>NC_081330.1:86368518-86684655 GCF_026419965.1 Kogia breviceps | reverse complement strand
TGTATTCTGTTGTTTTTGGATGGAATGTCCTATAAATATCAAGTAAATCCATCTTGTATAATGTATCATTTAAAGCTTGTGTTTCCTTATTTATTTTCATTTTGGATGATCTGTCCATTGGTGACAGTGCGGTGTTAAAGTCCCCAACTCTGATTGTGTTTCTGTCGATTTCCCCTTTTATGGCTGTTTGTATTTGCCTTATGTATTCAGGTGCTCCTATGTTGGGTGCATAAATATTTACAATTGTTATATCTTCTTCATTGATCGATCCCTTAATCATTATGTAGTGTCCTTCTTTGTCCCTTGCAATAGTTTTTATTTTAAAGTCTATTTTGCCTGGTATGAGAATTGCTACTCCAGCTTTCTTCTGATTTCCATTTGCATGGAATATCTCTTTCCATCCCCTCACTTTCAGCCTGTAAGTGTCCTTAGGTTTAAAGTGGGTCTCTTGTAGACAGCATATGTATGGGTCCTGTTTTTGTATCCATTCAGGCAGTCTGTGTCTTTTGGTGGGAGCATTTAATCCACTTACATTTAAGGTAATTATTGATATGTGCGTTCCTATTACCATTTACTTAATTGTTTGGGGTTGTTCTTGTAGGTCTTTTCTTTCTCTTATGTTGCTTTCTTAGAGAAGTTCCTTTAGCATTTGCTATAAAGCTGGTTTGGTGGTGCTGAACTCTCTCAGCTTTTGCTTGTCTGTAAAGGTTTTAATTTCTCCATCAAATCTGAATGAGATCCTTGCTGGGTAGAGTAATCTTGGTTGTAGGTTTTTTTCCTTCATCACTTTAAATATGTCCTGCCACTCCCTTCTGGCTTGTAGAGTTTCTGCTAAAAGATCAGATGTTAACCTTATGGGGATTCCCTTGTGTGTTATTAGTTGTTTTGCCCTTGCTGCTTTTAATATGTTTTCTTTGTATTTAATTTTTGACAGTTTGATTATTATGTGTCTCGGCGTGTTTATCCTTGGGTTTATCCTGTATGGGACTCTCTGTGCTTCCTGGACTTGATTGTCTATTTTCTTTCCTATATGAGGGAAGTTTTCAACTATAATCTCTTCAAATATTTTCTCAGTCCCTTTCTTTTTCTCTTCTTCTTCTGAGACCCCTATGATTCGAATGTTGGTGCGTTTAATGTAGTCCAAGAGATCTCTGAGATGTCCTCAGTTCTTTTCATTCTTTTTTCTTTCTTCTGCTCTGCAGTAGTTATTTTATCTTCCAGGTCACTTATCCGTCCTTCTGCCTCAGTTATTCTGCTACTGATCCCATCTAGAGTATTTTTCATTTCATTTATTGTGTTGCTCATCGTTACTTGCTTCCTCTTTATTTCTTCTGGTCCTTGTTAACTGTTTCTTGCAATTTGTCTATTCTATTTCCAAGATTTTGAATCATCTTTACTATTATTATTCTGAGTTCTCTTTCAGGTAGACTGGCTATTACCTCTTCATTTGTTAGGTCTGGTGTGTTTTTATCTTCCTCCTTCATCTGCTGTGTGTTTTTCTGTCTTCTCATTTTGCTTATCTTACTGTGTTTGGTGTCTCCATTTTGCAGGCTGCAGGTTCGTAGTACTATCTGTTTTTGGTGGCTGTCCCCAGTGGCTGAGGTTGGTTCAGTGGCTTGAGCAGGTTTCCTGTTTGGGGGGACTAGTGCCTCTGTTCTGGTGGATGAGGCTGGATCCTGTCTCTCTGGTGGGCAGGTCCACGTCTGGTGGTGTGTATGGGGATGTTGGTAACCTTATTATGATTTTAGGCAGCCTCTCTGCTAATGGATGGGGCTGTAGACCTGTCTTGCTCTTTGTTGGGCATAGCGTGTCCAGCACTGTTCATTGCTGATCCTTGAGTGAAGCTGGGTCTTGGTGTTGAGATGGAGATCTCTGGGAGATTTTTGCCATTTGATATTATGTGGAACTGAGAGGTCTCTTGTGGACCAGTGTCCTGAGGTTCGTTCCCCCACCTCAGAGACACAACCTTGACACCTGGCTGGGGTGCCAAGAGCCTTTAATCCACACGGCTCAAAATAAAAGGGAGAAAAAATAGAAAGGCAAGAAAGGAAGGAAGGAAGGAGGAAGGGAGGGAAGGAAGGAAGAAAGCAAGGGATGGTGGAAGAAAGGAAGGGAGGAAAGAAGGAGGGAATAAAGAAAGGAAGGGAGGGAAGAATAAAGGAAGGGAGGAATGAAGGAGGGAATAAAGGAAGGAAGGGAGGAGGGAAGGAAGGAGGAAAATAGGAAAGAAAGGAGGGAAGAAAGGAAGAAAGAAAGGGGAGAAGACAAAATAAAGTAGGGTAAAATACAGTTATTAAAATAAAAAATTATTATTAAGATGAAAAATTTCTATTAAAGAAAAAAAAATGGGTTTGTCTAACCCTAGGACAAATGGTGAAAATAAAGCTATACAGACAAAATCTCACACAGCAGCACTCACATACACACTCACAAAAAGAAAAAAAGGGGGAAAATAATAGTGTATCTTGCTCCCAAATTCCACCTCCTCAACTTGGGATATTTCACTGTCTATTCAGGTTTTCCACAGATGCAGGGCACTTCAAGTTGACTGTGGAGCTTTAAGCCGCTGCTTCTGAGGCTGCTGGGAGAGACCTCTCTTTGTTCACACAGCTCCTGGGGTTCAGCTTTGAACTTGGCCCCGCCTCTGCGCATAGGTCGTCCTAGGGTGTCTGCCCTTTGCTCAGACAGGGCGGGGTTAATGGAGCAGCTGATTCGTGGTCATTGGCTCACTCAGGCGGTGGGGGGCACAGATGTGGGGCGAGTCCTCGGCGTCAGAAGCTGGTGTTTCGCTGCACCGGCCCAAGGCGCACCATGCTTTTTCCGGGGAAGCAGTCCCTGGATCCCGGGACCCTGGCAGTGGCGGGCTGCACAGGCTCCCGGGAGGGGTGCTGTGGAGAGTGACCTGTGCTCGCTCACAGTCCTCTTGGTGGTGGCAGTAGCAACCCTAACGTCCCACACCCATCTCTGTTGTCTGTGCCGACAGCTGAGGCCTGTGCCCGTTTCTGGAGCTCCTTTATGAGGTGCCCTTAATCCCCTTTCCTTGCGCTGCAGGAATCGAAGAGGCAAGAAAAAGTCTCTTGTCTCTTCTGCAGCTCCACACCCATTTCTGGAGCTCCTTTAAGCCTCGCGCTTAAACCCCTCTCCGCACACAGCAGGAGACAAAGAGGGAAGAAAAGGTCTCTTGCCTCTTCAGCAGCTCCAGACTTCTCCTGGACTCCCTCCAGGCCAGCCGTGGTGCACTAACACCTTCAGGCTGTTTTCACTCTGCCAACTCCAGATCTTTCCCTGGGATCCGCCCCAGGCTCACTTCCCAGCCCCACCCGCCCCGGCGGGTGAGCTGACAAGGCTCTTGGGCTGGTGAGTGCTGATCAGCACCAATCCTCTGTGTAATCTCTCTGCTTTGCCCTCCACAACCTGTTGCTGTGGTCTCCTCCACGGCACCGAAGCTTCCCCCTCCGCCACCCGCAGTCTCCGTCCGCGAAGGGGCTTCTAGTGTGTGGGAATCTTTCCTCCTTCACGGCTCCCTCCCACTGGTGCAGGTCCCGTCCGTATTCTTTTGTGTCTGTTTATTCTTTTTTCTTTTGCCCTACCCAGGTACGTCGGGGAGTTTTTTGCCTTTTGGAGGTCTGAGATCTTCTGCAGGCGTTCGGTGGGTGTTCTATAGGAGAAGTTCCAAGTGTAGATGTATTTCTGATGTATCTGTGAGGAGGAAGGTGATCCCCGCGTCTTACTCTTCCGCCATCTTCTCCGGTGATATATATTGGTCATATCATTTGCAATATCTTTCCCCATTCAGTATGTTCTCCTTTTTCGTCATTGTTGATGTCTTTCTTTGATGTGAAAAGCTTTTAATTTTCATGAGGTTGCATTTGCTTATGTTTGCTTTTATCTCCTTTGCTTTGGAAGACAGATCCAAACCAATATTGCTGCGATTTAGGTCAAAGAGTGTTCTGCCTATGTTTTCCTTTGAGAATTTTCTGGTTTCACTCTTACATTTAGGTATTTAATCCATTTTGAGGTGGTTTTTTTTTTCATATATGGTGTTAGAGAGTTTTTTCTTAACATCTTTATTGGAGTATAATTGTTTTACAATAGTGTGTTTTGTTCTCCTTTACAACAAAGTGAATCAGTTATACATATACATATGCTCCCATATCTCTTCCCTCTTGTGTCACCCTCCCTCCCACCCTCCCTATCCCACCCCTCTAGATGGTCACAAAGCACAGAGGTGATCTCCCTGTGCTATGTGGAACTTCCCACTAGCTATCTAATTTACTTTTGGTAGTGTATATATGTGCCTACCACTCTCTCACTGCGTCACATCTTACCCTTCCCCCTCCCCATATCCTCAAGTCCATGCTCTACTAGGTCTGTGTTTTATTTCCGTCCTATCACTAATCTCTTCATGACATTTTTTTTCCTTAGATTCCATATATATCTGTTAGCATACAGTATTTGTTTTTCTACTTCTGACTTACTTCAATCTGTATGACACACTCCACGTCGATCCAACTCATTGGAAATAACTCAGTTTCATTTCTTTTTATGGCTGAGTAATATTCCATTGTATATATGTGCCACATCTTCTTTATCCATTCATATGTTGATGGACACTTAGGTTGCTTCAACGTCCTGGCTACTGTAAACAGAGCTGCAATGAACATTGTGGTACATCACTATTTTTGAATTATGGTTTTCTCAAGGTATATGCCCAGTAGTGGGATTGCAGGGTCGTATGGTAGTTCTATTTGTAGTTTTTTAAGGAACCTCCATACTGTTCTACATAGTGGCTGTATCAGTTTACATTCCCACCAGCAGTACAACAGTGTTCCCTTTTCTCCACACCCTCTCCAGCATTTATTTTTTCTAGAGTTTTTGATGATGGCCAATCTGACCGGTGTGAGATGATATCTCATTGTAGTTTTGATTTGCATTTCTCTAATAATTAATGATGTTGAGCATTCTTTCATGTGTTTGTTGGCAATCTGTATATCTTCTTTGAAGATATGTCTATTTAGTTCTTCTGCCCTTTTTTGGATTGAGTTGTTTGTTTTTTTTTATTGAGCTGCATGAATTGCTTATAAATTTTGGATATTAATCCTTTGTCAGTTGCTTCATTTGCAAATATTGTCTCCCATTCTGAGGGTTGTCTTTTGGTCTTCTTCATGGTATCCTTTGCTGTGCAAAAGCTTTTAAGTTTCATGAGGTCCCATTTGTTTATTTTTCCTTTTATTTCCATTTCTCTAGGAGATGGTTCGAAAAGGATCTTCCTGTGATTTGTATCATAGACTGTTCTGCCTATGTTTTCCTCTAAGAGAATGATAGTGTCTGGCCTTACATTTAGTTCTTTAACCCATTTTCAGTTTATTTTTGTGTGTGGTTTTAGGGAGTGTTCTAATTTCATACTTTTACAGGTAGCTGTCCAGTTTTCCCAGCACCACTTATTGAAGAGGCTGTCTTTTCTCCACTGTGTTTCCTTCCCTCGTTTATCAAAGATAAGGTGACCATATGTGTGTGGGTTTATCTCTGGGCTTTCTATCCTGTTCCATTGATCTGTATTTCTGTTTTTGTGCCAGTACCATACTGTCTTGATTACTGTGGCCTTGTAGTATAGTCTGAAGTCAGGGAGCCTGATTCCTCCAGCTCCATTTTTCGTTCTCAAGATTGCTTTGGCTATTCGGGTTCTTTTGTGTTTCCATACAAACTGTGAAATTTTTTGTTCTGGTTCTGTAAAAAATGCCAGTGGTAATTTGATAGGGATTGCATTGAATCTGTAGATTGCCTTGGGTAGTAGAGTCATTTTCATAATGTCAATTCTTCCAATCCAAGAACATGGTATATTTCTCCACCTATTTGTATCATCTTTAATTTCTTTCATCAGTGTCTTATAGTTTTCTGCATACAAGTCTTTTGTCTCCTTAGGTAGGTTTATTCCTAGATATTTTATTCTTTTTGTTACAATGGTAAATGGGAGTGTTTTCTTAATTTCAATCTCAGATTTTTCATCAGTAGTGTATAAGAATGCCAGAGATTTTTGTGCAATAATTTTGTATCCTGCTACTTTACCAAATTCATTGATTAGCTCTAGTAGTTTTCTGGTAGCATCTTTAGGATTCTCTGTATATAGTATCATGTCACCTGCAAACAGTGATAACTTTACTTCTTCTTTTCGGATTTGGATTCCTTTTATTTATTTTTCTTCTCTGATTGCTGTGGCTAGAACTTCCAAAACTATGTTGAATAAGAGTGGT
Organism: Kogia breviceps; assembly: GCF_026419965.1. NCBI lineage: Eukaryota > Metazoa > Chordata > Mammalia > Artiodactyla > Physeteridae > Kogia > Kogia breviceps. The sequence goes on along the minus strand of NC_081330.1, from coordinate 86,678,404 downwards.
GAGAGTGGGTAACCTTGTCTTGTTCCTGATCTTAGTGGAAATGGTTTCAGTTTTTCACCAATGAGAACAATGCTGGCTGTGGGTTTCTCATATATGGCCTTTATTATGTTGAGGAAAGTTCCCTCTATGCCTACCTTCTGCAGGGTTTTTATCATAAATGGGTGTTGAGTTTTGACAAAAGCTTTCTCTGCATCTATTGAGGTGATCATATGGTTTTTCTCCTTCAGTTTGTGGACATGGTGTATCATGTTGATTGATTTGTGTATATTGAAGAATCCTTGCATTCCTGGAATAAACCCCACCTAATCACGTTGTATGATCCTTTTAATGTGCTATTGGATTCTGTTTTCTAGTATTTTGTTGAGGATATTCGCATCTATGTTCATCAGTGATATTGGCCTGTAGTTTTCTTTCTTTGTGACGTCTTTGTCTGGTTTTGGTATCAGGGTGATTGTGGCCTCTTAGAATGAGTTTGGGAGTGTTCCTCCCTCTGCTATCTTTTGGAAGAGTCTGAGAAGGATAGGTGTTAGCTCTTCTCTAAATGTTTGACAGAATTCGCCTGTGAAGCCATCTGGTCCTGGGCTTTTGTTTGTTGGAAGATTTTTAATCACAGTTTCAATTTCAGTGCTTGTGATTGGTCTGTTCATATTTTCTATTTCTTCCTGATGCAGTCTTGGTAGCTTGTGCATTTCTAAGAATTTGTCCATTTCTTCCAGGTTGTCCATTTTATTGGCATAGAGTTGCTTGTAGTAATCTCTAATAATCTTTTGTATTTCTGCAGTGTCAGTTGTTACATTGCCTTTTTAATTTCTAATTCTATTGATTTGAGTCCTCTCCCTTTTTTTCTTGATGAGTCTGGCTAATGGTTTATCAATTTTATTTATCTTCTCAAAGAACCAGCTTTTACTTTTATTGATCTTTGCTATTGTTTCCTTCATTTCTTTTTCATTTATTTCTGATCTGATCTTTATGATTTCTTTCTTTCTGCTAAGTTTGGGTTTTATTTGTTCTTCTTTCTCTAATTGCTTTAGGTGCAAAGTTAGGTTGTTTATTCGAGATGTATCCTGTTTCTTTAGGTATGATTGTATTGCTATAAACTTCCATCTTACAACTGCTTTTGCTGTATCCCATAGGTTTTGGGTCATCGTGTCTCCATTCTCATTTGTTTCTAAGTATTTTTTGATTTCCTCTTAGATTTCTTCAGTGATCACTTCGTTATTAAGTAGTGTATCCTTTAGCCTCCATGTGCTTGTATTTTTTACAGATCTTTTCCTGTAATTGATATCTAGTCTCATAATGTTGTGGTCGAAAAAGACAACATGATATGATTTCAATTTTCTTCCATTTCCCAAGGCTAGATTTGTGACACAATATATGATCTATCCTGGAGAATGTTCAATGAACACTTGAGAAAAATGTGTATTCTGTTGTGTTTGGATGGTATGTCCTATAAATATCAATTAAGTCCATCTTGTGTAATGTATCATTTAAAGCTTGTGTTTCCTTATTTATTTTCATTTTGGATGATCTGTCCATTGGTGAAAGTGGGGTGTTAGAGTCCCCTACTATGATTGTGTTACTGACAATTTCCTCTTTCATGGCTGTTAGCATTTGCTTTATGTATTGAAGTGCTCTTATTTTGGGTGCATAAATGTTTACAATTGTTATATCTTCTTCATGTATCGATCCCTTGATCATTATGTAGTGTCCTTCTTCATCTCTTGTAATGGTGTTTATTTTAAAGTCTATTTTATCTGATATGAGAATTGCTACTCCAGCTTTCTTCTGATTTACATTTGCATGGAATATCATTTTCCATCTCCTCACTTTCAGTCTGTATGTGTCCCTAGGTCTGAAGTGGGTCTCTTGTAGACAGCATATATATGGGTCTTGCTTTTTTGTCCATTCAGCCAGTCTGTGTCTTTTGGTGAGAGCATTTAATTCATTTACATTTAAGGTAATTATCGATATGTATGTTCCTATTACCATTTACTTAATTGTTTGGGGTTGTTCTTGTTGGTCTTTTCCTTCTCTTGTGTTTCTTGCCTACAGAAGTTCATTTAACATTTGTTGTAAAGCTGGTTTGGTGGTGTTGAACTCTCTCAGCTTTTGCTTGTCTGTAAAGGTTTTAATTTCTCCATCAAATCTGAATGAGATCTTTGCTGGGCAGAGTAATCTTGGTTGTAGGTTTTTCTCCTTCATCACTTTAAATATGTCCTGCCACTCCCTTCTGGCTTGGAGAATTTCTGCTGAAAGATCAGATGTTAGCCTTATGGGGATTCCCTTGTGTGTTATTTGTTGTTTTTCCCTTGCTGCTTTTAATATGTTTTCTTTGTATTTAATTTTTGACAGTTTGATTATTATGTGTCTTGGCCTGCTTCGCTTTGGGTTTATCCTGTATGGGACTCTCTGTGCTTCCTGGACTTGTTTGACTATTTCCTTTCCTATATTAGGGAAGTTTTCAACTATAATCTCTTCAAATATTTTCTCAGTCCACTTCTTTTTCTCTTTTTCTTCTGGGACCCTTATAATTTGAATGTTGGTGCATTTAATGTTGTCCCAGAGGTCTCTGAGACTGTCCTCAGTTCTTTTCATTCTTTTTTCTTTCTTCTGCTCTGCAGTAGTTATTTCCCCTATTTTATCTTCCAGGTCACTTATCTGCCCTTCTGCCTCAGTTTTTCTGCTATTGATCCCATCTGTAGTATTTTTCATTTCATTTATTGTGTTGCTCATAGTTACTTGCTTCCTCTTTATTTCTTCTACATCCTTGTAAACTGTTTCTTGCAATTTGTCTATTCTATTTCCAAGATTTTGAGTCATCTTTACTATCATTATTCTGAATTCTTTTCCAGGTAGACTGCCTATTACCTCTTCATTTGTTAGGTCTGGTGTGTTTTTATCTTGCTCCTTCATCTGCTGTGTGTTTTTCTATCTTCTCAATTTGCTTATCTTACTGTGTTTGGGGTCTCCTTTTTGCAGGCTGCAGGTTCGTAGTTCTATATGTTTTTGGTGGTTGTCCCCAGTGGCTGTGGTTGGTTCATTGGTTGAGCAGGTTTCCTGGTTGGGGGGACTAGTGCCTCTGTTCTGGTGGATGAGGCTGGATCTTGTCTTTCTGTTGGGCAGGTCCACCTCTGGTGGTGTGTATGGGGATGTTGGTATCCTTATTATGATTTTAGTCAGCCTCTCTGCTAATGGATGGGGCTGTAGACCTGTCTTGTTCTTTGTTGGGCATAGGGTTTCCAGCACTGCTCGTTGCTGATCCTTGAGTGAAGCTGGGTCTTGGTGTTGTGGTGGAGATCTCTGGGAGATTTTCACCGTTTGATATTCTGTGGAGCTGGGAGGTCTCTTGTGGACTAGTGTCCTGAGGTTGGTTCTCCCACCTCAGAGACACTGCCCTGGTGCCTGGCTGGAGCGCCAAGATCCTTTAATCCACACGGCTCAAAATAAAAGGGAGAAAATATAGAAAGGAAGGAAGGAATGAAGGAAGGAGGGAGGGAGGGAAGGAACAAGGAAGAAAGGAAGGGAGGAAGGAAGAAATGATGGAAGGAAGCAAGAAAGGAAGGAAGGAGGAAAGAGTGGAAGAAATGGAGAAAGGAAGTGAGGAAGGAAGGGAGGAAGAAAGCAAGGAAGGAAGGAAAGGAGGAAGGAAGGGAGGACAGAAGGAAGGAAGAAATGAAGGAAGGAGGGAAGGAAGGAAGAAAGAAAAGAGAAGACAAATTAAAGTAGGATAAAATATAGTTATTAAAATAAAAAATAATTATTAAGAAGAAAAATTTCTATTAAAAAAAGGGTCAGTCTAACCCTAGTACAAATGGTACAAGCAAAGCTATACAGACAACATCTCACACAGCAGCACACACATACACACTCAGAAAAAGAAAGAAGGGGAAAATAATAGTATATCTTGCTCCCAAAGTCCACCTCCTCAACTTGGGATGATTTGTTGTCTATTCAGGTTTTCCACAGATGCAGGGCACTTAAAGTTGATTGTGGAGCTTTAATCCCCCGCTTCTGAGGCTGCTGGGAGAAACCTCTCCCTCTCCTCTTTGTTCGCACAGCTCCTGGGGTTCAGCTTTGGACTCGGCCCCGCCTCTGTGTGTAGGTCTTCTGAGCGTGTCTGCCCTTCTCTCAGACAGGACAGGGTTAAAGGAGCAGCTGATTCGGGGGCTCTGGCACAGGCCGGGGGAGGGAGGGGCATGGATGTGGGGCGAACCCATGGCAGTAGAGGCTAGCGTGACGCTGCACCAGCCCGAGGCGTACCACACATTCTCCCGGGGAAGCTGTCCCTGGACCCCGGCACCCCGGCAGTCGCGGGCTGAACGGGCTCCTGGATGGGATGGTGTGGAGAATGACCTGTGCTCACACACAGGTCTCTTGGTGGCGGCAACAGCAACCCTAGCGTCCCACACCCATCTCTACTGTCCATGCCAACAGCCGCAGCTCGAGCCCGTTTCTGGAGCTCCTTTATGTGGTGCCCTTAATTCCCTTTCCTCGCGCCCCAGGAAGCGAAGAGGCAAGAAAAAGTCTCCTGTCTCTTCGGCAGCTCCATTCCCGTTTCTGGAGCTCCTTTGAGCGGTGCGCTTAAACTCCTCTCCTCGTGCACCAGGAAGCAAAGAGGGAAGAAAAGGTCTCTTGCCTCTTTGGCTACAGACTTCAACCGGACTCCCTCCCGGCTAGCCGTGTTGCACTAACCCCTTCAGGCTGTTTTCACTCTGCCAACTCCAGATCTCTCCCTGGGATCCAACTGAAGCCCGAGCCTCAGCTCCCGGCCCCCGCCCACCCCGGCCGTTGAGCAGACAAGCCTCTCGGGCTGGTGAGTGCCAGTCGGCACCAATCCTCTGCAGGAATCTCTCTGCTTTGACCTCCGCACCCTGTTGCTGCGTTCTCCTCCACGGCTCCGGAGCTTCCCCCTCCGCCACCTGCACTCTCCACCCACGAAGGGGCTTCTAGTGTGTGGGAACCTTTCCTCCTTCATGGCTCCCTCCCACTGGTGTAGGTCCCATCCCTATTCTTTGTCTCTGTTTATTCTTTTTTCTTTTGCCCTACCTAGGTACGTGGGGGAGTTTCTTGCCTTTTGGGATGTCTGAGGTCTTCTGCCTATGTTCGGTGGGTGTTCTATAGGAGAAGTTCCACTTGTAGATGTATTTCTGATATATCTGTGAGGAGAAAGGTTATCTCCATGTCTTACTCTTCCTCCATCTTCTCGCCTCTCCCTAGAGAGTTTTCTAATTTCATTCTTTTACATGTAGCTGTTTGCTACCATTTTGTGTAGTATCATGTATTGAAGAGACTCTCTTTTCTCCATTATATATACTTGCCTCCAAGGTCATAGTGTAACTGACCATAACAGCATGGGTTTATTTTGGGGTCTCTATTCTCTTCCATTGATATGTGTCTGTTTTTGTGCCACTATCATAGTGTTTTGGTTACTGTAGGTTTGTAGTATAATCTGAAATCATGGAGCATGATTCCCCCAGCTCTGTTCTACTTTATAACAAATGTTTTAGCTCTTCATGACCTTTTGTGTTTCCATACAAATTTTAAAATTATTTTTTCTAGTTCTGTGAAAAATGTCATTGGTATTTTGATAGGGATTGCATTGAATCTCTAAATTTCCTTGGGTGATATGGTCATTTTAACAATACTATTTCTTCAAATCCAAGAACATGGTATATCTTCCCATGTGCTTGTGTCAATTTCAATTTCTTTCATAAGTGGTACTTCCCCAGTGGTCAAGTGACTAAGACTCTGCATTCCCAATGCAGGATGCCTGGGTTCAACCCCTGGATAGGGGGAGCAAATGCCCCATGCCACAGCAAATATCCTGCATTTGGCAACAAGTATCTTACATGCTGTTAGTGAGTCCTGGCACAGCCAAATAAATAAATATTTTAAATTTTTCTTTCATAGCTGTCTTATAGGTTTCTGATTTTTATATAAATTGCTTATTTATTTATTTATTGGTGCATTGGGTTTTAGTTGCTGCATGCAGGATCTTTCATTGTGGCACATGGGCTCTTCGTTGCAGTTTGTGGTCTTCCCTCTAGTTACAGCATGCAGGTTTTCTCTTGTGTAGTTGTAGCTCATGGGCTCCAGGGCACATGGGCTCTGTAGATTGTGGCATGTGGGCTCTCTGGTTGAGGCATGCAGGCTTAGTTGCTCTGTGGCATGTGGGATCTTAGTTCCCTAACCAGGTATCAAACCCTTGTCCCCTGCATTAGAAGGCAGATTCTATACCACCGGACCAGCAGGGAAGTCCCCTGTCTTATAGGTTTCTGAGTACAGGTCTTTTACCTACTTAGTTAGATTTGTTCCTAGGTAATTTTTTTAAAGTGATGGTATATGGAATTGTTTTCTTATTTTCTCTTTCTGATAGTTCATTATTAGTGTATAGAAATGCAGCAGATTTGTGTATATTAATTTTTTATCCTGCAACTTTACCAAATTCACTAATGAGGTTAGTAGTTTCTTTGTGGCATCTTTAGGATTTTTTATGTATAATATCATGTCATCTGCAAACATTGACAGTTTTACTTCTTTCTTTCCAAGTTGGATTCCTTTTATTTCTTTTTCTTCTTTGATTGTTCTGGCTAGGATTACCAATACTAAGTTAAATGAATGTGGTGGAATTGCACAATCTTCTTGTTCCTGATCTTAGAGGAATGTTTTCAGCTTTTCACCATTGCGTATAATACTAGCTGTGGGTTTGTCATATATAACCTTTATTATGTTGAAGTATGTTCTGTCTATGCCCACTTTATTGAGAAATTTTATCATAAATTATGTTGAATTTTGTCAAAAGTTATTTTTCTGCATCTACTGAGATGATCATATGGTTTTTATTCTTCAATTTGTTAATGTGGTGTAACACATTAGCAGATATTGAAAAATTCCTGCTATAAATCCTGCTTTATCGTGATGTATGATCCTTTTAATGTATCGTTGATTTTGGTTTATTAATATTGTGTTGAGGAATTTTGCATATATATTCATCACTGATATTGGCTTGTAGTTTTTTTGTGTGTGATAGTATTGTCTGGTTTTGGTATCAAGGTTATGCTGTCTCCATAGAATGAGTTTGGAAGTTTTCCTTCCACTGCAAATTTTTGAAATAGCTTGAGAAATATATGTGTTAACCCTTCTCTAAATGTTTGGTATAATTCAACTGTGAAGCCATCTCATCCTGGACTTTTGTTTACTGAAGTTTTTAAATTACTGATTCAGTTTCATTCCTGTTTATATTTTCTATTTGTTCCTTCTTCAGTCGTGGGATATTGTAGTTTCTACTAATTTGTCCATTTCTTCTAGGTTGCCCATTTTATTGACATATAGTTGTTCATAGTAGTCTCTTATGATCTTTTGTATTTCTGTGGTGTCAGATATAACTTTTTTATTTCTGATTTTATTGATTTGGAGCCCTTTCCCATTTGTTCTTGATGAGTCTGGCTAAAGGTTTATCAATGTTTGTTTATATTTTTAAAGAAAATCTTTTAGTTTCATTGATCTTTTCTATTTTTTTGACTCTTTATTTCATTTATTTCTTCTTTGATCTTTACAATATCTTTCCTTATACTAACTTTGAGGTTTGTTTGTTCTTTTTTCTCTAGTTCTGTTATGTTTAATATTAGGTTGTTTATTTGAGATTTTTCTTGTTTATTGAAGCAGGATTCTACCGCTATAAACTTTCCACTTAGAACTGTTTTGCTTCATCCCATAGGTTTAGTCTCATTGTGTTTTTCTTTTCATTTGTCTCTAGATATTTTTTAATTTTATCTTTGATTTCTTCAGTGATTCATTGGAGGTTTAGTAGCATATTGTTAAGTTCCCTGTGTTTGTAGCTTTTGCAGTCTTTTTTTTCTGTAGTTGATTTCTAGCTTCATGGCATTGTGGTTGGAAAAGATGCTTGATATGATTTCAGGTTTTTTTTAATTTACAAAGTTTTGTACTGTGGCCTAGCTTGTGATCTCTCCAGGAGAATGATCCACATACACATGAAAAAAACTGTGTTTTGCTGCTTTTGGTTGGAATGCTCTCTATCTTTCAATTAAGTGCATCTGGTCTAATGTGTTATTTAAATGCAATCCTTCCTTATTGATTTTCTCTCTGGATGATCTGTCCATTGATGTAAGTGTGGTTTTACATTCCCCTACAATTATTGTGTTATTGTTGATTTCTCCTTTCATGTCTGTTAATATTTGCCTTGTATATTTAAGTGCTCCTATCTTGGTGCTTATGTATTTATAATTATTATATCTTCTTGAGTTATAGTTTGATTATCATATAATGTCAATCTTTTTCTCCCTTGGTGAAATTTATTGATTTGTTTTGCATTTCTCTAATAATTAGCCATGTTGAGTGCCTTTTCACATGCCTGTTGACCCTCTGTATGTCTTCTATGGAGAAATGTCTATTTAGATCTTCTGCCCATGTTTTTTTTTTTTTTTTTTTTTTTTTTTTTGTGGTACACAGACCTCTCACCATTCTGGCCTCTCCCACTGTGAAGCACAGGCTCTGGATGATCAGGCTCAGTGGCCATGGCCCATGGTCCCAGCTACTCCACGGCACGTAGGATCCCCCAAGACCAGGGCATGAACCCATGTCCCCTGCCTTGGGAGGCAGACTCTCAACCACTGTGCCACCAGGCAATCCCCTTCTGCCCATATTTTGATTGGATTCTTTGTTTTTTCAATATTGAATTATATGAGCTGTTTGTATATTTTGGATACTAACTTGCTGTTGGTCACAAAATTTGCAAATATTTTCTCCCATTCCGTTTCTAGAAACTTGTCTATTTTTTCTAGGTTGTCCATTTAGTTAGTATATAACTTTTTATAGTATTCTCATAAGTTTTTTTTTGGTATTTCTGTAGTATCAGTTATTTCTACACTTTCATTTCTTATTTTGTTTATTTGAGTCCTCTCATTTTTCCTCTTGGTGAGGCTGGCTAGAAGTTTGTTGATTTTGTTTATCATAAAAAAACACAAAACATAAACAAAACAGAGCTCTTGGTTTTATTGATCATTTTTATTTTTTTAATCTCTATTTTATTTATTTCCTCTCTGATCTTTGTTATTCCCTTCTTTCTCCGGATCTTTGGTTTGCTTTGTTCTTTTTTTCTAACTATTTTAGGTGGTATGGTAGGTTGTTTATTTGAGATTTTTCTCTTTTTTCTTTAGGAAGGACTGTATCATTATGAACTTGTCTGTTCAAACTGCTCTTGCTGCATCCTATAAATTTTGTGAGGTTGTGTTTTTATTTTCATTTGTCTCAAGGTATTTTCCAATTTCTTCTTTGTTTTCATCATTGACCCAATATTATTATTATTATTATTTTAGTAACATGTTCTTTTGTCTCCATGTGTTTGTTCTATTTCCATTTTTCTTTCTGGGGTTAATTTCTAGTTTCAAACTGTTGTGGTCAGAAAAGATGTTTGAAATAATTTCCATCCCCTTATATTTGTGAGTCATTTTTCGACCTAGTGTATGGTCAATCTTAGAGAACATTCCATGTACACTTGAAAAGAATGATTTTTCTCTTTTCTTTTTTGATGCTGTGTCCTGTAGATTTCAGTTAAATCCAACTGGTCTATTGTGTCATTTAGGATCTCTGTTGCCTTACTGATTTTCTGTCTGGATTATCTCTCCATTCATGTGAATGGAGTGTTAAACTATTTGACTATTGTCATGTTATTGTCCCTTTCTCCCTTATGTCTGTTAGCATTTGTTGTACATATTTAGGTGCTCCTATATTAGGTGCATATAATTAACAAGAGTAATATTTTCCTTTTGTATTTATCCCTTTATGACTGTGTGATGTCCTTCTGTTTTCTTTCTCTTTGGCCATTGTTTTAAAGTCTATTTTGTCTGATAAAAATATTGCTACTCCCAATTTGTTTTCTTTTCCATTTGTATGAAATATCTTTTTCCATCTCCTGACTTTCAGTCTGTCTTTTTCACTCAGAAGTGAGTTTTTTAGAGGCACCATATTGTAGGTTCTTTTCTTTTTAAAAAATTTTTAATCTAATCTGCCATTCTATATCTTTTGAATTCAGCTTTTAATCCACTGATGTTTAAAGCATTTATTAATAGCTATGTACTTCCTGCCATTTTAAAACTTGTTTTCCAGTTGATTTAGTAGTTCTTTGATCATTTTTTCTTCTTTTGCTTTTTCTTTTCTCATTTAATGATTTTCTTCTGTAGTATGTTTCTGTTCCTTTCCTTTCTGTTCTTTCTCTCTCTGTGTGTGTGCATCTATTGTGTGTTTTTGATTTATGGTTACCATGGAGTTGAAGTATGTTGACCCATAACTATATCTATTTTTTTAACTTCTAGTCATTTCAAACACATTTAAAGTGATCTATATTTTTATATTCCTCTGCCCCACATTTTATGATTTTGATATCCTATTTTACATCTTCATGTTTATCCTTTTATTTTACTTGTAGATTTGATAGCTTTTACAATTTTTTTAACATCTTTATTTGAATATAACTGTTTTACAATAGTGTGTTAGTTTCTCCTTTACAACAAAGTGAATCAGTTATACATATACATATGTTCCCATGACTCTTCCCTCTTTTGTCACCCTCCCTCCCACCCTCCATATCCCACCCCTCTAGGTGGTCACAAAGCACAGAGCTGATCTCCCTGTGCTATGCAGCTGCTTCCCACTAGCTACCTATTTTATATTTGGTAGTGTATATATGTCCATGTCACTTTCTCACTTCGTCACTTACCTTTCCCCCTCCCTATATCCTCAAGTCCATGCTGTAGTAGGTCTGTGTTTTATTCACGTCCTACCACTAATCTCTTCATATTTTTTTCTTGGATTCCATATATATGTGTTAGCATACTGTATTTGTTTTTCTACTTTTGACTTACTGCACTCTGTATGACAGACTCCAGGTCTATCCACCTCATTACAAATAACTCAGTTGCATTTCTTTTTATGGCTGAGTAATATTCCATTGTATATATGTGCCACATCTTCTTTATCTATTCATCTGTTGATGGACACTTAGGTAGCTTCCGTCCTGGCTATCGTAAATAGAGCTGCAATGAACGTTTTGGTACATGACTCTTTTTGAATTATGATTTTCTGAGGGTATATGCCCAGTAGTGGGATTATGGCATCATACGGTAGTTATATTTGTAGTTTTTTAAGGAACCTCCATACTGTTCTCCATAGTGGCTGAATCAATTTACATTCCCACCAGCAGTGCAAGCGAGTTCCCTTTTCTCCACACCTTCTCCAGCATTTATTGTTTCTAGAGTTTTTGATGATGGCCATTCTGACTGGTGTGAGATGATATCTCATTGTAGTTTTGATTTGCATGTCTCTAATGATTAATGATGTTGAGCATTCTTTCATGTGTTTGTTGGCTATCTGTATATCTTCTTTGGAGAAATGTCTATTTAGTTCTTCTGCCCATTTTTGGATTGGGTTGTTTGCTTTTTGTTATTGAGCTTCATGAGTTGCTTATAAATTTTGGATATTAATCCTTTGTCAGTTGCTTCATTTGCAAATATTGTCTCCCATTCTGAGGGTTGTCTTTGGTCTTCTTCATGGTATCCTTTGCTGTGAAAAAGCTTTTAAGTTTCATTAGATCCCATTTGTTTATTTTTGTTTTTATTTCCATTTCTCTAGGAGATGGGTCAAAAAGGATCTTGCTGTGATTGATGTCATAGAGTGTTCTGCCTATGTTTTCCTCTAAGAGTTTGATAGTGTCTGGCCTTACATTTAGGTCTTTAACCCATTTTGAGTTTATTTTGGTGTATTGTGTTAGGGAGTGTTCTAATTTCATACTTCTACAAGTAGCTGTCCAGTTTTCCCAGCACCACTTATTGAAGAGGCTGTCTTTTCTCCACTATGTTTCCTTCCCTCCTTTATCAAAGATAAGGTGACCATATGTGTGTGGGTTTATCTCTGGGCTTCCTATCCTGTTCCATTGATCTATATTTCTGTTTTTGTGCCAGTAACATACTGTCTTGATTACTGTGGCCTTGTAGTATAGTCTGAAGTCAGGGAGCCTGATTCCTCCAGCTCCATTTTTCGTTCTCAAGATTGCTTTGGCTATTCGGGGTCTTTTTTGTTTCCATACAAATTGTGAAATTCTTTGTTCTAGTTCTGTAAAAAATGCCAGTGGTAATTTGATAGGGATTGCATTGAATCTGTAGATTGCTTCGGGTAATAGAGTCATTTTCACTATGTTGATTCTTCCAATCCATGAACATGGTATATTTCTCCACCTATTTATATCATCTTTAATTTCTTTCATCAGTGTCTTATACTTTTCTGCATACAAGTCTTTTGTCTCCTTAGGTAGGTTTATTCCTAGATATTTTATTCTTTTTGTTGCAATGGTAAATGGGAGTGTTTTCTTAATTTCATTCTCAGATTTTTCATCATTAGTGTATAAGAATGCCAGAGATTTCTGTGCATTCATTTTGTATCCTGCTACTTTACAAATTCATTGATTAGTTCTAGTAGTTTTCTGGTAGCATCCTTAGTATTCTCTATGTATAGTATCATGTCATCTGCAAACAGTGACAGCTTTACTTCTTCTTTTCCTATTTGGATTCCTTTTATTTCTTTATTTTCTCTAATTGCTGTGGCTAGAACTTCCAAAACTAGGTTGAATAAGAGTGGTGAGAGTGGGCAACCTTGTCTTGTTCCTGATCTTAGTGGAAATGGTTTCAGTTTTTCACCATTGAGAACAATGCTAGCTGTGGATTTGTCATATATTGCCTTTATTATATTGAGGAAAGTTCCCTCTATGCCTACTTTCTGCAGGGTTTTTATCATAAATGGATGTTGAATTTTGTCAAAAGCTTTCTCTGCATCTATTGAGATGATCACATGGTTTTTCTCCTTCAGTTTGTTGATATGGTGTATCACGTTGATTGATTTGCATATATTGAAGAATCCTTGCATTCCTGGAATAAACCCCACTTGATCATGGTGTATGATCCTTTTAATGTGCTGTTGGATTCTGTTTGCTAGTATTTTGTTGAGGATTTTTGCATCTATGTTCATCAGTGATATTGGCCTATAGTTTTCTTTCTTTGTGACGTCTTTGTCTGCTTTTGGTATCAGGGTGATGGTGGCCTCATAGAATGAGTTTGGGAGTGTTCCTCCCTCTGCTATCTTTTGGAAGAGTTTGAGAAGGATAGGTGTTAGCTCTTCTCTAAATGTTTGACAGAATTCGCCTGTGAAGCCCTCTGGTCCTGGGCTTTGGTTTGTTGGAAGATTTTGAATCAGAGTTTCAATTTCAGTGCTTGTGATTGGTCTGTTCATAGTTTCTATTTCTTCCTGGTTCAGTCTCAGCAGGTTGTTCATTTCTAAGAATTTGTCCATTTCTTCCAGGTTCTCCATTTTATTGGCATACAGTTGCTTGTAGTAATCTCTAATAATCTTTTGTATTTCTGCAGAGTCAGTTGTTACATCTCCTTTCTCATTTCTAATTCTATTGATTTGAGTCTTCTCCCTTTTTTTCTTGATGAGACTGGCTAATGGTTTATCAATTTTATTTATCTTCTCAAAAAACCAGCTTTTACTTTTATTGATCTTTGCTATTGTTTCCTTCATTTCTTCTTCATTTATTTCTGATCTGATCTTTATGATTTCTTTCCTTCTGCTAAATTTGGGGTTTTTTTGTTCTTCCTTGTCTAATTGCTTTAGTTGCAAAGTTAAGTTGTTTATTCGAGATGCTTCCTGTTTCTTAAGGTATGATTGTATTGCTATAAACTTCCCTCTTAGAACTGCTTTTGCTGTATCCCATAGGTTTTGGGTCGTTGTGTCTCCATTGTCATTTGTTTCTAAGTACTTTTTGATTTCCTCTTTGATTTCTTCAGTGATCCCTTCGTTATTAAGTAGTGTATCGTTTAGCCTCCATGTGTTTGTATTTTTTACAGATCTTTTCCTGTAATTGATATCTAGTCTCATAGCATTGTGGTCAGAAAAGATACTTGATACGATTTCAATTTTCTTAAATTTGCCAAGGCTAGATTTGTGACCCAAGATATGATCGATCCTGGAGAATGTTCCATGGGCACTTGAGAAAAATGTGTATGCTCTTTTGTTTGGATGGAATGTCCTATAAATATCAAGTAAATCCATCTTGAATAACGTATCATTTAAAGCTTGTGTTTCCTTATTTATTTTAATTTTGGATGATCTGTCCATTGGTGACAGTGCGGTGTTAAAGTCCCCTACTATGATTGTGTTACTGTCGATTTCCCCTTTTATGGCTGTTAGTATTTGCCTTATGTATTGAGGTGCGCCTGTGTTGGGTGCATAAATATTTACAATTGTTATATCTTCTTCATGGATCGATCCCTTGATCATTATATAGTGTCCTTCTTTGTCTCTTGTAATAGTTTTTATTTTAAAGTCTATTTTGTCTGATATGAGAATTGCTACTCCAGCTTTCTTCTGATTTCCATTTGCAAGGAATATCATTTTCCATCCCCTCACTTTCAGCCTGTAAGTTTCCCTAGGTCTGAAGTGGGTCTCTTGTAGACAGCATATATATGGCTCCTGTTTTTGTATCCATTCAGGCAGTCTGTGTCTTCTGTTGGGAGCATTTAATCCATTTACATTTAAGGTAATTATTTATATGTGCATTCCTATTACCATTTACTTAATTGTTTCGGGTTGTTCTTGTAGGTCTTTTCCTTCTCTTATGTTTCTTGCTTAGAGAAGTTCCTTTAGCATTTGTTGTAAAGCTGGTTTGGTGGTGCTGAACTCTCTCAGATTTTGCTTGTCTGTAAAGGTTTTCATTTCTCCATCAAATCTGAATGAGATCCTTGATGGGTAGAATAATCTTGGTTGTAGGTTTTTTTCCTTCATCACTTTAAATATGTCCTGCCACTCCCTTCTGGCTTGTAGAATTTCTGCTGAAAGATCAGATGTTAGCCTTATGGGGATTCCCTTGTGTGTTATTTGTTGTTTTGCCCTTGCTGCTTTTAATATGTTTTCTTTGTATTTAATTTTTGACAGTTTGATTATTACGTGTCTTGGCCTGTTTCGCTTTGGGTTTATCCTGTATGGGACTCTCTGTGCTTCCTGGTCTTGTTTGACTATTTCCTTTCCTATATTAGGGAAGTTTTCAACTATAATCTCTTCAAATATTTTCTCAGTCCCTTTCTTTTTCTCTTCTACTTCTGGGACCCCTATGATTCGAATGTTGGTGCGTTTAATGTTGTCCCAGAGATCTCTGAGACTGTCCTCAGTTCTTTTCATTCTTTTTTCTTTCTTCTGCTCTGCAGTAGTTATTTCCACTATTTTATCTTCCAGGTCACTTATCCGTCCTTCTGCCTCAGTTATTCTGCTACTGATCCCGTCTAGAGTATTTTTCATTTCATTTATTGTGTTGCTCATCGTTACTTGCTTCCTCTTTATTTCTTCTAGGTCCTTGTTAACTGTTTCTTGCAATTTGTCTATTCTATTTCCAAGATTTTGAATCATCTTCACCATCATTATTCTAAATTCTCTTTCAGGTAGATTGGCTATTACCTCTTCATTTGTTCGGTCTGGTGTGTTTTTATCTTGTTCCTTCATCTGCTGTGTGTTTTTCTGTCTTCTCATTTTGCTTATCTTACTGTGTTTGGAGTCTCCATTTTGCAGGCTGCAGGTTCGTATTTCTATCTATTTTTGGTGGCTGTCCCCAGTGGCTGAGTTTGGTTCAGTGGGTTGAGCAGGTTTCCTGGTTGGGGGGACCAGTGCCCCTGTTCTGGTGGATGAGGCTGGATCTTGTCTTTCTGGTGGGCAGTTCCACGTCTGGGGGCATGTATGGGGATGTCGGTAGCCTTACTGTGATTCTAGGCAGCCTCTCTGCTAATGGATGGGGCTGTAGACCTGTCTCGCTCTTTGTTGGTATAGGGTGTCCAGCACTGTTCGTTGCTGATCCTTGAGTCAATCTGGGTCTTGTTGTTGATATGGAGATCTCTGGGAGATTTTCGCCGTTTGATATTACATGGAGCTGAGAGGTCTCTTGTGGACCAGTGTCCTGAGGTTAGTTCTCCCACCTCAGAGACACAGCCTTGACCCCTTGCTGGAGTGCCAAGAGCCTTTAATCCACACGGCTCAAAACAAAAGGGAGAAAAAAATAGAAAGGCAAGAAAGGAAGGCAGAAAGGAGGAAGGGAGGGAAGGAAGGAAGAAAGGAAGGGAGGGAGTGAGAAAGGAAGGGAGGGAGGAAGAAAGGAAGGGAGGAAGGAAGGAGGGAATAAAGAAAGGAAGGGAGGGAGGAAGAAAGGAAGGGAGGAAGGAAGGAGGGAATAAAGAAAGGAAGGGAGGGAGGTGGAAAGGAAGGGAGGAAGGAAGGAGGGAATAAAGAAAGGAAGGGAAGGAAGAAGAAAGGAAGGGAGGGAGGAAGAAAGGAAGGGAGGAAGGAAGGAGGGAATATAGAAAGGAAGGGAGGGAGGAAGAAAGGAAGGGAGGAAGGAAGGAGGGAATAAAGAAAGGAAGGGAGCTAGGAAGAAAGGAAGGGAGGAAGGAAGGAGGGAATAAAGAAAGGAAGGATGGGAGGAAGAAAGGAAGGGAGGAAGGAAGGAGGGAATAAAGAAAGGAAGTGAGGAAGGAAGGAAGGAGGGAAATAGGAAAGAAAGGAGGGAAGAAAGGAAGAAAGAAAGGGGAGAAGACAAAATAAAGTAGGGTACAATACAGTTATTAAAATAACAAAATAATTATTAAGAAGAAAAATTTCTATTAAAGAAAAAAAACAGACCAAAAATAAAAAGGTCGGTCTAACCCCAGGACAAATGGTGAAAACAAAGCTACACAGACAAAATCTCACACAGCAGCACCCACATACACACTCATAAAAAGAAAAAAGTGGAAACTAATAGTATATCTTGCTCCCAAAGTCCACTTCCTCAACCTGGGATATTTCGCTGTCTATTCAGGTTTTCCACAGATGCAGGGTACTTCAACCTGACTGTGGAGCTTTAACCCGCTGTTTCTGAGGCTGCTGGGAGGGACCTCCGCCTCTCTTTGTTCGCACAGCTCCTGGGGCTCAGCCCTGGACCCGGCCCCGCCTCTGCGCGCAGGTCGTCCGAGGGCGTCTGCCCTTCGCTCAGAGAGGGCGGGGTCAAAGGAGCAGTGTTAACGGAGCAGCTGATTCGTGGTCTCTGGCTCACTCAGGCGGGGGGGGGGGGCACGGATGTGGGGCGAGTCCGCGGCGGCAGAGGCCGGCGTGACGCTGCACCGGCCCGAGGCGCACCACGCGTTTTCCCGGGGAAGCAGTCCCAGGATCCCGGGACCCCGGCACTGGCGGGCTGCACAGGCTCCCGGGAGGGCCGGTGTGGAGAGTGACCTGTGCTCGCACAGAGGCCTCTTGGTGGTGGCAGTAGCAACCCTAGCATCCCGCACCCGTCTCTGTTGTCCGTGCTGACAGCCGCAGCTCGAGCCCGTTTCTGGAGCTCCTTTATGTGGTGCCCTTAATTCCCTTTCCTCGCGCCCCAGGAAGCGAAGAGGCAAGAAAAAGTCTCTTGTCTCTTCGGCAGCTCCGCCGCCGTTTCTGGAGCTCCTTTAAGTGGCGCGCTTAAACCCCTCTCCTCGCGCAGCAGGAGGTAAAGAGGGAAGAAAAGGTCTCTTGCCTCTTCGGCAGCTCCAGACTTCTCCCGGACTCCCTCCCGGCCCGCCGTGGTGCGCTAACCCCTTCAGGCTGTTTTCGCTCTGTCAACTCCAGACCTTTCCCTGGGATCCGCCCGAGGCTCAGTTCCCAGCCCCGCCCGCCGCGGCGGGTGAGCAGACAAGGCTCTCGGGCTGGTGAGTGCTGATCGGCACCGACCCTCCATGCGGAAATCTCTCCGCTTTGCCCTCCGCACCCTGTGGCCGAGCTGTCCTCCGCGGCTCCGGAGCTTCCCCCTCAGCCACCCGCAGTCTCCGTCCGCGAAGGGGCTTCTAGTGTGTGGGAACCTTTCCTCCTTTACGGCTCCCTCCCACTGGTGCAGGTCCCGTCCCTATTCTTTTGTCTCTGTTTATTCTTTTTTCTTTTGCCCTACCCAGGTACGTGGGGAGTTTCTTGCCTTTTGGGAGGTCTGAGGTCTTCTGCCAGCATTCGGTGGGTGTTCTATAGGAGAAGTTCCACGTGTAGATGTATTTCTGATGTATCTGTGAGGAGGAGGGTGATCCCCGCGTCTTACTCTTCCGCCATCTTCTCGCTCCCCCTAGCTTTTACAATTTTTAAAATTGTTTTGTAATCTATGTACAGGCATCTTTACCTGACATTCAAACCTTTATATACTTGCCTTTCTCATTGTGATTTCCCCATTCATATATATCTTTCTTGCTTTCTATTTAGATAAGACCCTTCAATATTTCTTTTGAGGTACATTTAGTATTGCTGAGTTATTTTAGTTTTTGCTAGTCGAAGAAACTCTTTATCTCTCCTTCTAATGTAAATGATAATCTTGCTGGATGTAGTATCCTCAGTTGCAGATTATTCCCTTTCAGGACTTTGAATATATCATGCCACTCTGTTCTGACCTGCTAAATATCTTCACAGAAATCAGCTGATAGCTTTATGGTGGTTTGCTTGTAACTGACACTTTTTTTCACTTGCTGTCCTCAGAGTCCTCACTTTATCTTTAACATTGGTCATTTTAACTATGATATGTCTTGGCGTGTGTCTGCTAGTGTTCATCTTGTTTGGAACTCTCTGTTTTCTTGTACTTGGATATCTGTTTCCTTCTTCAGGCTTGGGAAGTTTTCAGACATAATTTCTTCATATACATTTTCAATTCCCTTCTTTCTCTCTTCCCCCTCTGGAAACCTTATTATGTTTAAGTTGGCAAGCTCCATTATATCCCATAGATCATGTATGTTACTTTCTTTTTACATTTTTTTTTCCTGTCTGCTGTTCTGATTGGGAGATTCCCATTAGTCTATCTTCCCGATGACTTATTCATTCTTTCCTGTCACTTACTCTGCTATTCATTGCTTCCTTTTGGTTTTATGTCAGCAATTGAATCATCTTTTTTTTTGCGGTATGCAGACCTCTCACTTATGTGGCCTCTCCCGTTGTGGAGCACATGCTCCAGACGTGCAGCCACAGCGACTATGGCTCATGGGCCTAGCTGCTCCACAGCATGTGGGATCTTCCCGGACCGGGGCATGAACCCACATCCCCTGCATCGGCAGGCAGACTCTCAACCACTGCACCACCAGGGAAGCCCAAATCATCTATCTTTGTTTAGTTAATCTTCATAGTTTCTAGTTCCTTACTACATTGATCTGCAATTCTTTTTTAAATTTTATTGGAGTATAGTTGATTTACAATGTTGTGTAACTTTCTGATTTATAGCAAAGCAAATCAGTTATACATATATCCACTCTTTTTTAGATTATTTTCCCATACAAGTCATTACAGAGTATTGAGTAAAGTTTCCTCTGTTATACAGTAGGTCTTTATTAGTTATCTGTTGATATTTTATATATAGTAGAGGGTATATGTTAATCCCAATCCGCCAATTTATCCCTCCCTTTTTGACCCCCCCTGCTAACCAAGAGATTGTTTTCTACATCTGTGACTATATTTTTGTTTTGTAAATATGTTCCTTTGTATCATTTTTAAGATTCCACATATAAGCAATATCATATGATATTTGATTTCTCTGTCTGACTTACTTCATTTAGTAAGATAATCTCCATCTATGTCACTGCAAATGGCATTGTTTTATTCTTTTTAATGGCTGAGTAATATTCCACTGTATATATACCACCTCTTTCTTATCCATTCATCTGTCAATTGATGGTGGACGTTATGGTTGCTTCCATGTCCTGGCTATTGCAAACCGTGCTGCAAAGAACACTGAGGTGCATGTATCCTTTAAAACCATATTTTTCTCTGGATATATGCCCAGGAATTGGATTGCTGGATCATATGTTAGCTCTTTGTTTAGTTTCTTAAGGAACCTCCATACTGTTCTCCATAGTAGCTGTACCAATTTACATTCCCACCAACAGTGTAGAAGAGTTTCCTTTTCTCCACACCCTCTCCAGTATTTATTGTTTGTACATTTTTTGATGATCGTCATTCTGACTGGTGCAAGGTGATATCTCACTGCAGTTTTGATTTGCATTTCTCTATTAGAAATATTGAGCATGTTTTCATGTGCCTCTTGGTTATCTGTATGTCTTCTTTGGAGAAATGTCTATTTAGGTCTTCTGCCCATTGTTGGATTGGTTGGTTTTTGTTTTTTTGTCATTGAGCTGCAAGAGCTGTTTGTATATTTGAGATTAATTCTTTGTCCACTGCTTCATTTGCAAATATTTTCTCCCATTCTGAGGGTTTTCTTTTAGTTTTGTTTACTGTTTACTTTTCTGTGCAAAATCTTTTAAGTTTAATTATGTCCCATTTCTATATTTTAGTTTTTATTTTCATTATTCTGTGAGGTGGATCATAAAAGATCTGGCTGTGATTTATGTTAGAGTTTGTTCTGCCTATGTTTTCCTCTAAGAATTTTACAATAACCAGCCTTACATTTAGGTCTTTTATCCATTTTGAGTTTATTTTTGTGTATGATAATAGGGACTGTTCTAATTTCATTCTTTTACATTTAGCTGTCCAGTTTTCCCAGCACTACTTACTGAAGGTGCTGTCATTTCTCCATTGTATATTCTTGCCACCTTTGTTGTAGATTAGGTGACCATAGGTGCATGGGTTTATATCTGGACTTTCTATCTTGTTTCACTGATCTATATTTCTGGTTTTGTGCCAGTACCATGCTGTCTTGATTACTGTAGTTTTGTAGTATAGTGTGAATTCAGGGAGCCTGATTCCTCTAGCTCTGTTTTCCTTTCTCAAGATTGCTTTGGCAATTCGGGGTCTTTTGTGTTTCCATACAAATTGTAAATTTTTTTGTTCTAATTCTCTGTAAAATGTCATTGGTATTTCGATAGGGATTGCATTTAATCTGTATATTGATTTGGGGAGTACAGTCATTTTGATAATATTGATTCTTCCAACCAGGAACATGGTGTATCTCTCCATTTGTATCATCTTTGATTTCTTTCCTCGGTGTCTTATAGTTTTCAGAGTATACTTCTTTTTCCTCCTTAGGTAAGTTTATTCCTAGGTATTTTATTCTTTTTGTTGTCATGGCAAATGGGAATGTTTCCTTAATTTATCTTTCTGATCTTTTATTGTTGGTGAATAGGAATGCAAGCAAATTCTGTGTATTAATTTTGTATTCTGCAACTTTACCAAATTCATTGATGAGTTAAAGTAGTTTTCTGATAACATCTTTAGGTTTTACTATGTATAGTATATCATCTGCAAACAGTGACAATTTTACTTCTATTTTTCCAATTTGGATTTCTTTTATTTCTCTTTCTTCTCTAATTGCTGTGGTTAGGAATTCCAAAACTTTGCACGTTATTGGCAAGAGTGTACATCCTTTTCTTGTTCTTGGTCTTAGAGGAAATGCTTTCAGCTTTTCACAATTGAGAATGATGTTTGCTGTGAGTTTGTAAGATATGGCCCTTATTCTGTTGAGGTAGGTTCTTGATCTGCATTTCTATCCATAATCTTTCTCCATTCCTTTAAATTTTTATTACCACCTTTTTGAACTTGGTGTCCACTAGACTGATGTTCTCCATTTTATTATTTGTTCTTTCAGGGGATTTCACTTGTTCTTTTAATTGGGAGTAGTTCTTCTGCCTTTTCATTTTACTTAACTTTCTGTCTATGAATTTAGGAGAAAAAGTTGTCTACTGTGGTTTTGAATGGGTGTGTTTATGTGGGAACATCTCTTTCTAGACTGTGTATGTTCAGTATTTTTCATGTGAGGGCTGGTTTTGGTATGATAGCCAAGCAGAGTGTGCTGGCTGTTATCCCTTTGATAGGGGGTGTAGTTGGTGTTGTAATATCTAGAGCTTGTGCTGGATGTGTGGTGAGGCTTCCTGTCTATTCCAAGGCTGTCCCCACTCTCTCCTGGGTGGGTTCTACTCCTCATTTGTTGGAATAAAAGCCCTAAGGGTTGGGTTTTATCAGGCTCCATTGCACTTGAGTGAAAGCTCTGCCCCAAAGGAGGTGATTACTGAAGCAGCTGAGGCCTATGGTTTCACATTAAACCTATGTTCCACCTGTGTATACATCTGCAGTTCTGCTCAGAAGCAGCCTACATTTATGTCCTTTTCTCTGTGTGTTCGTCCCAAATCTAGTGCAAGCCTGTGGTGTGGAATAGGCTGAGGTTGGGGTTGGGTTATTTTGGCTGCAAGAATCGTGGTGGATCCACTTCCACTGAGATGTGGGCTGCCTTTGTGGTAGACTTCTCCCATGACCTGTCTCCTCCAGATCTAGTGCTAACCTGTTGAGTGGGTGGGGCTAAGGCACTTTCACTAGGAAATGAACTACTGTGTACTCCTGCCCAGTGCCTGTCTGCCTGAGATTCAGAGCTCAACCACTGTGCCCTCTTGTGGAACTGCCCCATGGGTGCACTGACAAAGTTTGCTGAACCCCCTCCTGCTGCCCCATGCTGACAATGGGCTATTTGGCTCCACCCAGATCATACACCATGTCCTCTGGGTGCCTCTGCATACCTATATTGAGTCCTCTCCCATAGCCTGTCTGCCCAAGATTCTGTCAGTGCTTAGCCATTGCTTCTGCTTTAGACTCACTGTGCCATTCACATGCTGAAAATGGCCTCTGTGCTTCTGCCTGGTTAAAACCCCAGGCAACCGTTATCTCTCTCTGCATAGCAAGAATGAATCTTTGCTCAGATCTTGCACCAGCCTCTGGTGTAGCATGCGTGGGTCAGGGTGTTTTCACTTTGGATCAGGAAGGGCAACACGGCAGAAGCCATGATTGCAAATCTCTCTCTGTCCTGATTGTTAGCAAGGCAGCATGCATGCACTCCTTGTGAGTAAAGTCTAGGCTTCCCCAGCCCTACTCTTCTATCTTTGGCTATTTGAGGTCTTTTGTGTTTCCATACAAATTTAAAAATTATTTGCTCTAGATTCTATGAAAAATGTCATTGGTAGTTTGATAGTGATTGCCTTGGTTATTTTGGTCATTTTGGCACTATTGATTCTTCCAATCCAAGCACATGGTATATCTTTCCATCTGTTTGTGTTGTCTTCCATTTCTTTCATCAGTGTCTTATAATTTTCAGAGTACAGTTCTTTGCCTCCTTAGGTAGGTTTATTCCTAGGTAGTTTATTCTTTCTGATGCAATGGTAAATGTGATTGTTTCCTAAATTTCTTTTTCTGATCTTTCATTGTTAGTGTATAGAAATGCAATGTAATCCTGTATATTAATTTTACATCCTACAACATTATCATATTCATTGATGAGCTCTAGTAGTTTTCTGGTAATGTCTTTAGGATTTTTTACGTAAAGTATCATGTCCTCTGCAAACATTGACAGTTTTACTTCTTCTTTTCCAATTTGGATTCATTTTATTTCTTTTTCCTCTCTGATTTCTGTGGCTAGGACTTCCAAAACTATGCTGAGCAAAAGTGGTGAGAGTCAGCATCCTTATCTTGTTCCTGATGTTAGAAGAAATGTTTTCATCTTTTCACCACCAAGTATGATGTTAGTTGTTGGTTTGTCATAGATAGTCTTTATTATCCTGAGGTTTGTTCCCTCTAGGTCCAGTTTCTGAAGAATTTTTATCATAAACCTATGGTAAATTGTGTCAAAAGCTTTTCTACACCTATTGAGATTATCATGTTGTTTTTATTCTTCAATTTGATAATGTGCTGTATCACCTTGATTGATATGTGGATATTGAAAAATTCTTGCATAACTGATACAAATCCCACTTGGTTATGCTGTATGATCCTTTAAATTTATTGTTGGTTTTGGTTTATTAATATTTTGTTGAGGGGTTTTGCATATATATTCATCACTGATATTGGCCTGTAGTTCCTTTATTGTGATTCTATTGTCTGGTTTTGGTATCAGCATGATGCTGCCTCATAGAATTAGTCTGCAATATTTTTGGAATATTTTGAGAAAAATGGTGTTAACTCTTCTCTAAATGCATGGTAGAATTCACCTGTGAAGCCATCTGGTTCTGGACTTTTGTTTGTTGAGGTACTTTTAATTACAGATTCAAATTTCTTACTAGAAATTTGTTTCTTCTATATTTTCTATTTTTTTCTGCTTTAATCTTGGGAGATTGTTCATTTCTAAGAATTTGTTTATTACCAAAAGTTTAGTCATTTCATTGACATATAGTAATGTCTTATGATCTTTTGTATTTCTGTGGTACCATTTATCATTTCTTCTTTAATTGATTTTAACTCCCTCCTTTTTTTTCATGATGAGTTGGCTAACATTTTATCAATTCTGTTTTTCTTTTCAAAGAACCAGCTTTCAGTTTTATTGATCTTTTCTGTTGTTGCTTTCTAAGTCTCTATTTCATTTATTTCTCTCTAATATTTATGATTTCTGCCTCACTAACATTACATTTTGTTTGTTCTTTTTCTCTAGTTCCTTTATGTGTACATTAGATTATTTATTTGAGATTTATTTTGTTTCCCGAAGTAAGCTTGTTTCAAAATAAACTTCCCTCTGAAAACTGCTTTTGCTGTGTCCCATAGGTTTTGGGTAGTTGAATATTCATTTTAATTTGTGTCTAGGCAGTTTTTAAGCTCTATACTAATACTTGGATTATTCAGTAGTATATCATTTGGCCTCCACGTGTTTGTGTTTTCTACAGTTTTTTTTTTTTTTTTTTTTTTTTTGCGGTACACGGGCCTCTCACTGTCATGGCCTCTCCCGTTGTGGAGCAGCACAGGCTCCGGACGTGCAGGCTCGGCGGCCATGGCTCACGGGCCCAGCCGCTCCGCGGCATGTGGGATCTTCCCAGACCGGGGCACGAACCCGTGTCCCCTGCATCGGCAGGCAGACTCTCAACCACTGCGCCACCAGGGAAGCCCCAGTTTTATTTTTTTAACATCTTTTTTGGAGTATAACTGCTTTAAAACGCTGTGTTACTTTCTGCTGTATAGCGATGTGAATCAGCTATATGTATACATATATCCCCATATACCCTCCCTCTTGTGTCCCACCCAGCTTATGCCACCCATCTAGGTGGTCACAAAGCACCTAGCTGATCTTAGTGTTCTATGCAGCTGCTTCCTACTAGCTACCTATTTTATATTTGGTAGTGTATAATAATCAATGCCACTCTCTCACTTCGTCCCAGCTTACCCTTTCCCATCCCTGTGACCTCAGCTCCATTCTCTATGTCTGCATCTTTATTCCTGCCTTGTCCCTAGGTTCTTCAGAACCTCTTTTATTTTTCTTTTAAGATTCCATATATATGTGTTAGGATATGGTATTTGTTTTTTTCTTTCTGACTTACTTCACTCTGTGTGAGAGATTCAAGGTCCATCCACCTCACTACAAATAACTGAATTTCATTTCTCTCTATGGCCAAGTAATTTTCCACTGTATATATGGGCCACGTCTTCTCTATCCACTCATCTGTCAATGGAAAATTAGGATGCTTCCATGTCCTGGCTATTCTAAATAGTGGTGCAATGACTATTGTGGTACATGACTCTTTGAATTATGGTTTGCTCAGGGTATATGCCCAGTAGTGGGATTTCTGGTTCATATGGTAGTTCTATTTTCAGTTTTTAAAGAACCTCCATATTGTTCTGCATAGTGGCTGTATCAATTTACATTCCCAACAAGAGTGAAGAGGGTTCCCTTTTCTCCAGACCCTCTCCAGCATTTATTGTTTGTAAATTTTTTAATACTGGCCATTCTGACCAACGTGAGCTGATAGCTCATTGTGGTTTTGATTTGCATTTCTCTAATGATTAGTGATGTTGAGCATCTTTTCATGTGTTTGTTGGAAATCTGTACGCCTTCTTTGGAGAAATGTCTATTTCAGTCTTCTGCCCATTTTTCATTGTTTTGTTCTTTTTTAAAGAAGATGCTTGGGGTAGGAGTTTATCAATTAATTATTTTATTTTTGCTGTGCTGGGTCTTCGTTTCTGTGTGAGGGCTTTCTCTAGTTGTGGCAAGAGGGGGCTACTCTTCATCACGGTGTGTGGGCCTCTAACTATTGCGGCCTCTCTTGTTGCAGAGCACAGGCTAAAGATGCACAGGCTCAGTAGTTGTGGCTCACAGGCCTAGTTGCTCCACAGCATGTGGGATCCTCCTAGACTAGGGCTCGAACACGTGTCCCCTGCATTAGCAGGCAGATTCTCAACCACTGCACCACCAGGGAAGTCCAGGAGGTTTGATTTTTTGATATTGAGCTGCATGAGCTGCTTGTAAATTTTGGAGAATAATCCTTTGTGAGTTGATTCGCTTGCAAATATTTTCTCCCATTCTGAGGGTTGTCTTTTCTTCTTCTTTATGGATTCTTTTGCTCTGCAAAAACTTTTAAGTCTCATTAGTTCCCATTTGTTTATTTTTGTTTTTATTTCCATTTCTCTAGGAAGTGGGTCAAAAAGTATCTTGCCTTGATTTATGTCAAAGAGTGTTGATCCTATGTTTTTCTCTCAGAGTTTTAGAGTGTCTGGCCTTACATTTAGTTATTTAATCCATTTTGAGTTTATTTTTGTGTATGGTGTTAGGGAGTGTTCTAATTTCATACTTTTACATGTACCTGTCCAGTTTTTCCAGCACCACTTATTGAAGAGGATCTCTTTTCTCCACTGTATATCTTTCCCTCCTTTATCAAAGATAAGGTGACCATATGTGTGTGGGTTTATCTCTGGGTTTTCTATCCTTTTCCATTGGTCTATATTTCTGGTTTTGTGCCAGTACCATACTGTCTTGATTACAGTAGCTTTGTAGTATAGTCTGAAGTCAGGGACCCTGATTCCTCCAGCTCCATTTTTCTTTCTGAAGATTGCTTGGGCTATTCGGGGTCTTTTGTGTTTCCATCCAAATTTTGCAATTTTTGTTTCTAGTTCTGTGAAAAATGCCATTGATAATTTGATAGGGATTGCATTGAATCTGTAGATTGCTTTTGATTGTATAGTCTTTTTCACAATGTTGCTTCTTCCAATCCAAGAACGTGGTATATCTCTCCTTCTGTTTGTATCATCTTTAATTTCTTTCATTAATGTCTTATAGTTTTCTCCATATAGGTTTTGTCTCCTTAGGTATGTTTATTACTAGGTATTTTATTCTATTGTTTGCAATGGTAAATGGGAGTGTTTTCTGAATTTCTCTCTCAGATGCTTCATCATCAGTGTATAGGAGTGCAAGAGATTTCTGTGCATTAATTTTGTATCCTGCTACTCTACCAAATTCATTGATTAGCTCTAGTAGTTTTCTGGTAGCATCTTTAGGATTCTCTGTTTACAGTATCATGACATCTGCATACAACAGCTTTACTTCTTCCTTTCAGGTTTGGATTCCCTTTATTTCTTTTTCTTCTCTGATTGCTTGGCTAAAACTTCCAAAACTATGTTGAGTAATAGTGGTGAGAGTAGACACTCTTGTCTTCGTCCTGGTCATAGAGGAAATGGTTTCAGTTTTTAACCATTGACAATGATGTTGGCTGTGGGTTCATCATATATGGCCTTTATTATGTTGAGGTAAGTTCCCTCTATGCCTACTTTCTGTAGGTTTTTTTATAATAAATGGGTGTTGAATTTCCTTGAAAGCTTTTTCTGCATCTATTGAGATGATCATATGGTTTTTCTCCTTCAATTTGTTAATATGGTTTATCACATTGATTGATTTGCATATATTGAAGAATCCTTGCATTCCTGAGATAAACCCCACCTGATCATGGTGTCTGATCCTTTTAATATACTGTTGGCTTCTGTTTGCTAGTATTTTGTTGAGGTTTTTTTGCATCTATGTTCATCAGTGATATTGGCCTGTAGTTTTCTTTCATTGTGACATGTTTGTCTGGTTTTGGTATCAGGGTGATGGTCACCTCGTAGAATGTGTTTGGGAGTGTTCCTCCCTCTGCTACATTTTGGAAGAGTTTGAGAAGGATCAGTGTTAGCTCTTCCCTAAATGTTTAACAGAATTTTCCTGGGAATCAATCTGGTCCTGGGCTTTTGTTTGTTGGAAGACTTTTATTCACAGTTTCAATTTCAGTGCTTGTGATTGGTGTGTTTATATTTTCTATTCCTTCCTGGTTCAGTGTGGAAAGTTGTGCCTTTCTAAGAATTTTTCCATTTCTTCTGAGTTTTTCATTTCATTGGCATATAGTTGCTTCTAGTAATCTCTCATGATCCTATTTATTACTGCGGAGCCAGTTGTTACTTCTCCTTTTTCATTTCTAATTCTATTGATTTGAGTCTTCTCCCTTTTTTTCTTCATGAGTCTGGCTAATGGTTTATCAATTTTGTTTATCTTCTGCAAGAACTAGCTTTTAGTTTTATTCATCTTTGCTACTGTTTCCTTCATTTCTTTTTCATTTATTTCTGATCTTATCTTTATGATTTCTTTCCTTCTGCTAACTTTGGGGTTTTTCTGTTCTTCTTTCTCTAATTGCTTTAGGTGTAAGGTTAGGTTGTTTACTTGAGATTTTCTTGTTCCTTGAAGGAAGATTGTATTGCTATAAACTCCCCTCTTAGAACTGCTTTTGCTGCATCCCATAGGTTTTGGGTTGTCATGCTTTCATTGACATTTGTTTCTAGGTATTTTTTGATTTTGTCTTTTTTTATGTGGTATACGGGGTTCTCACTGTTGTGGCCTCTCCCTTTGTGGAGCACAGGCTCTGGACATGCATGGTCAGCGGCCATTGCTCACAGACCTAACCACTCCATGGCATGTGGGATCTTCCTGGACCAGGGCACAAACCCGTGTCCCCTGCTTTGGTAGGCAGACTCTCAACCACTGCGCCACCAGGGAAGCCCTGATTTCCTCTTTGATTTCTTCAGTGATTTCTTGATTACATAGTAGTGTATGGTTTAGCCTCCATGTGTTTGTATTTTCTACAGACTTTTTTTCCTGTAATTGATATCTAGTCTTATAGCATTGTTGTCAGAAAAGATACTTGCCATGATTTCAATTTTCTTAAATTTACCAGGGCTTGATTTGTGACCTGAGTTATAATGTATCCTGGAGAATGTTCCATGAGAACTTGAGACGAAATTGTATTCTGTTGTCTTTGGATAAAATGTCCTATAAATATCATTTAAGTCCATTAGTGTAATATATCATTTAAAGCTTGTGTTTCCGTATTTATTTTCACTTTTGATGGTATGTCTGTTGATGAATATGGGGTATTAAACTCCCCTACTATGTTTATGTTACTGTCAATTTCCCTTTTTATGGCTGTTAGCAATTGCCTCATGTACTGTAGTGCTCCTACGTTGGGTGCATAAATATTTACAATTGTTATATCTTCTTTTTGGATTGATCTCTTGATCATTTTGTAGTGTCCTTCTTTGTCTCTTGTAATAATCTTTGTTTTAAAGTCTATTTTGTCTGATATGAGAATTGCTACTCCAGCTTTCTTTTGATTTCCATTTGCATGGGATATCTTTTTCCATAATCTCACATTCAGTCTGTATGTGTCCCTGGGTCTGACGTGTGTCTCTTGTAGACAGCATATATACTGGTCTTGTTTTTGTACCCTTTCAACCAGTCTATGTCTTTGGTTCGAGCATTTAATACATTTACATTTAAGGTAGTTATTGACATGTATGTTCCTATTTCCATTTTCTTAATGTTTTGGGTTTGTTTTTGTTGGCCTTTTCCTTCTCTTGTGTTTCCTGTCTGGAGAAGTTCCTTTAGCATTTGTTGTAAAGCTGGTTTGGTGATGCTGAATTCTCTTAGCTTTTACTTCTCTGTAAATTTTTTAATTTCTCCATCAATTCTGAGTGAGATCCTTGTTGGGTAGAGTAATCTTGGTTGTAGATTTTTCCCTTTCATCACTTTAAATATGTCCTTCCACTCCGTTCTGGCTTGCAGAGTTTCTGCTGAAAGATCAGATGTTAACCTTATGGGGATTCCCTTGTATGTTATTTGTTGTTTTTCACTTGCTAATTTTAATATTTTTCCTTTGTATTTGTTTTTTGATAGTTTGATTAATATGTGTCTTGGCATGTTTCTCCTTGGATTTATCCTGTATGGGACTCTCTGTGCTTCCTGGGCTTGATTGACTATTTCCTTCCCGATATTACTGAAGTTTTCAACTATAATCTCTTCAAATATTTTCTCAGTTTCTTTCTTTTTTTCTTCTTCTTCTTCTGAGACCCCTATATTTGGAATATTGGTGCATTTAATGCTGTCCCAGATGTCTCTGAGACTGTCCTCAATTCTTTTCATTCCTTTTTCTTTCTTCTGCTCTCCAGCAGTTATTTCCACTCTTTTATCTTCCAGGTCACTTATCTTTTCTTCTGCCTCAGGTATTCTGCTATTGATTCCTTCTGCAGTATTTTTAATTTCATTTATTTTGTTGTTCATCATTGTTTGTTTGTTGTTCAGTTCTTCTAGGTCCTTGTTAAATGTTTCTTGTGTTTTCTCCATTCTATTTTCAAGATTTTTGTATCATCTTTATTATTATTACTCTCAAATTCCTTTTCATGTAGACTGCCTAATTCCTCTTCTTTTGTTTCTTCTAGTGGGTTTTTACTTTGCTCCTTCATCTGCTGCATATTTCTCTTTCTCATTTTGTCTAACTTTCTGTGTTTGGAGTGTCCTTTTTGCTGTCTGTAAGTTTGTATTTGCCATTATTTTTAGTGTCAGCCTCCAGTGTATGAGGTTGCTTCAGTGGGTTGTGTAGGTTTCCTGGTGGAGGGTACTCGTGCCTGTGTTCTGGTGGATGAGGCTGGATCTTGTCTCTCTGGTGGGCAGGACTGTATCTGGTGGTGTGTTTTGAGGTGTCTGTGAACCATTATGATTTTAGTCAGCCTCTCTTCTAATAAGTGATGTTGTTTTCCTGTCGTTCTAACTGTTTGGCATGGGGTGTCCAGCACTGAAGCTTGCTGGCTTTGCATGTAGCTGGGTCTTAGTGTTGAGATGACAATCTCTGGGAGAGATATATCCGTTTGTTTTTACATGGGCCTGGTTTGTTTCTTGTGGTCCATTGTCATGGACTTGGACCCCCACCTCAGAGGCTTATGCCTGACACCCAGCCTGAGCACCAGGACCCTGCCAGCCACATGGCTCAGAAGAAAAGGAAGAGACAAAAATAAACAAAATGAAATACAAAGACAAAAAAAAAAAAAAAAAAAAAAAACGAGCAGACTGAACCCTAGGACAAATGGTAAAAGCAAACCTATACAGACAATACCACAGAAAGAAGCATACACATACACACTCACAAAAAGAGAAATAAATGAACAACAAAAAATATATAAATATATATATAAAGGAAGAGAGCAACCAAACCAATAAACAAAGCCACCAATGATAATAGATACTAAACCAAGATAAACATAAAACCAGCATCAAATTAGATGCAGAAAGCACACACCAAGTCTGCAGTGCTCTCAAAGTCCACCGCCTCATTTTTGGGAACATTCATTTTCTATTCATGTATTCTTCAGTTGCAGCCTTTATCAAGTTGATTGTGGGGATTTTACCTGCTGCTCCTGAAGGCTTCATGGAGAAATTTCCCTTTTTCTTCTTTGTTCACACATCTCCTGGGGTTCAGCTTTGGTTTTGGCCCTGCCTCTGAGTGTAGGCTACCCTCAGGAGTCTGTTCCCTTCCCAGAGAGGAGGGGCTTAAAGCAGTGGCTGATTCGGGCTCTTTTGCTCACTCAGTCTGGGGGTAGGTAGGCTTATGGTAGTTATAATTGGAATGCGAGGCGATCCTGAGGCAGCAGAGGCTGGTGTGATCTTGCACCAGCCTGAGGTATGCTGTGTGTTCTCCCAGGGTACTTGTCCCTGAATCACGGGACCCTGGCAATGGCTTGCTTCACAGACTCCTGGGGAGTGTGGATAATGACCTGTCATTGCAGACAGGATTCTTGCTGGCAGTGGCAGCAGTGTTAATGGTTCATGACCATCTCTGGGGTCCAGGGTGATAACCATGCCTCACGCCTCTCTCTGGAGCTCACTTAGGCAGTGCTCTGCCTTCTGTGGGCCTACAGGTAAGGAATCCCCTCTCTTTGTGCCCCCCAAAACAAAAGTGTTTTGCCTCTCTGGCAGGTCCAGACTTTTTCCTGGACTCCCTCTCAGCTAGCCATGACACACTAGCCCCCTTCAGGCTGTGTTCACACAGCCCACCTCAGTCCTCTTCCTGGGGTCTGACCTCTGAAGCCCAAGCCTCAGCTCTCAACCCCCACCGCCCCGTTGGGTAAGCAGACAAGCCTCTCAAGCTGGTGAGTGCTCATCAGCACTGATCCTTTGTGTGGAATCTCTCAGCTTTGCCCTCTGCACCCCTGTTGCTGTTCTCCCCTTCATGGCTCTGAAGCTTCCCCCTTGACCACCTCCCGTCTTGATCAGTGAAGGGGCTTCCTAGTGTGTGGAAACTTTTCCTCCTTCACAGCTCCCTCCCAGAGGTGCAGGTCCTGTCCTTATTCTTTTGTCTCTGTTTTTTCTTTTTTCTTTTGTCCTACCCAGGTACGTGGGGAGTTTCTTGCCTTTTGGGAAGTCTGAGGTCTTCTGCCAGCATTCAGTAGGTGTTCTGTAGTATTTGTTCCATATGTAGATGTATTTTTGATGTATTTATGGAGAGAAAGGTGATCACCACGTCTTACTCCTCCACCATCTTGATAGTCTCTACAAATAGACTTTTGAGGACCTAACTTTCTTCTCACATTGCTTAGGCCTTTATTCTCAATTATACTGTTGTTAGCCTGGGTCATCTGGTGGTAGTGTTATCTTAGATGACAAAGTATATATATGACCAATTACTGTTGCTAATCAGAGACCCACAGACAGTGGGATCCTCACACTGATGCATGAAGTCATCGACCATATCTGAAAATATTTCTATGGCAGTTTCACAGAGACAACAACATAGTCACCTGATGATGCCTTGTGGTATAGTGAATCATGCATCAGCTTTGAGATCAGTCAGAGCTAGGTTACAATTCTGGCTCTACCAAAAAATAGCTATGTGACATTGAGTCTCAGTGTGCTAATCATTAAAAATTGCCTACTTAATATGGGCCATATATATAAAGATTAAATGAAATAATATAGTTAACTTAATAGTTAACATTCATTGAGTGTGCACAACGTGCCAGAGATTGTTTTAAGTAATTTATGGATGCTCTTTTTTAATCTTTGCTATAATCCTATAACATAGTATTATTAGTTGAATTGTGTCTCCCCTTCCAAACTTCATATGTTGAAGTCCCAACCCCCAGTATAACAGATGTAATTTCTTAAGATAAGGTCATTAGGGTGGACCCTAATCCAATGTGACTAGTGTCCTTATAAACAGGGAAATTTTGACATAGAGATGTGTGTAAAGGGAAGGTGATGTGAAAAGACATATAAAGAAATCACCCATTTACAAACTAAGGAGAAAGACCTGGAATAGATACTTCCCTCACAGCCCACAGAGGGAACCAACCCTGCTAACATCTTGATTTTGGACTCCCAGCCTCCAGAATTGTTAGACAATAAATTTATGTTATTTAAGCCAACAGTTGTGGAACTTTATTATGTCAGCCATAGCAAACTACTATACATAGGTAGGTACTACTATTAGACTCATTTTACAGGGGAAGAAGCAGAGGCACAGAGAGATTAAGTAACTTACTCAAGTCATAGAGCCAGGAGTGGAACTCAGGCAGTCTAACTCCAAAGTTTACCCTCTTAACTACTACCTTATACTGCCTTCCATGCACAAGTACATCTCAAATACCAGTTTCATATTTGACACATAACAGGTGTTCAACACATGTCAGTGGCCTTCCAATTTAGAAATATAACTATTGCTAAGTTATATGCTATAGGACAGAGGTAGGTGGCCAGTTTGGTCAGTAGACTATGAGTCTCTTACACACAATGAGCAAATCTTAATTCACTGTGGAATCTCCAGAGTCTATGAAATAAGATGTATCACATATTAAGTGCTCAGTAGTTATTTGCTCTTCTTGTTCTTATCAAGAGAATGTAACTAACAAATTGAGACTACCACTATTACATTGGTGATATGTATGTTAAATGAACAAGTCCTCACTATTTTAGAGATGGCTAATTCAATAAGAGTTGGTTGGAGGATTCAAGAGAAGTTGTTTTGAAAAAAAGAAAGAAAAAATTGGCTGAAAACTAAACAAATCTCCCCTAATTAAATGCAAAATGCTGCTAGAACAGAACCCCAAGTAGAAGCTCTGAAAAAATGTTTTTATATAAAGTAGAACAATACCTGAAGTCTGCAGAAGCAATCAGTGCTCTATAAGGTTTAGGTCCTCTACAGTGAGCATGCAACTCTTCAGAAACCCACATATCCAATATCTTACTTGGCATTGCCACAAAGCACCTCAAACTCAACACATCCAAAACCAAACTCATTATCTTCCCTCCCTAAATATGGTTCTTTTACATTGTTCCTCAGTGAATGACTTCATTATCCAGTTGCTCAAGTTAGAATTCTAAGAATCATCTTGGACATTTCCCTCTCCCTCACCTCCAATATTAACTCCCTTACCAAATTCTGTTGATAGAACCTCCTAAGTTTCTCTAAAATCAGTATCATTCTCTGCATCTTTACTGCCTCTACCTAAGGTATAATCTAAGCTATGATCTAAATTATAATCATTTATTGCTGAACTCCTGCACCTCCTAACTTGTTTCACCTAATTTACCACAGCCCCCTCCAATCTGATCTCCACATTACAGCCAAAGATACATTTCAAAATACATATCTGATTATGTTGCTCCTCTGCTAAAAATATTTAGTGGCTCTTTGGAGAAAAACAAAACTCTTAAGATCTCTGTGAACTCCTGTATAGTCTGGCCACTTCCTATATCTCCAGCCTCAACGTGTACTACTCTCTCACTTTCCTCCAACCTCTGTGGCTTCTTGGGTTTTTGGACATATATAAAACCCTATATGTAAGATCCTAATGCTGCCAGACCTTTGCCCATGATATTTCTTCTTCCTGTGTACTCCCTCTTGGCCTAGTTAGTGTTTACTCAACCTCAGGTAAGCTTTCTCTGATCTTCCTTGCTACCTCAAATCTCTCCCATAGCAAATAATATGTGCCAAACAAATATGAACTTGTGCACAATGGTTTTCACAATGGTAGTGAATGTGTGTGTTGCCTATTTGAAGAGCATAACTAATAGCAAAAATTAGTACATGGTGATTTTCTGTCTTGGAGGCATACTCAAGGGTAGTAAGCCACATTCTGGCCATGATTTCATATGTAGAATGCCCATTAGAAACAAGAACCTCTCCACTACAATTCTGGTGCTGTGGAAGAATTTATTATTGGGAGTGTTTTCCTGATAGAATCCATTAGAACTAAATTAGAGGCTAATTGCTCCAGGTTCTAACTAACTGGGGTTGTAGAATCCAGGATTCTTCCATGTCATCTTCAATTGTACCTTTAAAAGGCTGATGATATTCGGTGGACCCAAGAGTTAGAACAAAAGGTATTATGGAGGGGATTTCTGCCCCTCTCAGCCCAGTAGCCTAGTAGACATTTCTTCTGGAGATTTTAATGAACTTTCTGAACAGAGGGAATTATGCCTTTGAGATAAGAAAACAACACTGGAGTTAACAGATATTCTGACAGGCAGAACATTGAAATGAAGAAGTAAATTAGGATTGGTAATATGGAAAGGGATTAATGAGAAAGGGACAGTACACTGAAGAAGGATTGATGGTGGGTAGGAGGTCCTAGCTTATAGGTCCCTGGCTGTAGCTGGGGTCACTTGCTGCAGACCAAGTGGGAGTGAAATCACTGCTAGAGATGTAATTGGCAGACTCCCAACAACCAGTTGGGTCTGAAATTGGACTACTGATCATCCATTGCAGCAGTTGTCCTAGTAAGAAGCAGAATCATCTGACTCGCATCACATACCAACGGCAGAAAGGAAAGCCTATACCAATGCCTGTATCTGTACAGAGAGGATCCAAAGGTAACCTATTTCTAGGGGCAGTGATGACGAACCTTGATGCTTTGATTAAATTAATTTAGAACTCTGTAAGTGTCTGAGGTACCAGATAGTGTCCAAACTCTCCTCTGCTAAAAACAGAAGTAGTGAGGTAACATACCTAGGCTAGAGTTCTGGGACCTGAATCCAGAGTTTGGGTTAGAGTGATGGAAAGCAAAGAGTACTGCTCAGTAGAAGATATATTTTGGGGTCTGATGAAAACAATCCTTTTTCTGATTCAAAACATGATCTGTGGTAAGAACTCATAAGTAAGCTGGCTGTGTCCTATATACAAAGCTAGCAATAAACATACTGCCAATGTCTCATCTTAAAACTAATAATCTTTCCCTTTTATTACAAGCAGATCATCATTCTACCTGAGCAATATACTATGAAGGTCAAAAAGACTCATAATGTTTTAGTAACATAATCAAACTAGAATGTAAAAGTTAATCTAACATACGTTTACTGATACACATAATTGCTATTTAGGCTCACTGTAATTAGGCATAAATAGTAAGGAAAGTTGAAAGGCCAAGGAAAATTTTAATTCTTTTAATTTAACCCTAGATAAATTGGGGGGGGATCTCCTTTCCAGAAGCTCTCTATACAGGTTTGTAGAAATGCAAAAGGGTTTGTGAGGATTAGGTTAGGCTTTCACTTTAACAGAGTAAAGATGTAGGATTAGAGAATCTAGAGTCAGTTTAGGGAAGGGGGTCTACATGGGGCCAGACCTCACAGTGGTCAAAGGAATCTGGTTTACTTCTTTTTGTTGAAATTCTCAGAATATTTTTAAATGAAATATCAGAAATGTCTGCAAAATTGTGGTATGTTTTAAATTATCACATTAAACAAAATGACATTTTTAATAAGCATGCATAATACAATGTTATTCACAAGATTTTAAAAAATTCTTATATATAAATATTAAAAATAGTGTATCACAGGAAGTGTCCAATCATGGGCTCCACATTTGAATTTATATGATGAATCTTTCAATGCTGCAATTTGGCAATAAAGGGAAATTTGAAATTTGATGTCTTTAGGGAATGTGAAGCCTTGGCCAAGTGACTTTTTTAGGCTCTGCCTGTGATAGGCTATTGAAGGAATCTAAAGCTGTTTGGAGACCTCTCTGAAGAATGAGCATCTGACTCATTTTTTTCTCAGACTGAAAATAACCTCCAAAAAATATGATCCTTAGCTATCATAAGGCTAGAATCCAGGGATATCCAGGTTTAAACCAATGCTAGATATGCCCACTGACCTCCAGCCTCTCTCCAGTATCCTCTCCTTCTCCCATTTACATTGCTGTCTTCCCCATCCACTCAATTCAAAATGGGTGAATTAAAAAGCCTGAGACTGAGCATTGGGAAGCAGTAGAGGTTAAGCACACACAAGCACACTCTGGCATGTACTTGGTTATAAGACTGAGGGTGCTTGCATGGATTAAATAAAGCCAGTATTGGGCTTATCACAGTGCTCTACCAATGTTAATGGTGATGATGATGATGATGATGATTTATTCTCTCCAGTTGTGTTCTTCAGAGCCACCTTTGTCTTCAGCTACCTTTTTCATCAGTGGGCCTTCAGCTCCTATCCCGGGCAAAATGAGAATCTCAGTGATGTAGTGAGGAGTAAATGAGGTAATGACTATAAAGTGCTTAGCAATGCAGTAGGTACTCAGAATATGGTGGTCATTATTATTAGCTGCTTCTATAAAATGGAAAAAAATAATTAACTATAGAAAGCATTCTTTGTTCTGAAAATCAACAAAAAGTACTCCCTATGGATCAGTCAACTGTTGATTTCTAAAACCTGTAGAGCAATACGGGATAGCAGGATATATGTTACCAGTACCCTAATGAGCAAAACTCAGACCATTAGTTTTCCAAGTATGGTACCCAGAATGGCAGCATCAGCATAACCTGGGAACTTGCTAGAAATGAAAATTCTTAGGTCTCACCCACAACCTACTAAATCAGAAACCCTGGGGGTAGGACCCTGCAATCTGTTTTTAACAAGATGTCCAGGTGATTCTAATGCACACTCAAATGTGAGAATCATGATATACTGGAGTTTTAAATGCTGTCACAAAATCTTGATTCTGTGCAAGGCACTTTCTCACAAATACTGTGCATTTCTGATACTCTAAACTGAGAACAGTAATATTGACTGGAATTGTCTGGACTAATTTTAAAGCAAATTCATAATGCAAAAATAACTCCACAACAAATGGCCTTTTTGGTCACCATGGAATAGTGCATCCTGCTTCATTCCTACTGGGGTCATTAGATGAGACTTCCCTGTTCAAAACTTGTGCAGGTTTAAAATAGGTTCTTACTCATATCTCTAGAACTTATTTCTGAGGATACTGAGGCTTGTCCCATGTTCTTTTGTTCCAGACAAAATCAGGATAACTAAAAGGGGTGATATGGTATGTGATCTTGGCAAAGTTACTTAAGTTCTCTCTGCTTTAATTTCCTCATCTGTAAAATAAGGATAATGGCACTTACAGTATTGTTGCAGGAATTAAATGTCTTTCTACAGATAAAGGGTTTGGAAGAATGACTATACACTATTCATATGTGTTGTTATTATTATTATTACAGCGATGTAGACTAATTTCAGCCCTAAGCTCTTTACTCAATTATTATGAATGGGAAAAACCTACTCCACTTTACCCTACCCCCATTACTATGACCCCTTGCCATCCAGGCACATTCAGGACCTTTATAGAGGAGAGGAGTCAAAGATGAACACTTAGCAAAAAAAACAAAACAAAAAAACAAAAAAACAGATGAGGATATTATTCAGTTAGCTTGTCAGTGAGGTAACAAATATTCATTGAGCATCTATTCTCTTCCAAGCAGTGGACTACATCTGAGAGTAAAATTGACCTGGATTCTGCCTTCACAAACAAAGAAGTCTAGGGACTTCTCTGGGGGTCCAGTGGTTAAGAGTCTGCACTCCCAATGCAGGGGACATGAGTTTGATCCCTGGTCGGAGAACTGAGGCCCTGCATGCTACATGGCATGGCCAAAAAAAAAAAAAAAAGAGGTCTAGTGGGAGAGACAGGTAAAGAAAAAGTAATCACACAAATGCACAACATACCCAATTAAAAAGTGTGGTTATTGCTACTAAGGAAAATTGTTCTGCCAAATGTATAAGGGGGGAAGGGACATTCAACCAGAATTCCTGTACTTTGGCTTGCAAAGCATTGTCCAGATCAGGTGGCAAGTCCTGGTTGAGGAGATGAGACTAGGGAAAATGTATGAAACATCTATGAAGCCCTTTCTTGTAGGTCACACTAAGAGGTTTTAGCTTTTATCTTGAGGGCAATAAGATACCTTTGAGAAATTTCTGATTTTGTAATAATCAATCCTAGCTGCAGTGCATGAGAGCAAAAGTAGAGACAGGGAGACTAATTAGGAGTTTATTTTGATAAGCTACATAAGAAATGATGTGAGTGGTTCCTATTACTAGTATTACATATACATGCTACTTGAGTATCCTTTCTTTAAGCTGATGTGATTCAGGCAAGTGAGGGGAGGGTTATGATAAGATGCTGATTTACAAACAATTCATCTGAGTTGTTTTATTCTAATTATAGAAATAGTACAAATTTGTTACAGAAAATTTAGAAAACAAAGTATAAAAAAGGAAACAAACTTCCCATAATCCTTCAACTACCTACAAATTTAATTCAACATCCAACTCAAATATATTTTCCAATTATAAAAGTAATACATGTTCATTATAGAAAAATTTTTAAAAAACAAAATTGTATTATAATTCTACTGCTATCCTTTTTTAATACTAAAATGTGTTTATTTCTGTGGTAAAAATGTGTGGCATGTATGTTGAACAAAAATGAAATGATAGTGTAAGTGTACTTTTGTGCCCTATTTTTACATTTAACATTATTATATAAATATTTTCCATGGTCACTGAGAATATTTGAAAACCTTAAATTTGAATAACTCTGTAGTCATATGCATGCACTATAATTTAGCTACCCAACATCTTGTTGTGAACATTCAGATTCTTTCCAACTTTTCATTGTTATATTTAAATCTGGGATGAGCTTCCTTTGACCCCATCTCTGCTTTTCTGGTAATAGAGGTATACTCATCCTTGCACTTGCTTACCTGGTAAACAATAAGGGGAAGTACCTCGGTCTCTGTGAGACAGCATCTCTAGCCTGGGAGTTCTGATCATTTTTCTGTAACCGACCAAGAAAACAGGTTGTTGAAAGTATGGAAACCATATTATACAGGGGATGGATTAAGCAATCAGGGATGTTTATGGGAGGGAAAAGAAGGTAAGACATTTCAGAGACCATGACATGGAAGAAGGAGTAGACTTACTTTTTGTTTTTCCATGGGTCAGTCCCAGGATGCACAGGTAGAAATTTCAAAAAACATATTTCAGTTCAACATAATAATAGCAAAAATTTGTTTAGTGCTTAGTCTGTGCCAAGTTCTGTTCTAAGCATGTTATATGTATATGTATTAAATTATATAATCCTCTCAATATCCTATGAGATAGGTACTATTATTATTCCTGTCTTACAGATGAGGACACCAAGGCCCAGATACATTAAATAACTTGTTCAGGGTCACACAGCTAGCAAGTGGTGAAATCAGAATTTACACTGAGACATGTGGCTCTAAATTATTCCATTCCACCAACTTTTACTGAATACTTGTTATATGACAAGTACTGTGCAAAGAGCTAAAAATATATAGATGATTGAACTACTGATGATTGAACTCCTAACCTCAAGGGACTGACAGTCAAATAAATGAAACTGTCATATAAAAAGATAGGTATACTATAATGTGGTGAGTCTTATGAAAGAATTATGTCAGAGTCCTATAAGGGCTAGAAAATACCCCCTTAGCCCAAACTGGAGGTTCAAGGAAAACTTGCTGTAGAAATGTGTTCAGAAATAGTATAAGGGTTCATCCAAGCTCAGTGGAAAACATCCATGTTATATTAGCAATTCTGTCATGGGTATAGGAGGAGGAGGAGGCAGGATTGCTATACATTTATTTATTTGGAGGTTAGACCCTCCTTTAAACCAAAGTGTCTAATAAAGGAGCTCCTGAATTGGGAAGATAATTGGGTTCAATCATTGTTTGCTAAAGTTCAGTTATTTACATTTCACCTTCATGACTTAGACCATATCTGAGTATTAGCTGTACTGTTATTTACTTAGTATGCTTCCTTAAATAAACTGACTTATTTTACTAAAAAATTGCATCAAAAATAGCACTACCATAAGTAGAAAGCCAGTCTAACTCCCCATAAATAGAAGGCAACCATTAAAATACATGCATACTATTA
Source organism: Kogia breviceps (assembly GCF_026419965.1). Taxonomy (NCBI): domain Eukaryota; kingdom Metazoa; phylum Chordata; class Mammalia; order Artiodactyla; family Physeteridae; genus Kogia; species Kogia breviceps. The sequence goes on along the minus strand of NC_081330.1, from coordinate 86,637,102 downwards.
GAAAATAGTTAACTCTGTACTGCCTAAGATAATCCTTCATACCACTAGGGGTATGCCTAAGACATGTTGAAAAATGCTGAATGAAATGATCTCTTCAGGCCCTTCCTACAACAACATTCTGTGCTTGGGTGACTAACTCTTGCCTCTAGTGTATGTTTCAACTGTTTTATTTTCATCATATTTGTGTATATTTTTCCAGCTGTTCTTCACATAGTCCTGATCATTTCAGCTATGTGTTTACACCATGTAAACAGGTGTAGTTGCCTATATCCCCATGACATACTATAGATTCACTTCCCAGATCAAACTATTTGTCTCACTTTATGAAGTGAATTACCACTGCTAATCTGCACTTTTAAATTCACTACTAGCCTGACCTGAAAAGGTAATGTCCTGTCATTGTGGCTTAATGGTAGGCTGCTACAACTATATTTGTGATATTGACTTGAGAGGAAAGACCTACCACAATACAGGGCCATTTGGACAAACAAAGAACAGAGGAAGGAAAGAATAAAGGTGCAATACCTCAATAGGTATGTTAGTGGAAAGGTTTTAAGAAAGCACCGAAGACATACTCCCCATCTGCTTTCTTCTCTGCCTCTTACTTTCTCAGGGAAGTGATAAGACTACAAAAGGCTGTAGGGTGAAAGCCATTCTCTCACTAGTTTGGGGGACAGCGGTAGATGGACACAACCCATCTGTTAGGAAAGTGAGAGCTACTTGTGGTAATGCAAGGATGATAATCGTGAGTCTGCTTTGCGGGAGAGGGCTGCAGTGCCCTGGTGCCTCTCTGAATCCAGCTCAGTGATAAAGAAGTTCCTGTTCTATTTATACATTTCCTTAGACAATCTAGTATATTTATTTGTTTAATATGAAAGCAAGAATGCAAGTCTTTTTCTTCTATACTCAGTAGAATCCTTCCCCGACTCAGGAATATACATTTTGGGGACCAGGCCAAGGATGTTATTCCTTTCCTGCAGATGAGGCTGAGGATCCCAGTTTTTCTGCTTTGGCTTGGTTGCCTATTATAAAGCCTCTTCCCTCCTCCAATTTATAGGTATGGTAGCATCTAGGGTCTAAATAGTGTGAAAAGTCCACACACAAACACACACACACACACCCTACACACATACACACCCCTAGTCAATCTCTGCTCATAAAGTTAGCAGCCTGAGGTACAACTAAACTCGTGGATGGTAGCAGGCCTGCTAGAGCTTGCCTAGGATGGTGTTCTTCCAAGAGAATGTCAAAGCCTGGTCACATGCTCCTGGCCCATTGGCCATTCCTAAGGTAAATTTAGTCATGCTTCTGAATGTCTCTAGCAAGCAGTTTAGTTATTAATTTTTATAAGTTATTCATATATACAAATATGGGAGTTATGGGAAACATGGCGGCATGTTTCCAATATCTGTGTCCAGAAAGGGACGCAATCTAAAGCTAGTAGATTTTGGGCTTCCCTGGTGGCGCAGTGGTTGAGAATCCGCCTGCCAATGCAGGGGACACGGGTTCGTGCCCCGGTCCGGGAGGATCCCGCATGCCGCGGAGCGGCTGGGCCCGTGAGCCATGGCCGCTGAACCGGTGCGTCCGGAGCCTGTGCTCCGCAACGGGAGAGGCCACAACAGTGAGAGGCCCGCATACCCCCCCTCCAAAAAAAAAAAAAAGTAATATAAAGCTAGTAGATTTAAGAGCTGCCATTGTCAAGAATAATAGTTATCCTATCTTGAGTGCTTTCTTTGTGTGAGGTACTTTGCTTTGTAGGCTATAATCTCATTGGGGGCAGTTCCAGGTCTTGTGGGGCCTGAAACTTATACAACTTTGGGGATCCTCTTTAAGAAAAACACAGTTTGATCACTCTCAGTGTCTTGAAAAAGGGCCATTCAAATGAAGGGCCTTGAAGCTCAAACTTCATTAATTTCACTGTAAAGCCACCTCTGCATCTTTTAAAATCTTTTGACAATTCTGAGAAGTATTAGCAGTATACCTTTAAAAGAAATAGGTGAGGAAACTGACTTTTAGACAAGTGAGGTCACTTGCCCAAGGTTGTACAGTTTGTAAGCTAAGTCATTGTTTTTCTCCCACAATTTCTTTCCAGGCTTTCTCTTCTCAGCTAACTGGATTTCCTTCTCTAAAATATCCTTATCCTTTGCTGGCAGAACTTAGCACTGTCTTCTGGCATGTGTGAGGAACTTAACACTTGTTCAACATTAGCAGAGGGGCAAAAGGTCTCCTTCTAGCTGAGCTCACAGGGGGAATATTCCCTCTGGGGAACTGCAGAACAAGAAAAAAGTGGGTGACGAGGGCGATATTTTTCCTATTAGATCTGAGCTATGCACTACTTTCAGCTACACTTCTGTTGTTCCATGAACAACAGTGACTTAAGAATGCAGGCTTTTCTGTTCATATACAACTTGACTTCCCCAGACCAGCTCTACCCTGTTGGGCCCCTATCTCCCCTTGCTCTCCCCTCCCTTCCTCACTTCACCCTATTCTGCCCCACCTTCCCTGCCCCACCTTCCTCTCAGCCCAAGCTCCCCAAGACTTCTCTTTTGTTGTTGTTCTACTGGGAGCAAGGAGGGTGGAGTCCTCTTACTGAGGCTTTTCCTCCCCTCCCTCCAGCCCTCAGACTGGGCTCCACCCTAGTAGTTTGTCAGCTGGCTTTCAAGAAAAGGAGGAGGAGAGGCAGGAGGATGAAGAGGAGGAAGAGGGAAAGGGAAAAACAGCGTTTCTTGGGCCCTGACACCTGGAGTATCTGCATATTTCTTAGCTGTTGTTCATTGGTTCCCTGCTTAATTTAACTCTTACATCCCTCATCTGACTCTGGTTATAAAGAGGAAAGCACAGGCTGCTACTTCAAGCAGACAGTCTCCTTAAGCCTTCGGGTTTGATGAAAGGAGTTGAAGGTATTGCAGGTCACTGGTTTATTTCTTAAGGAAGCTAATACAAAGGAGAGTCTGTGTTGCTTCTGGAAGGAGAGGGAAACTGATCTCAATTTATACTTCTCCATATGTGTTCCCCCATACCATTTCCTGTGACTTACATAGCCACTTGCTGATTATTGATGTGTCAAGAGGCAAAGAATATAAAGGAAAAGTCCTGCCTTTGCAATTAGCTGTGATATAAAAACATATATATATATATATACTCAATAAGTGTATATATGTATACACATATGGTGTAGAACAGTTTGGCACATAGTTAATGGTCAATAACTATTATTATTGTTAAAAATAATACCTGGCACCCAGGTTACAGAGATGATAACATCTTGTGCCTAACTTCAGGGACTTTATAGTCTAGTATGGGCAAGCAATTATATCAACAAATATGTGCCCTGAGGTAGAGAAGGGCACAGAGGAAGTGATGGTTAGTTCTGCCTGAAGGAATTAAGTAAGGAGGGGAGATGATCTTGAATCAGTCCTTTCAAGGAGGTAGACAGAGAGCTTAGGCCATTTGAGAAAGAGTAAGAAAAGTGAGCCAAAGCATAAGGATGGAAATAACCTGGCATTCTCGGGGATTTGTAATACAGGTAAGGCCCAGGAAATCAGCAAAAGCTCTGCTGCCTGAGAGGTAGGCAGGATCCAGATCACAGCAAATTAAAGGATGAGTCCCAGAGTGTTGCCTTGGATGTTGGGGTACATGGTGATGTCATTCAGGTAAACTAGAGGAGGAATAACCGAGTTTGGGGTGGAATAAGAAAAGATGAGACAGTTAGAGACATTCTGGCAGCAATATCAAGCGAGTGGGCATATATGTGTTGGGAAGTACTGGGCTGTGAACCTCAGTTTTCTTATTTTTAAAAGAGGGCTTAGGAATTCCCTGGAGGCCAAAAAAATAAAGGAGGGCCTTGGAGAATGTAATAGCACCTATTCTCCAGGGTTGTTATCAGGAATAAATGAGAAATGATGAATGTAAAAACACCTAGCCTAGTGACTTGCCCATATCAGGTGCTGAATACACAGTAGCTATTATTATTTCTCCTGCCTCTCTGCTCCCTCCTTCTCTCTGCTTTGTTTCTTCTCTCTTCTTTCCTCCCCTTTAAAAGAACTGTGGTAGCAAAGAGGCAGTGAAAAAGGCCTGTGGTTGCCTGTGACTTCCTGGCCCCCTATTAAATGGTTTAGACAGGGACTTTCAAGCGAGGGCAAAGAAATCCTGAAATGTGGCTGATTTGCTATGGATTCAGTTCCACAGGGATCTTCCACAATGCCTGGAAGAGAGGCCAACTCAGGGGTTTGAGGACTCTATTCTTAGAGGTCTGGTATTTGGGAGACTAAAAAGAACCTTTCTGTATTCACAGTTCCTTCATCTCCTCCTTTTTCCCTTCCCACCCTTTCACCCTCACCTTCTTCCCTTATCTCTTGCTAGAAAATGCCCCCAGTTCCATTCTCCTTTGCTCTTAGTCTCCTCCCTAAGAAGATACTGTGACTTCGTTGTCCTTGCTAGTGTCACACTGTTACCATGGAGAACTAGGACTGTAAATATTATTCAGTTGCCAGCTTTCTTGCTTTTCCTCTTCCCTATTCCTCCCTTCCTATACAGCCCTCACCCCCAATTCCCACATCCCTTTCACCCTCCTTCAGCTTAACACGCAAATGGATAGGTGACCAAACGGTGTGCTTGCAAGCCTCTTTGAGAATAAGGAACTGAAATTGATTGAGTTGTACGTGCTGCTTCTGGAGACTGCCTCCAGGGACAAGACCAGAGCTCTCCACCCTGGGCCCCGCCCCACCCCCTCCCTTCTCCCTCCTTGGTCTCAGCACCCCCCTTCTCCACCTCATTCCACTCTTCACTCTCCTCTAGTGGCCACCTGTCCCTTTTAAGGAACTCCACCCTCAGGATAGTCACACCTCTTCTCTGGGTCTAGCTGGGCACGAGGCAAGTCACCCCACCCACTCGGGTTGCCCAGCTAGCACAGTTGGTACTGACCCTCATGAACGTGAGGTCCCCAGTGGGGCAGCTAGGTACACCCAAGGAACCTCTCTCTAGAGTACCCACACGAGTCCTTGACGTTTTTTGCTGAAGCCCCTGTCCTAGACGAGGGTGCCCCTATGTGTTTCCACCAATCGTAGGCATTTGCCCCTCCCTTCTTTCTTTAAGGAAGGCTTTGGGGTGTGCAGCAGCAACAATGGCAGTAAAGGGATCCTCTTGTAGTATATTCTCCTGGGTTCCTGTCTTGAAGGAGTCCTCCGCCTCAACTTTGTATTCAAATACTGCTTCGGGGTTTGGGTTGGTTTTCTTAGCTATTAGCCCCGGCACTCTCCTTAAGGGTGTGTGGAGTTCAGAGTGGGTTTGGCCGGAACTGAATTGGTAGAGGTGAAAGGGGAACGGAGAATCCTCAACCTTGGCCACTTGGGCCCAGCGAACCCACTTTATTTTTAGCCGAGGAAAAGAGCTAAAAGAGCATTGCAGCAAGGGGAAGATTCTTTTTAGGAAGTCGGTTTTGCTGGCTCCCCAGTTTGGGGTTGGATGCTTGAGAGCTTTGTTTCCCTTGTTTCGAGGGTGGCCCAGCTGGGTCTGAATCGACTCTGTCGGCTCTGGCCCTCCTCCTCATTTCCAGCCAGGAGAAAAAGAGGAGGTGGGGGGCCGAGAAAGAGAAGGCAAGAGCGAGCCGCCTGGCGCGCTGTCAGACAGGGGCGGGTGTGAGGGAAACAGCTGTCTTGCGATCAGGAGTATGAGCCTCTCAGAGGACCGCATGAGCTCCGGACACTTCAGGAGTCCCCAGCCAGTGACATGGGCGGTAAGTGACTCGGGAAATAGAACCCACCCACTCCCATCTCCTCCCTCTAGATTCTATCCCCCATCCCACCCCCACTCCTCACTTTTATAGGTTTTAGAAGAGGGAGTGCGGCGGGGGCGGTGGGGAGAGAAGGGTACAAACATTATATGGAATCAAATGAAACTCAAGGGAAAATGACTGCTAAAGGGCTGAGCAAAGAGGGGTTCGGAATGGGAGGAGTACTTTGGGGAGCCTCGTAGGAGAAATGAACAGGGGCACGAATGGATGGATTTCTTTAATTTAATCCGCCCTGGTTTGGCGCTTTCATTTTTCCTTCAGGGGTAAGGTTTGTCTTTGACTTAACCCCACACAACCAAAGTTGCTACCAGAGAGAACGGGATTCGGAAGGCCAACGTTCCAAGGTAACCCCCCTAAATAGTAGCAGGTACCTAGATATGCTTGTAAAAGGAAGGAGAAGAGCAGGGGCTTAAGGTTTGAGCCGAGGCTATTGAACGGCGAGGCCCTGAAGGCAGCCGCTGGGGAGGAGCTGCTTTGGGCGTGCCGGCTCTCTAAGGAGGGGCTGGGCATGGTTGGAGGAGAAAGCATAGGCCCTGCCCTGGCTCTTTAAAACGTGGCTAAGGCGGTTGGTTTGTCTATGTAGGTGGAAGATTGGCCCGAATTGCTGGGATTGCTAAAGAGTATCGAATGCAATGGTCACTTAGAAGAGCTGCCTTTTTGTGGGCTTTTTTATGTTTAACTCTAAGAATTTGGGGAAAAATAAATCACAAAATAAATAAAACTTATTCTTTGGAAAAATAAATACAAACAGATGGTCAAGGGAACGATCCTTTATTTCCTTTTGTTCTGTCTACATTGTAAAAGAAAAGCATTTATTAAGCAGCATTCTGATGGCACTCAATGTGATAATAACTAGGCAAAGAGAATAATCTCCAAATTTGGATTTGAAGCTGATGGAGACTATGATGGTTGGGGCAACAGGCAGATCTGCTTTGAAATCCTAATGCCACCACTTACTAGCCGTGTGACCCTGGGCATTGCTTTTCTCCACTAGACAATGTGGATGTATAATCTTAAAGATATTTGGGTAGATTAAATACCTTAGTGTATGTGACAGAGGCTGCCACTCCATGTATATCTTAGTTTCACTTCCTTTTCCTACTCAGTTTGAGACTCTTTCTCTGGAGCACCACTGATAGAATTAGTGTTTTGCTGTCATTAAAACACCTTCCAGGGGGTGAAAGGAGACCTTGGAATATTGAATTAGCTTGCCCAAAGTCTGAAGCTAGAACAAAGGTTTTGCTTGCTACTGATTTAACATTGTTCCCACTGGACTTTAGCACCTCTGAGAGAAAGGGCCACTAGCCTGCCTTTCCCCTCATTCTTTGGACAACTTAACTAGGATGATATAACCAACAGGACCTTTGGACAACAGAAATCAGTGACTTACAAATGACCTCATCCCATTCTTCAGATTTTTTGGGGGGGACCCTTATATATGAAGGTTGTTAATTTTTGGTGACTGTTGGGAACACAGAGAATGGCTGGGAACAGTGTCTTCAGGTTGGCTTGGAGGGCAGACAGGCAAAAAACATAGGAAGGGAAGAAACATAAACTCAAAAGTAAAAGTGATAGGTGAATCTAGTCCATCCTCAAGACCACACTAGTTAATGGCTCTATTTTCAGAGCTCTGGGGAGCCATAGGTACCTCTCATTAGGGCTTTCAGGATATATTGGAAAGAAAACTGGGGAAAAAACATGAACTAGATTACCATCACCATTTCTTCAAATCCCCCCAACCCCTATCATCCTAGTATAAGCATTTCTGAAATGGGACCCTTGTTGGTTCAGTTAATTGAATTCCAATAACCAAGTCACCAAGCCTAGTCTAGTCATCTTTCATCTCTCCGGATTGTGTGTATCCAGTGGTGAGGGAGATCAACCTTTTCTCATTCTGGCAGGGGCATTTTTATTATGTGACACATTTATATATTCACCCTGGCCTTGAGTCAGTTCTAGTTTATTGTCTCACTTACACTGATGAGTAATAAGATTGCCTTTGGATATATAATTCATTTAGCAAATATGTGTTGGCATACTGTGTCAGGCACTGATAAAATTGTTAAAAACTCATTTTCTGGGCTTCCCTGGTGGCGCAGTGGTTGAGAGTCCGCCTGCCGTTGCAGGGAACACGAGTTCGTGCCCCGGTCCGGGAAGACCCCACATACCGCGGAGTGGCTGGGCCCGTGAGCCATGGCCGCTGAGCCTGCACGTCCAGAGCCTGTGCTCCACAACGGAAGAAGCCACAGCAGTGAGAGGCCCGCGTACTGCAAAAAATAAAAAATAAAACAACAACTCATTTTCTATTCCTCCATCTTAAATGGCTTCTTTTTGTCTACCCCCCATTTAAACCTCAATCTTCTTTCAAGTCCTATTTTAGTCCTTAGCCCCCACATAAAGCTTTCCTTATCTCCTCAGCTATTCCTTAGAAATTGTACATCACTGTCTGTTCTGCTCAGTGGATACTTATAAATGAACTGCTTTGTAATGTATTTGTTTTTATGATTTTTTTCCTTAAAACAGTATTTATAATATTCCTCTCATTATTAATCCCAAATCAAATGCCATTTGTATGAAAATTTACCTGATCCTTGCATATAAAAATAAACTCTTTTGAGCTTCCGTATCACTTTACCCACGTTATCTGGAACCTACACAACTCTATTCCTTGTATTTTAGTCATTTCTGTACATATCTAAGCTCTTACCCACTTTCTAGACAGAAAGGTGCTTGAGGATATTATTTTGATTGTATCTTCAAAGTACTTACCCAATTAACTTTCTCATGTAAACACGGGGTACATATATTATAGATGATCTTCTAAGATTTAGCTCCAAAATATCATTTTTTTGTCAGTGAAGGAAAACTTGATTGGGATGATTTTTTTTTTTTTTTTGCGGTTAGTAGCCATTCCTATTTCTTCTTCCATGAAATGTCTATTCAAATCTTCTGCTCCATTTTTTATTTTTTTAACATCTTTGTTGGAGTATAATTGCTTTACAATGGCATGTTAGTTTCTGCTTTACAACAAAGTGAATCAGTTATACATATACATATGTTCCCATATCTCTTCTCTCTTGCATCTCCCTCCCTCCGACCCTCCCTATCCCACCCCTCTAGGTGGTCACAAAGCACAGAGCTGATCTCCCTGTGCCATGCAGCTACTTCCCACTAGCTATCTATTTTATGTTTGTCAGTGTATATATGTCCATTCCACTCTCTCACTTTGTCACAGCTTACCCTTCCCCCTCCCCATATCCTCAAGTCCATTCTCTAGTAGGTCTGTGTCTTTATTCCCATCTTACCCCTAGGTTCTTCATGACCTTTTTTTTTCTTAGCTTCCATATATATGTGTTAGCATACGGTATTTGTTCATCTCTTTCTGACTTACTTCACTCTGTATGACAGACTCTAGGTCCATCCACCTCACTAAAAATAACTCAGTTTCATTTCTTTTTATGGCTGAGTAATATTCCATTGTATATATGTGCCACATCTTCTTTATCCATTCATCCGATGATGGACACTTAGGTTGCTTCCATCTCCTGGCTATTGTAAATAGAGCTGCAATGAACATTTTGGTACATGACTCTTTTTGAATTATGGTTTTCTCAGGGTATATGCCCAGTAGTGGGATTGCTGGGTAGTATGGTAGTTCTATTTGTAGTTTTTTAAGGAACCTCCACACTGTTCTCCATAGTGGCTGTATCAATTTACATTCCTACCAGCAGTGCAAGAGGGTTCCCTTTTCTCCACACCCTCTCCAGCATTTATTGTTTGTAGATTTTTTGATTATGTCCATTCTGACCAGTGTGAGATGATATCTCATTGTAGTTTTGATTTGCATTTCTCTAATGATTAATGATGTTGAGCATTCTTTCATGTGTTTGTTGACAATCTGTATATCTTCTTTGGAGAAATGTCTATTTAGGTCTTCTGCCCATTTTTGGATTGAGTTGTTTGGTTTTCTGTTATTGAGCTGCATGAGATGCTTGTAAATTTTGGAGATCAATCCTTTGTCAGTTGCTTCATTTGCAAATATTTTCTCCCATTCTGAGGGTTGTCTTTTGGTCTTGTTTATGGTTTCCTTTGCTGTGCATATGCTTTTAAGTTTCATGAGGTCCCATTTGTTTATTTTTGTTTTTATTTCCATTTCTCTAGGAGGTGGGTTATGATTGGGATGATTGAGCTAGATGATCATCTAATACAGTTGTCATCTCATTACTAAGTAGAGTGTGAATGAATGACATTGTCATATCAGGTTCATTAGTTTATCCAAAGATGAAATGAAACCTTGTTTGATGTACTTTCTGATTCTCATATAATAATGTGTTCAGTTCAGGTTGTATAGCTGAAGTTGGGTTTTTGTTGTATTTATTGTCCCCAACTCAGCTTTATCATCTAGCCTCAGTTTTCTCACATCTAAAATAATACAGTAATCTGTGATTATAAATAATGTAAATAAAACATTGGACTCCGTACCTAACTTCTAATACATATTTCTTAAGTGGAGGGTCTCATCATTTTGTTACTTAGAGTAGTTTATTTTATTTAAACGTTGTTTGGTTTTTGGACAAAAGGAAGGTAATTAAGTGAGACAGGAAGCTGGATTTAAAAGTCTGTAACAAGCTTGACGCTTTGTATAAAAAATTAAAGATATCTGTGTACTTAGACACAATAGATGTAATGTGGGCAAAGCAAACTCTGGAAGTATTAAACACTTTAAATTAAGGAGCTATAACCTAACTCTAGAGCCAAATCCAGGTATTTGATACCAATCCAGGTATCAAATCACTAGCATTTTGATATTTTGTTGTAACCTCAAACTCATTATTTCTAAAATAGAATCCATCATTACCCCTAGACTCTTCCCCTACCTCTCACTCAAGACTTCTTTTCATTTACCTGGTCCCTCAATTTACCATCATCATAATCTTGGTGAAGTTATTTAAACTCTGAACTTGAGTTTTCTCATCTTTGCACTGAGGATAATAGTAGAAAGTACCTCATAGGGTTGCATTAAGGAATAAATGTGCTAATTTTGTAAAGCACTTAGAAGAATGCATGATAGTGTAGTAAGAAATGGGGAAACATAGTTGTTGTGGTTCCCATATTCCATGCTCAAACTGCTGGCATCAATTCTCTTCCTCAGTTTCCCTGTCTACTTGGTTGCCAAGGACAATTTTTTTTTCCCTTTGTATCTGGCGTCATTTCCTTACTTTTTATTCTAACTACCACCACTTTAATTTAGTCCAGAGGTACAACCAATTAGCCTACAGACCAAATACAGCCTATACATGTGTTTTGTTCCCCCTACATTGATAAAACTTTCATTTAAAAAAAATTTAAATTAATAATGCATTACACAACCCTCAAAATTCAAAATATACAAAGTGATATACAATGAAGAGTCTCCCTCCTAGTCTTGTCCCCTAGTTGCTTCAGACAACTAAAGTTATCTGTTTATTGGAAATTCTTCCAATAAAGACATTTTATGCATATCAAACAAATGAGTATTTTTCTCCCCCTTTCCTTTTATACACGGATAGTAACACACTCTGCATATTGTTCTACACCTTGCTTTGTCTACTTAAAAATATACTTTGGAGACCTTTCCATATCTGTATGTAAAGAAATATCTCATTCTCTTGTGTGACTGTATAGTTTCTCACTACATGGATGAGCCACAATTTATTTAAACAGTTTTTCTATTGAATGCTGTTTAAGATATTTACAAACTTTTGCAGTGTCATTTGTAATAACAATAAAAACTTTATAAGTATGTGTATTAGTCTGCTAGGGCTGCCGTAACAAAACACTATATAGACTGGGTGGCTTAAACAACAGAAATTTATTTTCTTACAGTTCTGGGGACTGGAAGTCAGAGATCAGAGTACCAGCATGATCAGGTTCTGGTTAGGGCCCTCTTCCTGGCTTTCAGATGGCTGCCTTCTCCCTGTGTGCTCATATGACCTCTTCTTTGTGCTCCTGGAGAAAAAGAGTGAGCTCCCTGATGTCTCTTCTTATAAGGACACTAATCCCATTGGAGGAAGACCCTACCATTATGACCTCATTTAACCTTAATTACTTCCATAAAAGCCTTATCTCCAGATACAGTCACACTGAGGGTTGGGAGTTCAACATATGAATTTGGGGAGGGACACAATTCACTCTGTAGCAGTATTTCAATTTGCCCAGACCCACACATTTAAAAAATGGTTGATTGCCAACATTTTAAAAATCATACTTTGAAGCGTGTTGCAGACCTGCGCTTCAGAGGGGAAGTTATTTCCACCTGGAGTATACCTAAATGTTAGATTGGTCTCTGATGGACAGAATTGTCAATTTATTAATGAAGCATGGCTTGTTTTGAACAAAGACAAGCTGGGTCAAGCATTTGAAGATGCTTTTGAAGTACTGAGGCAACATTCAACTGGTGATCTTCAGTACTCCTCAGATTAAAAAAATTACCTGGCTTTCATCAACCACTGTTCTCATGTCAGAGGAAATTCCAACAGCTTTGGTGTGCTGCCCACATAGGAACTGGTCTACAATTGGAGGACAGTAATAAACAGTGCTGCGGATCTCTATTTTGAAGGAAATATCATCAGTTTCTTCAGAATATCCCTGAAAACCAGCTGGTGCAACCTACTCTTCTCCAACAAAAGAGAGGAAAAGGCAGGAAGAAGCTCTGACTGCTTGAATACCTTCATGAATCCCTGTGTAATCCTGAGATGGATCTTGTATTCAATGGATAGATCAAACCAAAGGCATCTTTCAGGTTGTATCAAAAAACAAAGAAAAAGTTGCCCAATTTGGGGGGAAAAGAAAAGGCAACCGGAAGACCATGACTTACCAGAAAATGGCCAGGGCACTGAGGAATTATGAAAGAACTGGGGAAGTCATCAAAATCCGGATAAAGTAAATTTACCAATTCAGTGAGGCCATTCTCCAAAGACTGTCTCCATCTTACTTCTTGGAAGAAGAGATCTTCTACTCACAGCATGTTCAACCTGATCAAGGATATCTCAGTTTAAATAACTGGAATGCATATTATAATTATACATACACCACTTACCATGATCTAAGTCACACTGATTGCAAAATATACTCTTATATATCAAAACTTTCTAGCATCAGAAATCCCTACAAGTTTTAGGAGTTTTCACTGAAAGCAAATACTGAAAAACAAAACAAAAAAACCAAACTTAATTATTGCTATCTTTTATGGAGTAGCATAAAATCTATAATAACTTGGTGAAAAATTTTGCCAGTGAACAACTTTAAAATGATCAAGTCCCATTTGAAAATATAGACTAAATGTCCTTCCTTTTACTATTGTCTATGTAATACTTACTTCTAGATTAATAATGCTAGTGGAGATGCTTTGATTTACATATTTATTTAAACAATATTTTCCTGTCATACACTCAGCCAAAAAAAATTATTCTAACATGTATCCAACAGCTTTAGCAACAAAACAAAAAAAATGATTGCCTGTGATAGTGTTCTTGCTAAATTACATTCATGGCTTTAAACATTTCAGTGACTAAAACTAGAACTGCCATATGATCCAGAAATTCCACTCCTGGGTATACATCCAAAGAAAATGAAAACACTAATTTGAAAAGATATATGCACCCCAATATTCACAGCTGCATTTTTTTTTTTTTTTGGCCACACTGCACAGCTTGTGGGATCTCAGTTTCCCGACCAGGGATTGAACCCAGGCCTTTGCAGTGAAAGTGCAGAATCCTAACCACTAGACTACCAGGGAACTCCCATAGCAGCATTATTTATAATAGCCAAGATATGGAAGCAACTTAAGTGTCCACCAACAGATGAATGGATAAAGAAGATGTGGTATATATACACAATGGAGTACTATGCAGCCATAAAAAGAGTGAAATTTTGTCATTTGCAACAACATGGATGGACCTGGAGGGTATTATGCTTAGTGAAATAAGTCAGGGAGAGAAAGACAAATACTGTATGTTATCATTTATATGTGGAATCTAAAACTTGAAACAAATGAATATAACAAAATAGAAACAGACTTAAAGATATAGAGAACAAATTAGTTACCAGTGGGGCGAAGGAAGGAGGGAGGGGGCAAGATAGGGGTGGAGGATTAAAAGGTACAGACTACTATGTATAAAATAAATAAGATACAAGGATGTAATGTACAGCACAGGGAATATAACAAATATTTTATAATAGCTTTGAATAGAGTATAATCTAGAAAAATATTGAATCACTATGTAGTACACCTAAAACTAATATAATATTGTACATCTGAAACTAATATTGTAAATCAACTATATTTCTATAAAATAAATAAATAAAAAGTTAAATGTAAAAACTTAAAAAAAATTAAAAATCATACTTTACTTAAAACTCTAGAATTCCAGCTTCTCTTAAATAATCAGAAGATACCAATCCATATTCCCTCTTGTCAACAATTTCCTGGAGTTGGTGAACTGCTTCCTCCTTTCCCTTTTAGACAGGACATGTATTCTCAGTTCACCTATTTCCTATCTGGCCTAGGTGATCTTAACCTGCCTGACCCCTCTAGGTATTGAGTTTGTGACACCTATGTAAGCTCTTACCACGATACACATAAAGTATTCCAATAGCTTCTGTTCTACCTTGGTTCTTTTGCTTTCTCAATTCTGTAGACCACTGCCTGAATATGTTCTCTAAAACACATTTTAAAAATAATACCACTTTCCTTTGCTCCACAATCATTTACTGGGTGCCTACAAAGTTCCAGGCATTATGCTAGAAGCTAGAGTTAGAGCAGTGAACAATTTAGATGGGACCCTTGCCTTCACAGACTGTATAGTCTACTCTTCCTCTCATCTGGATTTCCTTTCTGTCTCTTCTTGACCAATCTTAGTTCCTCAAGGCTGACCTCACCACAGACCATTTCTATGGAATTTTTTCTGACTATACTACTTTCAGTTATCTCCTCTTGTAATTAATGTTCCTAGCTTCAAATCATAATTAAGCACTTTAGCATCTATTATCTTGTAATATTTGGCTGTTATTGTTTTATGCATAGTTATGTCTCACTACCTAGACTTGGGAGCTCAGATCTCTACAGGGCCCAATAAAATGACAGAAGCATGTCCTATATAAAGGGGGCAGCCATTTATCAACTCCAGGTAATTTTTCTCTTGTGCCAATGTAGATTCCATGTTGTAAGATCTCTCAACTTTTTTAGAAAAGCAAGAAATAGAATTTTTTAAAAATATGTATGTATGTATTTATTTATTTGGCTGTGCCAGGTCTTAGTTTTGGCATGTGGGATCTTTCGTTGCAGTGTGCAGGCTCTTCATTGTGGTGTGTGGGCTTCTCTCTAGTTGTGGCACATGGGCTCAGTAGTTGCAGCACACAGGCTCCAGAGTATGAGGGCTCAGTAGCTGTGGCACGTGGGGTCTCTAGTTGTGGCTCACGGGTTCTAGAGCGTGCGTACTTAGTTGCCCCAAGGCATGTGGGATCTTAGTTCCCTGACCAGGGATCTTACCCATGTCCCCTGCATTGGAAGGTAAAGTCTTAACCACTGGGCCACCAGGGAGGTCTCAAGAAATGGAGTTTTTTTTTTAAATAAATCTGGGAACGTATGTATATGTATAACTGATTCACTTTGTTGTAAAGCAGAAACTAACACACCATTGTAAAGCAATTATACTCCAATAAAGATGTATTTTTTTAAAAAAGAAAGAGGGCTTCCCTGGTGGCGCAGTGGTTGAGAATCCGCCTGCCGATGCAGGAGACACGGGTTCGGGCCCTGGTCCGGGAAGATCCCACATGCCGCAGAGCGGCTGGGCCCGTGAGCCATGGCCGCTGAGCCTGCGCGTCCGGAGCCTGTGCCCCGCAATGGGAGAGGCCACAACAATGAGAGGCCCGCATACCGAAAAAAAATAAAATAAAATAAAAATAAAAAAGAAAGAAATCTGCTTTTAAAGGAGAATGTGAAAAAAGAGAAAAATATATATGTAAAAAAGAATATATATATAATATATATATAACTGAATCAGTTTACTGTACACCTGAAACTAACACAACATTGTAAACCAACTATATTTCAATAAAAAATTTAAAATAAATAAATAAATAAATATAGGGGTGAGGGAAAATAAAAGATTATCAGCTAATTTGATTTTATTTTTTAACATCGCAGTGAGAACCAGGCCAGCATCTGCAGTGGGCTGCCAATTTTCTCTATCTGACCTACACTGCAAAACTCCTGGAATGTAGAGACCAGGTGGAAGCTTGGTACTATCCGCTCCCCTTCTCGTATATATACACAGTATCTACTACAGCGTTGGCTATTTAGTAAGTTATCTATAAAGACTTGGTTATCATCAGTAAGTTCCTCTTTAAGTCAACTGTAATCTCCAATAATAATATAGCAGTTCTGTTTTCTCCTAATATCTAACATGTGCTTTGAAGGCAATTATCAGGACAGCCTTCCCTTCCCTTACTTCCTTTTTTCCAAATATAACCATCCAAATTCCTTGACCTAGCTCCATTATTTTTCTTTTTAAAAAATTTATCATTTAGTTTTCTAGAGTTTCTTTCATTCTTTTCTGCAATTCTCTTCCATTTCATTTCCCTTAAAATACAAACACAATCAAGGTACAATATCCTCAGAAAGGTCTTCACAATGCTGAATAGAGACTTAACTTTTATTTATTTGGGGCTGATTATTCCAGCTCTGTTGTCTCTTTCTGTGCTGTCAATGATTTAGCTGTTTCATCTTCAATTAGAGTAAGAATGTGTGATGTGAATCTATTCATTTTCTTAGTTTAAAATCTAGTTCTGATGAATATGTACAATATAGCTCCTCCAGTTTTTTGTAGTGAGATCCTAGAATCAATATGGAGCCTTGAAAATAACAATAATGATTATTGTTATTGGTACCTTCATTTACACGACCTCTGAGGGTCCTATAAATTGAGATGGCCCAGGACTCTTATAGTACTTGGTGCTCTTGAGCCAGGTAGCTCAGGAAGTGAGTTGAGAGACCATTCAAAAGAGAAAGTCTCTGCCCTTAAGCACTGTACTAAACATGGGCAAAGACCACTGTGTTGTACATTCTTTTTGGTTGCTGCAGTGACACCATGTTTAGTTTGTTGGAGGAGACTGTTGCATGAAACAATAGTATAAAGTAATGAAGTGGATTGCACGAGATTTTACATGATGGTGCAGAGCAATGACCTTGTATTGCTGTGGCTTTTTGTCCTTTTTCTAAACCAGTGCCTCAGTGCCAAGCTGGAGCTCTGTATTCCTAGAGGTTTTGTCTGATGATTAACATCACAGTTAGTGGGAATCTTTTAATATTCTTTTCAGATGTTCAATAGTAGAGCATACTGCTAATGTATAAAAAATCTCCAGTATTATTATTTTCAACATCATCAAACTATTTCAAAGTGCGGGATAGTAGCAATTACTTTAAGGGAGAAAAAGAGTGTTGCTATCAGACATCATCCCTGGATTCAAATCCCAGTAATTTACCAGCTATGTGACCTTGGGATTACTTAATTTCTCTGAGTCTGTATTTCTTCATGTGCATAATGGAATCAACAGTAGTTGATTGATGTCCCTTTGGAAATGCCATAGGAATGAAATGATATCTGGTATTTGCCTAAAAGTAGCCATTGAGGTGGAGGAGTGAGTTGGGAGTACAAATGAAACAAGATTTTCCATGAACTGAAAATCACTGAAACTGGGAATAGGTGGGAACAGGTACATGGGATTCATCTTTACTTTTGTACGTATTTGTGATCATACAAAATAAAAACTTGTGTTTATTTTTTAATGCTGTAGGAGTGAACTCAATTTTGCTTAATGGTTTGTGGAGAACTTAATTGTCTCTCTTGATATCAGCTTCACAGATTAAGCAGAAACTTGGAAAACTATAGCTCTTTCATCTATGTCCTCTGTTGTATATCATAGAGTGTTATGGAAGAGACCCGAAAAGGGCTGAGTAGTTTACTCAAAATGACACTCCTAGGTAACAGTGGACTAGAACCCAGGTCTCCAGCTCCTAGGTAAAAAATTTTCCCATTGTTCATGCTGCTTTCTTTAACTATAGCACTTTTAACATAAGTTCTATCAGTTTCTTGCATGTAAGATTATTTTTTAAAAAATAAATTTACCTGTTTGATGGAAGACAAGGGAACTAGTTCTAGAAATCTGAGGTTAATTTATACAATACTTTTAAATCTGTTCTTTCAGTTGATCCTCTCAATGATACTGTGAGGTTCACAGTCACCTTGTGAGCAAGAATTATTTCTACTTTCTGTATTAAGTGATGCGACTTGTCCAAAGTTATTCAAAAATTTGGTAATTAAACTAGAACTAAAACTCAGGCCTGGAGTTCATTGAACCTCAAATCCACTAGTTTTAGACATTTATAATAATTCCCTTTAGCTTTCATCTTTTCCAGAATCAAGAATCTTAATCTCTAGCACATTCCAGGGTGATTTTTCTTTCATGCATATTTGGATTGCTCTGTGGAAAAGAAAATGGAGCTTAACATCAGCATCAGCATCTCGGGGGAATGAAAGTGGCTAAAATCACTGGAAGGCTTGCAGGTGATCCTGTAGAACATGAACTCATGTGAGAATGGAGATAAACATATCAAAATTCATAAGACTAGGTATTGTTATTGTGAGTGGTTTGGATCTTTAAATTGTGACTGTATGTATTGTACATATTTTAATGTGTGTTAGTTTTGGATTTTCTGACAAAAGTATTCCTAAAAACTTATATGGAGATTTCACATTTACACCTTATAAAGAATTTTTATATGTGTTATCACGATGGTCTTCATAACAGCCCTCTGAGGGGTAGGGCCAAGCTGATGTATCTCTATTTTCCAGATGAGAAAACTGAGGCATGGAAAGGTCAAATGGCTTGCCCAAAGTCATACAGCTCTTTGCTGGTGTTTCTTATCATCTTATCTTTTTATTACCTCACATTACTTCAGTACTTCAAGCTTAGCTGGCTATTGTAGTAATGATGCAATACTCAGTTTCTTTCTTTCACGTGGTATGTGCTGTCCGTCTTTGCTTTTTTTGTGGTAATATGTTCTTTCCTCTTAAATTCATGGTTTTTTTTTAACATTTCAGTTGCCCCTACTTTAATCTCACTCAGGAAAGCTGAGAAAACAATCTGCAGGCATTTCTTGTCTTGGAGCCACTTCTGAGTACCTGCTCTGGTGGTGATTCCTATACTTTGGACTAAGTACCTCAGACACCCTCCAGATTTTGTGTATGTTGAGACTCTTGAATAGAAAACTCATGGTGAGCTACCTGCTGAGATACCACAAGTGGAGGCTCTTTGAGTTTGGGTTTTCCAGTCATTCCTATGGTGATAGGTATGACCCTGTTTGGAAGAAATGAGAGAAAATGGAGGATCTTGCAATCTCCTTTTATTAAGGTTTTTTTTCTAGCAACCGTTTACCCCCCCCCCCCCTTATGTAATCTTCAAACAGAGGTTGGGAGATCTCACTGGCACCCAGGTCATGGAAAATTATAGCTTCATTATAGCTCTAGACTGCTGAGGTTCATATCTCAGTTCTACCATTCTAGCTGGGTGATTTGGCGATAAGCTACCTCATCTCTCTGTCTCAGGTTCCTCA
The DNA here is from genome assembly GCF_026419965.1 of Kogia breviceps. Lineage (NCBI taxonomy): Eukaryota > Metazoa > Chordata > Mammalia > Artiodactyla > Physeteridae > Kogia > Kogia breviceps. Next base: position 86,617,657 of record NC_081330.1, on the reverse strand, counting down.
TTTTAAAAAATGGGGAAATAATGTGCCCACTCCTAGAATTATGAGGATTAAATGAGCTAATATAAGTATTTTTTCTTTTAGCAACACTGTACCTAGCACATAGTAAGTACTCAATGATTGTTGGTAATTATTGTTCTTTTACCACCATTCTATTGTTAATGTCATGCTCAGAGTAGCCTCAATCTTGAAGGTTTTCCCAGAGACCCATTGTAAAACTCTCTATTCCCCTGGAAGTTATATAATTAAACTGTCTGAAAATATATGTTTATCTAGTTGTCCTTTACTTACCTTTTTCTAATATAAAAGACATAAGAAATACTCTTTTAAAAATACCTATAATCTCAAAACACTAAAACATTGATTTTCATTTTTCGAGCAGTTCCAGAATTTCTTATGGGTCAGAGGCTGAAAGTGAATGATTTCTCAAGTTCTTCCAAAATAATTGACTTGTCCTTAAACTTGTTTTTCTTTTAGCAATCAGTTTTCTATAAAGAAGGTGCTCATCAGATTTGGAATATTAGAAAGTAGTTAGGGAGCACTGTAATTTGAGTTAGAGGATAACAGTTCCGTTTCTGACTCCATCACTGCTAAACTGTGTGACATTGGTCCTCCAAATTCATTATCTGTAAAATGGGAATGATATATGAAAGCTGTCTATTTCCCTACTGCAAAGCTATGTAGATGCACATGAGGGATTATTATTTGTATTGTCAAAATGCTCTGTCTTGTTAAGTACTAGGTACCTTCATAGGTCAGTGTCAGGATTCCCAAAGCTTTGCTTTTTTTTGTATTGATAGTTGTAGGCTCCAGTGACTCTACTTTGCTTCCCTCCTTATAGGCTTAACTTCTCACTTCATCCCTAGACACATTTTTCATCCTCAGTGCTGGCCAAAGAGTGGGATGTGTTCTTACTATTCAGTCACCTGCTCCTGTCCCTTGGAGGCACTGTTCACTTTCATAAAACTAGCAGATCACTGTGGAAAACAGTGGGTAAAACAATAAACTTCGAACATGACAAAGGTAGTATAATCTTATGAAATTTCTATGATCATGGTCCCTGGAGCATCGTTTGTGAGGTTCTACATATAAGAGACATTGACCTGCTGTGGATAGGGCTCAGTCGTCCTCTCTCTCGCCTCCTTTATTTCCTCCTCCAGTACTCCCTTCCTTAGAAGAAGGACAAGAAAGTCCAGCTTCTATACTTTTTTGGGGTTTTTTTGCGATTCCACTCGGCATGTGGAATCTTAGTTCCCCACCCAGGGATTAAATCCCGCGGCCCCACCACTACCACCGCCCTGCAATGGAAGCAAGGAGGCTTAACCACTGGACTGCCAGGACAGTCCAAGAAAGTCCAGCTTCTAGACACAAAGGCTTGAAGAGCCAATTCAAGCAGAATAATGGTTATTATCTCAAGTAGGTAATTTGCATTTCTGAAGCTCTCCTGCCTGTGTGATTCACATCTCAGTGGCCCAGGACATAACCTAATCCCCTTTGGGTATTTCCTGACCAACTATCTCACAGTTTCTGAGAAGCTATCTAGTCTCAGACAGTTAGAATAGCAACTCCAACTCTAGAGAAAAGCAAAAGGTTTATAAAGCCCTTTTAAAAAAACCTGAGCTTTCTTTAACTGTTCTGTAAGCTCTAATTTCCTTCTGTTTTACATTTTGTCTGGCAAAATATTAAAGTAAACATTTTTTTTAAAAAAGAGAAGCTTATACACCTTCCTGATAGCTTTCCCTTTACTCATTTTTACCAACATTTAAAATGTTATCCTGGGTTATCTAATGGCTATTCCAATTGGCTGTTCTATGGAGAGTACGTTAACCAGAAATGGCTGAAACATTCCTAATTGTCAGCTATCCTCCTTGTGCCATTTGACTAAACTATTTGTGATATGGGTGAGACAAAAAGTATTTTTCAGACTCCTTGATTATTGCTATTAAATAATATTAATGTTATTTTATATTATAATATTTTTGCCATTAAATAACCATTCTTATTCCCATGATGATTCATTCACCGGACATTAGCACATTGTATGGAGGAAGTACTCTGCTAAAATAAAGGGATACAGAGAAGAGCAAGATGAGGTAACTATTGTGGGGCTCACCTTATGGTAAGGGAAACAGACAATGCCTTTCTGCCAGGTACTGTTTTAAACATTTGAACACATTAAATTGATAAATCCTATGAGCTGGTACTATTATTATTCCCATTTTATAATTGAGGGAACAAAGGAAAACTTGCCCAAAGTCTTATTGTTAAGAAGTCGCAGAACCAGGATATAACCTTAGGCAATGTGATGTATGGACTAGAAGGGGAAATGACTGGGAGATGAAGGTCTAGGTTTAAGAGATATTTCTGAAGTAGAATTTATGCTGCTGATAACCAATTGGCTGGAGATGGAGAGAGAAGTGTCAAAGGTGACTGACGCTCAGTCACTGAGACTGAGAATGTGTTGATACTGGTGCTAAACACTTCAGATTGTAAATATAGGAGGTGGAGAAGGTTTGTAAGCACGTTGAGTATAAACAACCTGTCTGATTCCTAGGAGCTATTCTTCTGGGCCAGAGAGATTCTAGCCATCAACAATAATAATTGTGGTGATGATAGCAATAGCTAATAATATCAAAAAAATTTTATATACCAAGAACTATTTTAAGTGAGTTTACATGTACTAATCTGTAGAATCCTCATATTAACTCTATTAAATCAGTGTCATTTCCCCTACCTCTAGGCAGGTAGAGAAACTGAGGTTCACAGTGGCTAAACATCTTATCAAAGTCACTCTGCTTCCTCAACCCTGTTGTTTCATAATCCATAGGAATTGAGGAAAACCAGATAGGAGAGAGCTCTTGTAAGTTGTCCTGGCTAGAAATTACAAGGCTTAGTTGAACCCACATTCCCTGCATTGGAAGGTGGATTCTTAACCACTGAACCACCACCAGGGAAGTCCCCTCCTCTCCTTCTTAAAATCAGAAAAGACTGCCCTCTCTGGCATCTCATACTTCACAGTTAATTATACCTCAAACATCTCTCATACATAACCTCTCTAATGTTCTTTTATTCTTTCCCACTCTTGCACAACTCCCGTACTTGAGAAAACACACTTCATTCTCCTTTTCTGTCACTCATCAAAAACTTTCAGAAATATATTGAACACCTACCATGTGCCAGACACTATTCTAAGCCCTTGAAATACATCACTGAAAAAAAAATCAAAGATGAAAACCTCTGACTTCAAAGAGTTAAAGTCTAATGGAAATTAGAGTTTTCTGCATCTGCCTTCTAGTGTGCTTATTCCTTACTATGCTTCTTCCTTCATTAACCCCAACCCCTACCCCTAAAGAGGCTTCATAGAAGCCTTAGGGCTCTGCAGAGAACAATTTTAAACCTTTACTTTTAAGTTGAGGCTTAGAAAAAAAAATGCCTTGACAAAGATTATAGGATATAATTCCTGGGCATCTAACTCCCAGGTCAGCGCTCTCTGCCATACTTGCTGACTCTCCATGTCTGGTTGACCCAGATCTAAAACTGATAACAATGTGCCTAGTATAACCTCTAACACATAGTAATTTGCATAAATATTTAGTGAATGATGAATGTATATGTGAGCAGTTCTACTCATATACTTAGATCGAAGAAAAGAAATTGTGTTTTGAGATAAAATTGGAGATATTTTACAGTGTCAGAATTCTCCAAATTCTTTGATAGTGGCTCAGAAATTTTCCTCATAATCTCAATAGAAGATTCATTGTGTGTTATTGCCTATCTAATTATCTAATTAGAACTGGTTTCCTCAATTCCTGACAGTTAATAAATAAAGGAATTATTTATAGGTTTATCTTTTACTTTTTTCTGTGACTGTATTATAATTTGTACTCTTGCAGGTTGTTCATTTGCTGTGTTTTAACTGCATTAGATCTTTTTTTTTTCTGATTTACTTAATGAAAAGCATTTAACTAAAAAAAACAAAAAAATTAAAAACACTAAAAAAAGTAGCACAAAAAAGAAAATCACAAAAATTCACTGAAATACTAAATACAGGAATGTAGAAATCAACAAAATAGAATAATACAAGAAAATCATGTTTATTCTAGAAATGTACATGTGGTTCGATATTGAGAAATTTATTATAAGTTCATAGTCATAGACTAAAGGATAAAACTGCTATTTTTACCTCCTAGTAGATTTCAAATGACATTTGATAAAATGTAACTATATTTCTTTTAAGAACATGCATATATAGAACATAGTAATTTAAGTATAGAGAGATATTTTTTAACATCTTTATTGGAGTATAATTGCTTTACAATGGTGTGTTAGTTTCTGCTTTACAACAAAGTGAATCAGCTATACACATACATATGTTACAAATTCTTAGAAATGCACAAGCTGCGGAGACTGAACCAGGAAGAAATAGAAAATATGAACAGACCAATCACAAGCACTGAAATTGAAACTGTGATTCAAAATCTTCCAACAAACAAAAGCCCAGGACCAGATGGCTTCACAGGCGAATTCTATCAAACATTTAGAGAAGAGCTAACATCTATCCTTCTCAAACTCCTCCAAAATACAGCAGAGGGAGGAACACTCCCAAACTCATTTTATAAGGCCACCATCACCCTGATGCATTCGGTCTTAAAAAGGATATTGTGAAGTGACCTGTAAAATGAACATTTCTATGGGTAAATGTAGTTGACATCCAAAACAATTAACTGATTTATGGACTGTTTTTTGAAATGCAACCAAGTCATAAGTGAGGAAACTAATTGTAATTGACTTGGAGACACTTAGTGTGATCTGAAATCTGACCAATTAAGTCAAAAGCAAGCTATGAATTAATCTTTCTTACCCTATGTTTTCATCTCTGATGAGATTAGAATGTAGATAAATCAAAGGAAATCTGGTTGAAGAGGTGCTGGTAGGTACTAATGGTGGAAATGATTGTGATGGTGTAGGGCAGTTGAATGAAGCCACCAAGTGTTTACTTTCGTAAGAGGAAAAAGTAAACACTTGGTGGATTCATTCAACTGCTCTACGCCATCACAATCATTTCCTTAACTTGGGATTTCTGGTTTTCTTTAATTAACAGTAATCTTTGGATGTTCCAACTACCTGCCCTTTGTTGCAAAACTCCTATATATCCTAGCTCCCCCCTCAACTCCTCAGAGCAGTTCTCTCAGGGTTACTTGAGATGCTGCCTCCTGGGCTTGAAGTCTTAAAATTTCCTGCCAAATAAAACATAACTATCAACTTTTAGGTTGTGAGTATTTTTTAGTTGAATATATATATATTATATATATTATGTATATATATATAATATATATATATATGGAGAGAGAGAGAGAGAGAGAGAACTGAATCACTGTGCAGTACACCTGTAACTAACATGACATTGTAAATGAACTATACTTCAATTAAAGAAAACTGAAAAACAGAAAATAAAAACAGAATAAAAAAGAGGAAAAAGTGTCTAAAAAGGAAATTAAAAATTGCTTATATTAACCCCACTTGGCTTGTATGTTTAAGAGAAGTAGGAAGATAAAATGCTTCTTTTGACAGATTCGACCCTGATATGTAAGTTCATTAGGGTAAATATCCACACAGGAGCATGGAACTCTTTAGAATGAGAACTAGGCCAGGAAGGGGAGGATTCTGGAAACTATGTAGCTATGATGATATTCCTTTGAAGGTAGTACTAGTTTGAGATGTTGGAAGAAACAGATTCACGTGCATACAGGATGTGAGGGGAGGAGGCAGCTAATATTGTTGGGGACCAGTCAGAACGATCTTGGTGAGTAGAATATGTAAATTAGAGTGTTGTCCAAATACTGACTTCTGAGTATCTAGTAAGTCCTGAAAAATAATGTTCATAGAATACTAACAGGAGTAACCAGGGGTAATTGGCATACTGTATGCATATAGTGGGTTAGATTTTATTTTTAAATTGTCTTTCCCTTGATTCTTTTCCAGATATGGATCAACTCATAAACAACTTGGAGATCCAACTTAATTCAGAAGGTGGCTCAATGCATATATTCAAACAGGTCAGTTATCAAGAAAATGAGATACTAATATTGAGCCATAATAGTGTTGAGCATCTGGCAATTGTCATAGAGCTGAAGCTCATTTTTCTTTCTAACAACATGTTGGGAGCTGAGAAGGGGTGAATGATGGGAGGTTTCCAGGAGGTACCTGAATGCCTGGGTTTCTGGTTCAAATAGGGAGTAAATCTGGCATAAAATAAGCATAGCCTTTGGGATCAAGGCTATAGGGACAAGATTAGACACTTCGTAGACAAGAGCAGTCATTTATCTATCAGTAGTCCATATTTTGGGCACTCTGAAGACTAAATGCAATGTCTTATTTAATCCTCACAATAACTGTTGGATAGTGTGTTAGTCAGGGATCTCCAGATAAACAGAACCACCAGAATGTGTACTTCTCAATTTCTCTCTATCTATAGATATACATAAAATATGTATCTACCTATATCTGTCTACTCTATCTATATATCTGTCTATAAATATATAATTAATATATATATTATATATAAATATATATCTTTACATATAAAATAAAATATATCTATATCTATAGATCTATCCAAATATATCTATATCTATCTACCTATCTACCTATCTATAAAGAATTTTTATGAATTTTAAAAATTCATAAAAATTCATACATTCTTTTTCATATTCTTTTCCATTATGGTTTATCACAGGATACTGAATATAGTTCCCTGTGCTATATACAGTCTTTGTTGTTTATTCCTTCTATATATAATAGTTTCCATCTGCTAATTCCAAACTCCCAATCCATTCCTCCCCTACCCCCTACCCCTTAGCAACCACAAGTCTGTTCTCTATGTCCCAGATATATGCCCAGGAGTGGGATTGCAGGATCATATGACAACTCTATTTTTAGTTTTTTTGAGGAACCTCCATACTGTTTTCCATAGTGACTGCATCAGTTTACACTCCCACCAACAATGTAGGAGGGTTCCCTTTTCTCCACACCCCAGAGAGAGAAAGATTTTAAGAAATTGGCTCACATGACTATGGAATCCTAGTGTATCCAAAATCTGATGGGGTAGGCTGCCGAGCTGGAGAGCCATAAAAGATTTACAGTTCTAGTCCAAAGGCAGACTGCTGGAAGAATTTGTTCTTCCTTGGAGATCAGTGTTTGTTTATTGAAGCCTTCAAGTGATTGGATGAGGCCAGCCCACATTATGGAGGGTAATCTGCTTTATTCAAAATTCAATGATTTAAACGTTAATCTCACCCAAGAAAACTTCTTCACAGAAACATTCAGAATAATGTTTGACCAAATATCTGGGCACCTGGCCCAGCCAAGTTGACACATAAAATTAACCATCACAGATATGTATTCTTAATGTTCCCATTTTACAGATAAGAAAGTTGTGACCTTGGGCATTCCCAGAACAAGGATTCAAAACAGATTACCTGGTTTTTACAGCTAAGCACTCTGTGTTAGATGTGGAAGTCCCATCTTGCTCAGGGTTGAGTTCTAATGTCATTGCATAAGTGAAAACCAAATACAGTCAAAATTATCCTAGAAAAATCCCATAAATTGCCTGTAAAATTGAGCATACAGTTTTGTGTATCCAGTACTGATCTGTTTCTTTACTTAAGTCACCAGATAAAGTATCTGGCTGACATTTAGGAGTCATATTTTAGAAAAAAAATGTTTTTAATCATTAAATGCTTTGCCTTTGGTGTACAATTGAATTTGTTTGTTACATGTGCATATGGATGAGATGCCCTTATACTGTTTTAATGACATTAAATCCAGTGTAATGTCTTATTTACCTTACTTGTAGCTGTTGCCATTTAGGAACTATTAGCACATCAAAAGTTGCTAATTATTGCAAAAAGTCTGCTGGTTGCTGGTGCTTTGTTGTAGTAAATACTAAGAGGAAGCTGAGTATAAGTGTTAGATAAAAATCCATTAAACTTGTAATAAAAATATTCAGTGAAATGTTGTCAAACATGCATAGCTATCTTATTTTGAAATCTCAGTACACCTAAATACAATTTGAAAAAAGTTTTTCCATTTGTTAAGTAGAGTAAGGTTCCAAAATTTGAGGTCACTTTGAAATTGGTGCAATGTATAGAAAATTCTGAATAGTAGATGATCTAAGCATTTGTTTGTTTGTTTGTTTCTTGCCATTTCCAAGATAGCTTGTTTTTAGTAAAGCTAGGGTACTTGTGGTACATGGCCACAAAACACTAACCATGTCCCAGGCCCAGAGCTTGTGTTTTATAACAGTACAATGCTGGCAACATCTTAGTGGGCAGAAGCCTCCTAGTTTGGTTCATTACATGATTTGTTTATGTCATGAGGTAGGATTGGTGGATGGGGTGTCTAGCTCAGTACACACATCCTGCTCTCACTTCTTTGAATTCCTACATCACCATACCATATAATGAATGAGTACTTGCTTGTCACCTGCCCTTTATTTATGGTTTCTGATTATTTCCCAGAAGTAGGATTTCTTGGACAAAGTGTATGAACAGATCTAAGGTTCATATTGTATCATACATATCTTCCCCCTTCCAACTTAATATTGTTAACATTTTGGCACATATTCTCACACAGTTGCATATATTCTCTCTCTTTCTCTGCTTTTCTCTCTGTGATTCTCTCCCTCTCTCTCTCTCTCTCACTTATTACCTTTGAAAGTAACTTACATCAAGAAACTTCAAGCCTAAATAATTCATCATGCATCACTTACAAATAATGACATTCTCCTACATAATTACATCAACACTAATACACCCAGGAAAATTAACAATGTTGCTATAATATTATCTAATTGGGTCATTCATTTCTCAATGGTTCTCAGTGACACCTTTTCCCATACCATTCTTTCTTTCTGGAATGTGTTTCAGTCAGCCTGTTTAATTTACCAGATCCCACACTTTCCGTAGGACCCAAATTCAAATTTCATCTCTTCCATAAAAAACTTTCATTGATAACCCCAACTCTCACTAATCTCTAGTGCCCTGAACTCCTGGAATGATAAATTATCTGTATCAGTCACTCATATGGCTCTGCTTATTATTTGTTTTCTAATTGTCAACAGCTTCATGTAAATATCTCATTTACACAGTGATATTCTTTGTCTCCCAAACTTCAATTACTTGTGTACGACCTTCACAATTTCTGCCATATCCTTATCATCAATATTATTTACTTACTTAAAAAATTAGATCAGTTAAAATAAATAAATACCTGTATTAGTTTTGTCCTAAGCAGTCTGGAGAATTCGGGGTTTGATGTGGGGTATTAGTTTCCTAGGGCTGCCACAATAAATTACTGCAAATTGGGTCGCTTAAAACAACAGAAATTTACAGTTCTAGAGGCCACAGGTTCAAAATCAAGGTGTTGTGAGTGCCTCAAACCATCCCAAGGCTCTGGGGAAGAATCTGTTCCTTGTCTTTTCCACCTACTGGTGGATGCAGGTGTTCTTTGACTTGTGGCCTCAGCACTCCAATGTCTGCATGCTTCTTCATATTGATTTTTTCTCTGAGTTTCTATGTGTGTCTCCTGTGTGTGTATTTCATAAGGATATTTGTTATTGAATTTAGGACCAACCCAAATAACCCAGGAGAATCCCCTAATCTGGGGATTATGACATGAACATATCTTTTGGGGGAATACCATTCAGCCCACTACAATGTGTTATGTATATACTTTTTCTAATATGTAATAAATAAATATATAACTATTTAAATAAAATAATTTATCTGTGCACCAACCAAAAGCAATCTTAGATGCTCTGAGAAAGAAAAAATGTTTCATCTTATTATCAAATACCTAATACACATATACATACATGCATACATATGTATATGCATACATATATGCATTTCTGATCTCATTTTGCCTGGATGTAGCTGATACTATGCTTGATACTTTTTCCCATTCCCTTAGGATTGCCTACTTCATTAATTTGTGCAAATTGATGAGTTCTTTTGTCTTATAGTGTTTCATTTCCTGATGCTATTGTGATGGTGGGAAGTAAAATTTGAAATCCCTCTAGGTTTAGATGACATCTAACTTTCTAATAATATCCAACTCCATCCACCTCTCCTTTCTCTAATACCCAAACACTGGATGTCCTTATTGGAGAAGGACTGGAGATTCAGAGGGTTAAAGTGACTTTTTATTTAAACAATGAATGTGCACATATACGTGTATATGTGCATACATGTGTACCTGGGCATGAAAATGATTAGTCTAAACCCAGAGCAAAGCTGGAAGAGACCTGTGTACAAAAGCAGCTTTCCTCTTTCTGTTTGGGAGGAGCCTGAACTTTATCTTTTTTTAAAAAAAAATATTTGGCTGCTTTGGTTCTTCGTTGCTGTGCGTGGGCTTCTCATTGCAGTGGCTTCTCTTGTTGTGGAGCACGGGCTCTAGGCGCATGGGCTTCAGTAGTTGTGGCACGTGGGCTCAGTAGTTGTGGCTTGTGGGCTCTACAGCACAAGCTTAGTAGTTGTGGCACACGGGCTTAGTTGCTCCGCGGCATGTGGAATCTTCCCAGACCAGGGCTCAAACCCATGTCCCCTGCCTTGCCAGGCGGATTCTTAACCACTGTGCCACCAGGGAAGCCCCCTGAGCTTTATCTTATTACCATCACAATACTCCTTCCTCTCCTTTCCACCTGCTGTGCTGTCTGGAGTATTTTGTTCTTTCATTTTCTTTCTAGCCTTACCTTCCCACTTTCAAGCTCAAAATCAGAGCTGTTTTAAGCAATTGATTTCCCTGACCCTCCACCTTCCAAGGCCTTTCTACCTATCTTCACCAAATGCTCTAAGAGCTTAGGTATTTGTGAAATTAACCACTTTTTCTCAGGGTTTCTTTCTAGAATTGAAGGCAGTAGGCGCCTTTATCCATCCTCTGTGGTGACATATCAATAAATAACTCTTTTTTGTCAACTCAAATTGGCTTAAACTCTGATTAGAATTCTGGAATTCTGGACATTTGAGGGGAAGGACTGTGAAAATTAAAACTTCTCTCCAAATTACCCCCAAGTATCTGTATTTTTTTCATACCTAAGCTTCTTCATATACTCAGAAATCTTTGAAAGCTGCAGTCTGAAGTTTTAAAATAGCAAATGGGTAAAGTATTCTCTTTCTTTGAAGAGAGAGAGAGTTCTGTACTGACTGACTATAGAACACTTAAAACCTGAAGTCATCACACAATATTGAAAATTAAAAGAGTTGATTTAAAGAGAAAAATCTGATGACACAGCTTTAGATCAATCATCAGATGAGCTTTCAAAGCTGTGGTAATTGTATTAAGTGAAAAGTGGAATGGGGAGCCATCTTGAGTCATCTTAGTGAGAATTCTTAAAAATCTCTGAAAGTCTAGGGCTGAAAACACACTCACTCCTTACGTTATATCTTTTTCAGAACCTTCAAGTATAGTATGCTATGTACGAGGAGAAGGTAAACCAGATAGTCTGTGTTTTTTACTTAACCATAAGGATAGCTATATTCAAAATATGAAAGAATTCAGACAGTATATTGAAATTCTTATTAAAATTACTTTGACTGTATTAAAAGAGAAATCTCAGTGCACACAAAAATAATTCACTATAGTAATATGTAGATATGGAATGCTTATCCTATTATGTTTTCATGTCACAAAGAAAGAAACGGTAAGGTAAACGCTGAGAGCTGCTTTCAAGCACAGTCTGTTCTCTTGAGGGAGCATACATGCAGAATACAGTATTCACAAGCCAGAGAATCCTTGCTACAGGCTGGATTCACTTACGCATAACAGGTACACTTGAAAGTGATATGGACAGAAGGAAATATGTGATGATATGCTTAGAGGAAGTTACCATTAAAACAACTGGTCTTCCAACATTTCTTTTAAAGTCTTATGGACCTAGAGTCTGTCATACAGAGTGAAGTAAGTCAGAAAGAGAAAAACAAATACCATATGCTAACACATATATATGGAATGTAAGAAAAAAAAGGTCATGAAGAACCTAGGGGTAAGATGGGAATAAAGATGCAGACCTACTAGAGAATGGACTTGAGGATATAGGGAGGGGGAAGGGTAAGCTGTGAAAAAGTGAGAGAGTGGCATGGACATATGTACACTACCAAACGTAAAATAGATAGCTAGTAGGAAGCAGCTGCATAGTACAGGGAGATCAGCTCGGTGGTTTGTGACCACCTAGAGGAGTGGGATAGGGAGGGTGGGAGGGAGGGAGATGCAAGAGGGAAGAGATATGGGAACATATGTATATGTATATGTATAACTGATCCACTTTGTTATAAAGCAGAAATTAACACACCATTGTAAAACAGTTATACTCCAATAAAGATGTTAAAAAAAATTTTAAAAAAGTCTTGTGATGATGGCAGAAGAAGAGTAATGACTGAAGCCCTATTGTGGACAGGGTTTTTGTTAAGAATTGTTAGACCACAGGGCAGACTTGGTCTACAGAAGGACAACTCATGATGGTGTGCTGAAGCAGGACCCTGCAACATCTTATCTCGTCAAAGCAATAAGAATAGCCTATATGTTCTTCAAGTTCTATACTTTCATCAGTCAGTTTCGATTTTGGATTTTCCTGAATAATAGATTTGTCAGTATAATGAATAACTGTGGAATGAGTACTAGCTAATCACAAGGCCTTGAACTCATGACATTATTCTGGGCAACACTCAAGGTCTAGGAGATGACCTCTATTTAGCAAAATACAGTAAGGTTGTCAAAGTAATCTCCATTTTATATTTAACATTCAGAACTTCAGCTTCCTTAGATTTCTGGGACTAAAGCATAGAGTCCAGAAAGTCCCTGAAAACTTAACTAGATCTTTCCTTAATGTGTACTGGCAGACTGTTTATTTCTATATCTGCACCCACAGTCTATATACTTCTAGAAAAATGATATTATACCTAACCTCTTCTTTTGTTTTTGTTTTTTGTTTTGTTTTGATTTTTTGGCCATGCCCCACTGCTTGCTGGATCTTAGTTCCCTGACCTGGGATTGAAGCCAGGCCATGGCAGTGAAAGCCCCGAGTCCTAAACACTGGACCACCAGGGAATTCCAAACCTAACCTCTTCTTCTGCTTTCTGTTGTAACTCTATTTCTCAGTGTTATCAGGATAATCTCTGTTATCCCAGATATTCCTGAGAGTCTGCCTCTTTAATCTGGGAAGGGAGCTATTTAGGTGAAGGGACAAGTAGGAAATATGGGAAAAATGAGAGCTTAAGTTGATATGAGGAAGGGAAAAAAATGTCATGAAGAGATTAGTGGTAGGACGGGAATAAAACACAGACTTACTCGAGCATGGACTTGAGGATATGGGGAGGGGGAAGGGTGGGCTGTGACGAAGTGAGAGAGTGGCAGAGACATATATACACTATCAAATGTAAATTAGATAGCTAGTGGGAAGCTGCTGCATAGCACAGGGAGATCACCTCTGTGCTTTGTGACCACCTAGAGGGGTGGGATAGGGAGGGTGGGAGAGAGGGTGATGCAAGAGGGAAGAGATATGGGAACATATGTATATGTATAACTGATTCAGTTTGTTGTAAAGGAAAAACTAACACACTATTGTAAAACAATTATACTCCAACAAAGATGTTAAAAAAAAAAAATGAATACAGAGACCAAAAAAAAAAAAAAAAAGTTGATATGAGGGATTCAAAGGACAAGGAATTTTTAAGTTCAGCACAGCCATTCTTGATAACTTCTCCACATCCTCCCCCTCCCCACCAACAGAATTCTACTGCTCACCTTACCTGGATGGAGTGAATCCACCCATGAGGGATGGATTACATTAGAAGTATGTCAAACAGTGGGACAGATCACAGAAGACATGTCTTAGAGGGGCAGATTGAAGCAATCTGTGGACCACAAACAAGGTGTGAGTTAGGATGAGGTCTTGTAAATCAAGAAACCAAAAATATCATACTGTAGCAGAGGGAGAAAGCAGATGTCTGTCTGGCTAAATTCTGTGAGTAAAATATGGATACTTCTTGGTGTCTTTATTCATGCTCAGCATGCTCTGAGGGTATTTTAAAGAAAATCAGAACAAGAGAACACTGCCTCTTCTTGCCCCTCATCATTCTCTGAGTTTAGGCCCATATTATCTTTCATCTAAAATTTTAAAAATCATAACCATAATATCATTTGATAATGATATTATGGATTGAGTACTTTAAAAATTACCAATAATTCTTTAATATCATCCAATATGCAGTTAATATTCAAATTTATCCAATTGTTTCATAAATGTCTTACCAAGATTTTTCCTTATGCTTCCATTTTGACCTCTTTAAATCCTGTCTTATTCCTTCTTTAATCTACCCTTCATTAAGGAGCTAGTTAAATATCACAGAAATAGCTCTACCCATGTCACTCCCATCCTCAAAAAATTATCTTTTATCTCACCCAGCCTTTCCTTGAAATTCACCTTCTCTCATATTCCAAAAATAAAGCATAGTCATATTTTGTGTAAGGCATGCATTCCTGAACATCTCTCATAATTCAGAACTCCCACAACTCAAGTATAATCCTGATAGAGAATGGAGTCTTGTTTGTTTACTGGCTAAGTAGCACTACTATCTCGAAAGCCATCTTCAAGGTCCAGATATTGCTTGGCAATGACAGTAAACAGTCCACAATATCCTTGACCTTTTATTTTTTAATTGAAGTATAGTTGACTTACAATATTAGTTTCAGGTGTACAGCATAGTGATTCAGCATTTTTACATACTATACTCCATTAGAAGTTACTACAAGATAATAGCTATAATTCCCTGTGCTATACAATATATCCTTGTTGCTTATCTATTTTATACATAGTAGTTTTTTTCTCTTAATCCCCTACCCCTAATTTATCTACTCCCCTTTGGTAGCCAGTAGTTTGTTTTCTATATCTGTGAATCTGTTTCTGTTTTGCATATACATTTGATAGTATTATTATTATTATTTTTGGCTGTGCCATGCAGCATGCAAGATCTTAGTTCCCCGACCAGCGATTGAACTTGCAGTGAAAGCGCTGAGTACTAACCACCCACCGTACCACCAGGGAATTCCCTGTATTATATATTAGATTCTATATATAAGTGATATCATACAGTATCTTTCTGTCTGACTTATTTCACTAAGCATAATATTCTCTAGGACCATCCAAGTTGCTGCAAAAGGCAGAATTACATTTTTTATGGCTGAGTAATATTCCATTGTGTGTATGTGTGTGTGTGTGTGTGTATATATATATATATATATATATATATATACACACCACATCTTCTTTATCTATTTGTCTATTGATGGACATGGGTTGCTTCCATATTTGACTGTTTTAAATACTGTTGCTGTGAACATTGGAGTGCATGTATCTTTTTGAATTAGTGTTGTTGTTGTTTTTCTGGATGCATACCCAGGAGTGGAATTGCATATGATAGATGTATTTTTAATTTTTTGAGGAATCTCCATACTGTTCTCCATAGTGGCTACACCAATTGATATTCCCAACTGTGTAGAAGGGTTTCTTTTGCTCCACATCCTCTCCAACATTTGTTAATTGTAGACTTTTTGATGATAGCCATTATGAGAGGTGTGAGGTGATATCTCATTGTTGTTTTGATCTGCATTTCTCTGAAAATTAACAATGTTGAACATCTTTTCATGTGCCTGTTGGCCATATGTATGTCTTCTTTGGACAATGTCTATTCAAGTCTTCTACCCATTCTTTTTTAAATTTTTAAATTTTATTTTATTTATTTTTTTATACATCAGGTTCTTCTTAGTCAACCGTTTCATACACATCAGTGAATACATGTCAATCCCAATCTCCCAATTCATCACAGCACCACCACCCCACCCACTGCTTTCCCCCCTTGGTGTCCATATGTTTGTTCTCTACATCTGTGTCTCAATTTCTGCTCTGCAAACCAGTTGTTATGTACCATTTTACTAGGTTCCACATATATGCGTTAATATATGATATTTGTTTTTCTCTTTCTGACTTACTTCACTCTGTATGACAGTCTCTAGATTCATCCATGTCTCTACAAATGACCCAATTTCTTTCCTTTTATGGCAGAGTAATATTCCCTTGTATATATGTACCACAACTTCTTTATCCATTCGTCTGTCGATGGGCATTTATGTTGCTTCCATGACCTGCCTATTGTAAATAGTGCTGCAATGAACATTGGAGTGTATGTGTCTTTTTGAATTATGGTTTAATCAGGGTATATGTCCAGTACTGGGATTGCTGGATCATATGGCAATTATAGTTTTAGTTGTATTTTTTATTTTGGGACGTTTTTTTAGTTTTAGTTTTTTAAGGAACCTCCATACTGTTCTCAATAGTGGCTGTATCAATTTACATTCCTACCAACAGTGCAAGAGGGTTCCCTTTTCTCCACACCCTCTCCAGAATTTGTTGTTTGTAGATTTTCTCATGATGCCCATTCTAACTGGTGTGAGGTGATACCTCATTGTAGTTTTGATTTGCATTTCTCTAATAATTAGTGATGTTGAGCAGGTTTTCATGTGTTTCTTGGTCATCTGTATGTCTTCTTTGGAGAAATGTCTATTTAGGACTTCTGCCCATTTTTGGATTGGTTTGTTTGTTTTTCTTAATATTGAGCTGCATGAGCTGTTCATATATTTTGCAGATTAATCCTTTGTCCATTGATTTATTGGCAAATGTTTTCTCCAATTCTGAGGGTTGTCTTTTCATCTTGTTTGTAGTTTCCTTAGCTTTGCAACAGATTTTAAGTTTCATTAGGTCCCATTTGTTTATGTTTGGTTTTATTTCCATTACTCTAGGATGTGGATCAAAAGAGATCTTGCTGTGATTTATGTCAGAGTGTTCTTCTTATATTTCCTTCTAACAGTTTTATAGTGTCCAGTCTTAAATTTAGGTCTGTAATCCATTTTGAGTTAATTTTTGTGTATGGTGTTAGGGAGTGTTCTAATTTCATTCTTTTACATGTAGCTGTCCAGTTTTCCTAGCATCACTTATTGAAGAGACTGTCTTTTCTCCATTGTATATCTTTGCCTCCTTTGTCATAGATTAGTTGACTATAGGTGCGTGGGTTTATCTCTGGGCCTTCTATCCTGTTCCATTGATCTATGTTTCTGTTTTTTTTGCCAGTACCATATTGTCTTGATTACTGTAGCTTTGTAGTATAGTCTGAAGTCAGGGAATCTGATTCCTCCAGCTCCGTTTTTTTTCCCTCAAGACTGCTTTGGCTATTCGGGGTCTATTGTATATCCATAAATATTTTAAGACTTTTTTGTCCTAGTTCTGTAAAAAATGCCATTGGTAGTTTGATAGGGATTGCATAGAATCTATAGATTGCTTTGGGTAGTATAGTCATTTTCACAATACTGATTCTTCCAATCCAAGAACATGGTATATCACTCCATCTCTTTGTATCATCTTTAATTTCTTTCATCCATGTCTTATAGTTTTCTGCATACAGGTTTTTTGTCTCCCTAGGTAGGTTTATTCTTAGGTATTTTATTCTTTTTGTTGCAATGGTAAATGGGAGTGTTTCCTTAATTTCTCTTTCAGATTTTTCACCATTAGTGTATAGGAATGCAAGAGACTTCTTTTCATTAATTTTGTATCCTGAAACTTTACCAAATTCATTGATTACCTCTATGAGTTTACTGGTGGCATCTTTAGGATTCTCTATGTATAGTATCATGTCATCTGCAAAGAGTGACAGTTTTACTTCTTCTTTTCCAATTTGTATTCCTTTTATTTCTATTTCTTCTCTGATTGCCATGGCTAGGACTTCCAAAACTATGTTGAATAATAGTGGTGAGAGTGGGCATCCTTGTCTTGTTCCTGACCTTACAGGAAATGCTTTCAGATTTTCATCATTGAAAATGATCTTTGCTGTGGGTTTGTTGTATATGGCCTTTATTATGTAGAGGTAATTTCCCTCTATGCCCACTTTCCAGAGAGTTTTTATCATAAATGGGTATTGTATTTGGTCAAAAGCTTTTTCTGTATCTATTGAGATGATCATATGGCTTTTCTTCTTCAGTTTGTTAATATGGTGTATCACATTGATTGATTTGTGTATATTGAAGAATCCTTGCATCCCTGGGATAAATCTCACTTGATCATGGTGTATTATCCTTTTAATGTGTTGTTGGATTCTGTTTGTGAGTATTTTGTTGAGGATTTTTGCATGTACATTCATCAGTGATATTGGTCTGTAATTTTCTTTTTTTGTAGTATCTTTGTCTGGTTTTGGTATCAGGGTGATGGTGGCCTCATAGAATGAGTTTGGGAGTGTTCCTTCCTCTGCAATTTTTTGGACGAGTTTGAGAAAGAAGGTGTTAGCTCTCCTCTAAATGTTTGATAGAATTCACCTGTGAAGCCATCTGGTCCTGGAGTTCTGTTTGTTGGAAGATTTTTAATCACAGGTTCAATTTCATTGCTTGTCATTGGTCTATTCATATTTTCTATTTCTTCCTGGTTCAGTCTTGGAAGGTTATACCATTCTAAGAATTTGTCCATTTCTTCCAGGTTGTCCATTTTATTGGCATAGATTTACTTGTAGTATTTCTGTGGTGTCTGTTGTAACTTCTCCTATTTTCATTTCTAATTTTATTGATTTGAGGCCTCTTCCTCTTTTTCTTGATGAGTCTGACTAATGGTTTATCAATTTTGTTTATCTTCTCAAAGAACCAACTTTTATTTTTATTGATCTTTGTTATTGTTTTCTTTGTTTCTATTTCATTTATTTCTGCTCTGATCCTTATGATTTCTTTCCTTCTGCTAACTTTGGGTTTTGTTTGTTCTTCTCTCTCTAGTTCCTTTAGATTTAAGTTTAGGTTGTTTATTTGAGATTTTTCTTGTTTCTTGAGGTAGGCTTGTATTGCTATAAACTTCCCTCTTAGAACTGCTTTTGCTGCATCCCATAGGTTTTGGATCGTCGTGTTTTTGTTATCAGTTGTCTCTAGGTATTTTTTGATTTCCTCTTTGATTTCTTCAGTGATCTCTTGGTTATTTAGTAACATATTGTTCAGCCTCCATGTGTTTGTGTTTTTTATGTTTTTTTTTCCTGTAACTGATTTCTAATCTCATAGACTTGTGGTCAGAAAAGATGCTTGATATGATTTCAATTTTCTTAAATTTACTGAGGCTTCATGTGTGACCCAAGGTGTGATCTATCCTGGAGAATGTTCCATGCGCACTTGAGAAGAAAGTGTAATCTGCTGTTTTGGGGTGGAATGTCCTATAAATATCAATTAAATCTATCAAGTCTATGTGTCATTTAAAGCTTATGTTAACTTATTAATTTTCTGTTTGGATGATCTGTCCATTGCTGTTAGTGAGGTGTTAACGTCACCCACTATTATGTTATTGTCAATTTCCTTTTTGATAGCTTTTAGCAGTTGCCTTATGTATTGATGTGCTCCTATATTGGGTGCATATATATTCATAATTGTTATATCTTCTTGGAGTGCTCCCTTGATCATTATGTAGTGTCCTTCCTTTTCTCTTGTAACATTCTTTACTTTAAAGTCTATTTTGTCTGATATGAGAATTGCTACTCCTGGTTTCTGTTGATATTTCCATGGAATATCTTTTTCCATCCCCTCACTTTCATTCTGTATGTGTGCCTAGGTCTGAAGTGGGTCTCTGGTAGACAGCATATATATGTGTCTTGTTTTTGTATCCATTCAACGAGCCTGTGTCTTTTGGTTGGAGCATTTAATCCATTCACGTTTAAGGTAATTATCTATAAGTATGTTCCTATTACCATTTTGTTAATTGTTTGGGGTTGGTTTTTTGTACGTCATTTTCTTCTCTTGTTTTTCCCACTTAGAGAAGTTCCTTTAGCATTTTTTGTAGAGCTGGTTTGGTGGTGCTGAATTCTCTTAGTTTTTGCTTGTCTGTAAAGCTTTTGATTTCTCCATCAAATCTGAATGAGATCCTTGCCAGGTAGAGTAATCTTGGTTGTAGGTTCTTCCCTTTCTTCACTTTAAATGTGTCATGCCATTCCCTCTGGCTTGTAGAGTTTCCACTGAGAAATCATCTGCTAACCTTATGGGAGTTCCCTTGTATGTTAACCTCATAGAAGCTACCTTGTATGTTATTTGTCATTTTTCCCTTGCTGCTTGCAATAATTTTTCTTTGTCTTTAATTTTTGCGAATTTGATTACTATGTGTCTCAACCTGTTTCTCCTTGGGTTTATCCTGTATGGGACTCTGTGCACTTCCTGGACTTGGGTGCATATTTCCTTCCCACATTAGGGAAGTTTTTGACTATTATCTCTTCAAATATTTTCTCAGGTCCTTCTCTCTCTCTTCTCCTTATGGGACCCCTATAATGCAAATGTTGTTACATTTTATGTTGTCCCAGAGGTCTCTTAGGCTGTCTTCATTTCTTTTCATTCTTTTTTCTTTATTCTGTTTCACAGCAGTGAATTCCTCCATTCTCTCTTCCAGGTCAATTATCCATTCTTCTGCCTCAGTTATCCTCCTATTGATTCTTTCTAGTGTATTTTTCATTTCAGTTATTGTATTGTTCATCTCTGTTTATTTGTTCTTTAATTCTTCGTTAAACATTTCTTGCATCTTCTCTATCTTTGCCTCCATCTTTATCGGCAGTCCTGGATCATCTTCTCTATCATTATTCTGAATTCTTTTTCTGGAAGGTTGCCTATCTCCACTTCATTGAGTTGTTTTTCTGGGGTTTTATATTGTTCCTTCATCTGGTACATAGTCCTCTGCCTTTTCATTTTGTCTATCTTTCTGTGAATGTGGTTTTTGTTCCACAGGCTGCAGGACTGTAGTTTTTTTGCTTCCACTGTCTGCTCTCTGGTGGATGAGGGTATCTCAGAGGCTTGTGCAAGTTTCCTGATGGAAGGGACTGGTGGTGGGTAGAGCTGGCTATTTCTCTGGTAGGTAGAGCTCAGTAAAACTTTATCCTACTTGTCTACTGATGGGTGGAGCTGGGTTCCCTCCCTGTTAGTGGTTTGGGCTTAGGCAACCCAACACTGGAGCCTACCCGGACTGTTTGGTGGGTCTAATGGAGGACTCTGTGAGGGTTCACACCCTGGGAATACTTCCCAGAACTTCTACTACCAGTGTCCTTGTCCTCACAATGAGACACAGCCACCCCTGCCTCTGCAGGAGACCCTCCAACACCAGCAGGCAGGTCTGATTCAGTCTCGCATGGGGTCACTGCTCCCTCGTTTGGGTCCCAATGCACACACCACACCATGTGTGCCCTCCAAGAGTGGAGTCTCTCTTTTCCCTAGTCCTGTCGAAGTCCTGCAATCAAATCCTACTAGCCTTCAAAGTCTGATTCTCTAGGAAGTCCTCCTCCTCTTACCAGACCCTCAGGTTGGGAAGCCTGACGTGGGGCTCAGAACCTCCATTCCAGTGGGTGTACTTCTGTGGTATAAATGTTCTCTGGCTTGTTAGTCACCCATCCAGCAACTATGGGATTTGATTTTATTGTGATTGTGCCCCTCCTATTGTCTCACTGGGGTTTCTCCTTTGTCTTTGGAAGTGGGGTATCTTTTTTGGTGAGTTCCAATGTCTTCTTGTTGATGATTGTTCCCTTCTACCCATTTTTTAATTGGGGATATCCTTGATCTTTGAATTCATGGAACTCAGAAAAAATGTAATTAGGTTGATGTTTTATGTTATTTTATATATTACCTATAAAGTGATCATTTAATTAGTATTTATTTTTTGGCCACGAGGCATGTGGGATCTTAGTTCCCTGACCGGGAATCAAACCTGTGCCCCCTGCATTGGAAGCACAGAGTTTTAACCACTGGGCCACCAGGGAAGTCCCTTAATTAGTATTTTTAAATTTAAAAGTTGCACAGATAGATTTTGCATTTAATACAACTGACTGTACTGCATCATTATTCTCTAAGCATATTGTCTGTTGCTATGTCTCTATAGATGGAATTTTTTTTTACCCTTTCTCTTCTTACAGAACTTCTGTTAATTCCTAAGACTCATGTGAAATATCACTTCCTCCTTGAAACCTTCCTTGATCTTCTAGACAGAATGAATCACTCCCTTTTCTTTTCCTAAAATACCTTGCTGGTATATCTGCTGCATCACTTATCATGGTATGACTTATAAGCTACTCATGTTATTCTATCATTGTAGTTGGTATGTTAGTATGTACTTCGTGGCTATACCTTATTCATTTGTGCCCTCACTGGGCTTAACAGTACTAATAGTGGATACTCAGATGTGTTGATTCTAATTAATCTTGCAGAATTATTGTAAAGTTTAAATGAAATAATTTGTATCAATTGCCTTATACAGTGCCTGATGCTGGTACTCAATAAAGTTTCCCCCTTTTTTCCTCTTTACTCTTGTTTTACTTTTTCCTCTTGCCTCATTTTTCTCAACTCCCTGTATATTCTGTCCATGACAACAGAATAGAAATTCCTTTCTTTCATTGCTCACATCTCCCTTCTTCAGTGTACTAACACTCACTGTTTGCACCTCTCATTTGTTTATGTATTTATTTTAGGTCACTGGCCCTGTTAAAATTAGAGATTCTCTTAAGGCAGCAGACAGAGGTAATATGACATCTCCACCACTCCTGGATGCCAACCCCATGGAGAACCCAGCACTGTTAAATGACATCAAGATTGAGCCCCCAGAAGAACTTCTGGCTAATGATTTCAACCTGCCCCAGGTGGAACCAGTTGACCTCTCCTTTCACAAGCCAAAGTCTCCTCTTCAGCCTGCCAGTATGCTTCAAGCTCCAATACGTCCTCCCAAGCCACAGTCTGCTTCCCAGACTCTTGTAGTATCCACTTCAACATCAGACACAGGCACTTCAGCAAACATCCCTACTGTTCTGACTCCAGGCTCTATCCTGGCCTCCTCTCAGGGCACTGGTGGCCAGCAGATCTTACATGTGATTCACACCATCCCCTCAGTCAATCTGCCAAATAAGATGGGTAGCCTGAAGGCCATCCCAGTGATGGTGCAGTCGCTGCCCATGGTGTATACTACTTTGCCTGCAGATGGGAGCCCTGCAGCCATTACAGTCCCACTCATTGGAGGAGATGGCAAAAATGCTGGATCAGGTGAGCATCAATCTGCCCCTTTGCTGGACCTTACCTTCCTTCATCTATTCCCTTTTTGAATATCCTATCTCCTATTTCTTTTCCAATTATTATTGCATACAGCTTTAAGAGCAATTTTACATAAATACTGTTTTTATCATGTCTCTTTGATGCTTACAAGTGTACAAAGAACCTTTTTCATTTAGCCCATATTTCTCAAACTGGGGTATACATATCTTTGAGTGAAATACTATGTATCTTCCTGGAACCTCTATATTATTTGACAGTAAGTAATTTAAAACATTTTATATTTGTAAAATATGATTTTATTAAAGAGAAAAATATAATATTTGAATAATATTTTAAAACATGAACTTCAAACCTAGTTTTAAGCTACTAAATCACCTACACTGGGACTTTCCAAGATGTGTTTAGTCTTCTATGCCATTAGGAATGCTTTGGTAGAAAAGTTGAGAATGTTTCTAGCCCTACATACATAGCCAGCCTTATCTCCCAGCCTCTCTCAGTACTGTACCTTTTCTCTTCCTTACAGGTAAAATAGTCTTCTTTGAAATTTTGCCATCTTTCCGGTGTTCCACCTCATTTGGCATCTATCACCTTCCATGTTACTTTTTACATGCCTGTATCACAAATGTATGGGCATTCTTCCCAAATGAATTGTAAATTGCTAGAGGACAAGACTCCATCTTATTTTTCTTTGTGAATCTCCAGAGAGCACAGTGGTAGATAGTAGTTGTCTTGCAACAAATAATGTGATGAACAAACTTGAAAATTTTTCGAGGAGACAGTTCATATGCTGTAATCTTACCTTTTACTTATTTTTAAAATGAGTTCAGAATTCAGAAAGGTATGTTTATCTCCCTTTCACCACTGTCCCCCAGCCACCCAGTTCCCCTCCTAGAGACATATCTAGTTTGTAATAGAGAATGATGAAAGAAAATTATATGGCTTCTTGAAGTGGTTCAAGATATTTACCTTCACCACATCTATAGAATTACAACCAGTTTTGGACGTTCAGCTTTAGGAAGGATGTTGGGAAATTGAAGTATAATCAGAGGAGAAAGATTAAGATGGTGAGAGGACTAAAACCCATGTCAGAAAGGAGCTGATAAATGTTTAGCATGAATTAAAAAGACCAAGGGGTGGGGATATGCGGGTGGAAATGACTAGGAACCAGATTTCAGCTCAGTGTAAAAAAAATCTTTCTAAGAGTTTTCTACCTTTGAAATTCAATGCCTTGTGATCTTTCCATCACTAAATGTAGGAGAATGACATACTAAGCATCAAGTTGCTGAGACTCCTCTGTGATCTTTTGAATAAAAATGCCGTTATCGATTAGTGGTTAATTGTGGTAATGATAAGTATTCATAACAATCTTGTTTTTGAGATCCCATGAGGGGGTTATTTAAAATACAATTATCAACTTTCATATAGGGAGAGAGCCAAACAAAACAGGAAATGGGAAAATAAAATTCTTTGTGTGAGAATTTGCTGATATCAAGGCAGTGGTAATACCAAGGGATGGTTTGATGGGATTTGAATTCCCCCCCACTATAATATCCATCAGTTCATCAGAACCATTTTAAATAAACGGAATAAAGTGTCAAAGTGTTCAATGTAGTTTCAAGCTAAGACAATTAGCACAGTGGTCTCCAAATGGTATGCTTACACCTTGGTGGGGGTCAAAGGGGGTATTACACAAAGTATTTGGAGCACAAAAAGAAAGCATCAAAACTTCTATTTATATGGTCTCGCCCTTTACATGTTATTTTGTTTATTTTTCATAATGTACACAAAATTTTAGGATGCTAGTACATTTATATCATAAACACACACGTGTGCATGCAGAGACACAGAACAGATATATGCTTAAAACATTTTAGTGAATGATACACAATGTATGGAGGTGACTGTGCTAGCCAAATACTCCCCATCCCCAACTTTATTACCACCCTGAAGTTTCTTCTATATAACAATTTTGAAGCTTTCACTAGATCCAGGAGATGTCTTACCATCTGACTGAGTTTTGTTAGGCGTCAGAAACACCATTGGTTGACAATAAATATTTAAGGGCTTCTGCCAACATAGGTGGAAGGGAAGGACGCTAACAGGTATCAGGCACCTACTAGACACTCATTATATGCCTCATCTCTATGACTTGTTTCCATTAAGGAACACAAAAGCCAAAGGGGATGTTCTCACCTCTGGCATGAGCCTAGGCATTGATCAGAGGACAGCCATGTAACTACTTAGAGTTTGATTCAACAAATAAAAATTGAACCTGACTTTTCAACAGACACTGTCTTGGGTCCTGGAGATAGGGAGTTGAATCATACCCAGACCTTATCCTTGAGAAACCCACTATCTTATCTTACTCACTATCCTAGAGAAGCTCATTCTAGTGAGAATGCTCCACACTACCCTTCCCTCAAAGGAATTTCTTTATCCTGCTCTTCTAAAATTTTTAATGCTCTTCTCTTCCTTCCATACAAATATACTTCTTCCATCTTTGCTTTTTCTTTATTTCTCTATCTTGCTGCTACTTTTCATTGTGGGCCAAATTGGGAATCCTGAAAATGATTAGAGGCTCATACATTTGTAGCCCACACTGCTCCTTTTCTTTGCTTTTAGTTAAAGTTGACCCCACCTCCATGTCTCCACTGGAGATCCCAAGTGACAGTGAGGAGAGTACAATTGAGAGTGGATCCTCAGCCTTACAGGGTATTCAGGTACAAGAGTAAGTACTTTATCTTTATTTCAGGTCTGTCACTGTGTATATATGTGTGTGTCTGTGGTAAAAGTGGAACAAATTCTCAGACACAATAGTAAGAATTCAAGGACAACAAAATATAAGTAAACTGCCTTTTCAGCGAAGGTATGAGCTTGTATGCACACATGTGCATGGACATGGATGTTATGACTCAGTAATGTTTTAATTGTAGATCATCAATTTTTACCCTTGGAAAATTTACAAATTTCTTATAAAGTACAGTTGCATTCTGTTTCTCTCTGTAAGTTTAAAGCAACCTTATCATTAGCTTGTGTTTTAGCAACCATGTTGGATGAAAAATACATTTCTTTAAACCTAAGAATGAAGCTTATTAGAGTGAAATTCTCATACTGCTTGGGAACAGAAACCACCCAAAGAAACATTACCATCTTCTGGGACCTGAATTTACTGAGCAGAATGGCTTAGTTGAGGGAATTGCTTGAGCTATTTCAATTGTGGGGGGGGGGTATTAAATTTGCATAAATTAAATGCATGTATGAGGTGATCCCATTATATGTAAGTCCATTTATTTAGCCTCCACCTTAAAATCACTATTTGGCCTTATCTCTCTTTCTTTGCTCAGACCAGCAGCAATGAGCCAAATGCAGGGAGAAGAATCCCTTGACTTGAAGAGAAGACGGATTCATCAGTGTGATTTTGCGGGATGCAGCAAAGTGTACACCAAAAGCTCTCACCTGAAAGCCCACCGAAGAATCCATACAGGTCTGCCCATCTCCACCCTACCCCCAACACACACACACACACACACACACACACACACACACACACACACACACACACACACACATACAGTCTCTGAGAGACAGGAAGAGAAGAAAGTCTTGAAACAAAGGTTGATCTATTTATACTCATGGGCACAGGTTCCATTCATGGCTTTTACCCCTATGTCTTGTTTCTACTCTATGGTAGCTTTCATGAAACCAGCCTAAGAAAACACTAAACCTGGTGTCTTCTGAATAGTTATCATTCCCATTGAGCACCGGTAGGTCTTTCTAATTGGGAAGTCATAACATTTATAAGAAGATTAAGGCAGATAAGACTCCATCCCTTGCTACCAGAAACCCACAAGTTTTATTGAGTATTGAAAAGTACAGTGAAATTAAAGCAGGATTTTGGAGCTAAACATCATTTAACAACCTATAACATATCTTTGTTCTCATTAGAAATGAAAGGTGGACATTAGAAAGAACAAGTAAAGCAGACATGGTGGCTGAGGGCAGGAGCTAGGGGAGTGAGCAAACTGCCCCATCTGAAGGAGTACTATCACTCAACTCCAAATAAGTATTACCAAATCTCCCAAATTAAAAACAATCACGATTTTTATATGAAACATCTTAGATTTTGAATGTTGGTATGTAATCAAACAAATTTTATAACAACATAGATTCAAAGAAACCTGCCTATGGGCCAGAAATAACTTTTCAGTCATCAGTTTGTACCTTATCCTTGAAGACTCCTCATCCCCAATCATCTCCAGCTCAAAAATGAGATTTGGACGCCCTGGACTAGGAAGGGGACCTCTTTTCTTATTAACATATACTGTATTATAGTTTGTATAGAACCCAACCTTGGTATGCAACCTGGGTATACTTTTTTTCTATTACTGGTATTCTACAGGTTCTTTGGAACTGAGACTGCTGAAGAAATGCCTGCTTTATTGCACTCTAAAGATTGGGGTACATTGCGAGGGGTTCCAAAGAGTGATATCCTTGTCTCTGGTAGATATTCTCAGCAGAGAGCTATGAGGCTGTGGCTTATCTGGATACCACCTCGAGTATGCAATGCAGCCCTTCATCTCCTTTGAGCTTACAATCATGCAAAGCAGAAAGTACAGATGCAACAATTTCCATTTAATATACAGTTAAGCCCCAGTTTTTAATAACAACATCACCCATTCACTCAAGCTCAAAATTAATGATTGATTTTAAACATTCTCTCTGCCCCCAGTTATGTGTTTCTAAAGTTCTATTATTTCTTTCTTCAAATAGCTCTTTTATTGAGGATGTAAACATAATAGCCAAGAGCATACACTGTGAAACTACACTGCCTGAATTTGACATTCCAGTCTATCACTCATTAGCTGAAGTTACTTCACCTTTCTTTGCCTCAGTTTCCTTATCTGGGAATATTAATAGTTTAAACACTTAGAATACTGTCTGACATATAGTAAACTCTCAATAAATGTGAGCTATTATTTGTATCCTTTCAATTCCAGTCTCACTTCCACACAGTTAGGCTTTCTGTCTTAATTTATTCTTTTTCTCCTCTAACTTTATAGTTGAAAATTAAAATTGTTCATACTTAAGATGTAAAAATGGGTGATTTGATATGTATACATTCTGAAATATTCACCACAAACAAACTGATTAACCCGTCCATCACCTCACAAAGTTATCTTGTGTGTATGTGTGTGTGTCTCGTAAGAACACCTAAGATACATCCTCTTAGCAAATTTCAAGTACACAATATTGTTAACTACAGCCACATTGTTGTACATTAGATTTCTAGGACTTATTTATCTTGCAGAACTGAAATTTGTACCCCAGACCAACATTTCCCCATATCCCCACCTCAAACTCTGGCTAGCAAGATTCTATACTCTGTTTCAATGAGTTTGACATTTTTAAAAAAAATTATATTTGATTTACAATACGTATTAAATTCTGGTGTACAACATACTGATCCAATATTTCTTATAGATTATAGTCCACTTAAAGTTATTATAAAATATTAACTATATTCCCTGTGCTGTACAATATATCCCTGTATCTTATTTATTTTATAAATAGTAGTTTGTACCTATTAATCATCTACTTTGATCTGCCCCTCCCCCTATATGCCTGTCCCGCCATTCCTCTTCCCATTGGTAATCACTAGTTTATCCTCTATATCTGTGATTCTCTTTCTGTTTTGTTATATTTATTCATTTGTTTTATTCTTTTAGATTCTATGTGTAAGTGAAAACTTATATTTGTCTTTCTCTGTCTGACTTATTTCACTAAGCATAATACTGTCCAGGTCCATCCACTTTGTTTCAAATGGCAAGATTTTATTCTTTCTTATGGCTGAGTAATATTCCACTGTGTGTGTGTGTGTGTGTGTGTGTGTACCACATCTTTTTTATTGATGTATAGTTGATTTACAATATTATATCATTTTCAGGTATACAGCATAGTGATTTAGTATTTTTGCAGATTATACTCCATTATAAATTATTACAAGGTAATGGCTATAATTTCCTGTGCTATACAATATATCCTTGTTGCTTATCTATTTTACACATAGTAGTTTATATCTCTTAATCTCATTCTCCTAATTTACCCCTTCCCCGCTTCCCTTCCTGCTTTGGTAACCACAAGTTTGTGTTCTACATGTGTGAGTCTGTTTCTATTTTGCATATACATTCATTTGTATTATTTTTTAGATTCCACATGTAAGTGATACCATAAAGTATTTGTCTTTCTCTGTTTGACTTATTTCACTAAACATAATACTCTTTAGGGCCATCCAAGCTGCTGCAAATGGCAGAATTTCATTCTTTTTTATGCCTAGTAATATTTCATTGAGTATATATACACTTCTCTATCTATTTTTCTGTTGATGGACACTTAGGTTGCTTCCATATTTTGGTTATTGTAAATAATGCTGCTATGAACGTTGGGGTGCTAGTCCAACGTTGAAAATACTAGTCTTTTCAAACTAGCATTTTCAGTTTCTTCAGATATATACCCAGAAGTGGAATTGCTTAGATCATATGGTAGTTCTATTTTTGTTTTTTGAGAAACCTCCATATTGTTTTCCATAATAGTTACATCAATTTACGTTCCCAGCAAAAGTGTACTAGGGTTTTTTTTTCTCCACATCTTATCCAACATTTGTTATTTGTAGACATTTTGATATTAGCCATTCTGAAAGGTGTGAGGTGATACCTCATTATGGTTTTGATTTGCATTTCCCTGATGTTTAGCGATGTTGAGCATTTTTTTCATGTGCCTGTTGGCCATGTGTATGTCTTCGGAAAAATGTCTCTGCAGGTCTTCTACCCATTTTTTCATTAGGTTCTTCTCTTTTTATATGAAGTTTTCATGAGCTGTATATATATATATATATATATATATATATATATATATATATATATATATATATATATATATATGATTTTACACCTTATTGGACATACTGTTTGAAGATATTTTCTCCCATTAAGTAGGTTGCCTTTTCATTTTGTAGATAGTTTCCTTGGCTGTGCAAAAGCTGCTAAGTTTAATTAGGTCCCATCAATTTATTTTTGTTTTGTTTCCTTTGCCTGGGGAGACAGATCAAAAAAAAATATTGCTATAAATTATGTCAAAGAGTGTCCCCCTTATGCTTTCTTCTAGAGGTTTTATGGTTTATGGTATTAAATTTAGGTCTTTAATACATTTTGATTTTATTTTTTATATGGTGTTATAAAATGCTTTATTTCATTCTTTTATATGTAACTGTCCAGTTTTCCCAGAACCACTTACTGAAGAGACTGTCTTTTCCTCATTGTACATTTTTGTGTCCTTTGTCATAGATTAATTGGCTATATGTATATTGGTTAATTTCTGTGCTCTCTGTTCTGTTCCACTGATATATGTGTCTGTTTCTGTGCCAGTACCAATCTGTTTGGATTACTATAGCTTTGTAGTATAATCTAAATTCAGGGAGCATGACACTTTCAGTTTTGTTCTTTTTTTCTGATGATTGCTTTTGCTATTCAGGGTCTTTTGAGGTTCCATATAAATTTTAGGATTACTAGTTCTAGATTGGTGAAAAATGCCATGGGTATTTGGATAGGGATTGCATTAAACCTGTAGATTGCTTTGGGTGGTATGGATATTTTTAAAATATTAATTATTCAAATCCAAGAACATAGAATATCTTTCTATTTTTTTGTATTATTTTCAAATTTCTTTATCAATGTTTTAGAGTTTTAGAGCATAGGTCTTTCATCTCCTCGGTTGTTTATTCCTAGGTATTTTATTCTTTTTGATGTGATTGTAAATGGGATGGTTTCCTTAATTTACATTTCTTCTAGTTCATTATTAGTGTATAGAAAATCTACAGATTTCTGTTTATTAATCTTGTATCCTGTAACTTTACTGAAATCCTTTATCAGTTCTAATAACTTTTTGGTATAAACCTCAGGTTTTCTATGTCATCTGCAAATAGTGACAGTTTTACTTCCTCCCTTCCAATTTGGATGCCTTTTACTTCTTTTTCTTGCTTAACTTCTCTAACATGAATTTCCAATACTATGTTGAGTAAAAGTGGCAATAATGGTCATCCTAGTCTTGTTCTTTGTATTAGAGCAGGGGTCCCCACCTCTGGGCCACTGACTGGTACTGGTCTGTGGCCTGTTAGGAACCAAGCTGCACAGCAGGAGGCAAGCGGTGGGCAAGTGAGTGAAGCTTCATCTGTATTTACAGCTGCTCCCCATCACTCGCATTACTGCCTGAGCTCCTCCTCCTGTCAGATCAGTGGTGGCCTTAGAGTCTCATAGAAACATGAACCCTACTGTGAACTG
This sequence comes from Kogia breviceps, assembly GCF_026419965.1. Classification (NCBI taxonomy): domain Eukaryota; kingdom Metazoa; phylum Chordata; class Mammalia; order Artiodactyla; family Physeteridae; genus Kogia; species Kogia breviceps. Next base: position 86,586,194 of record NC_081330.1, on the reverse strand, counting down.
TGCATATGAGGGATCTAGGCTGCACACTCCTTATGAGAATCTAATGCCTGATGATCTGAGGTGGAGCTGAGGCAATGATGCTAGTGCTGGGGAGTGGCTGTAAATACAGATTATCTTTAGCAGAATGGTATGACTGCACAGAGACCATAATAAATCAATTGCTTGCAGACTCATGTCAAAACCCTATCAATGAGTGGCAAGTGAAAACAAGCTCAGGGCTCCTACTGATTCTGCATTATGGTGAGTTGTATAATTATTTCATTATATATTACAATGTTATAGTAATAGAAATAAAGTGCACAATAAATGTAATGCACTTGAATCATCCTGAAACCATCTCCACCACCCCAGTCCCTGGAAAAATTGTCTTCCATGAAACTGGTCCCTGGTGCCAAAAAGGTTGGGGACCACTGTATTAGAGAAAAAGCTTTCATCTTTTCATCATTGAGTATGATGTTAACTGTAGGCTTGCCTTTACTATGGTGAGGTATATTCCCTCTATGCTCACTTTTTGAGAGTTTTTATTATAAATAGATGCTTAATTTTGTCAAGTGCTTCTTCAGTGCTTATTGAGATGATCTCATGATTTTTATTCTTCTTTTTGTTAATCTGTTTTGATTGATTTGCAAATATTGAACCATTCTTGCAACCCTGGAATAAGTCGCACTTGATCATAGATCCTTTTTATGTACTGTTGAATTCGTTTTGCTAATATTTTGTTCAGGATTTTTACATCTATATTCATCAGAGATATTGGTGCATAATTTTCAGTTTATAGTTTCTTTTTCTGGTTTTGGTATCAGGGTAATGGTGGCCTCATATAATGAATTTGGGAATACTCCATCCTCTATAATTTCTTTGTATGTCTTGAGAAGAATAGGTATTAACTCTTCCTTATTTTTTAAAATTTATTTTACTTATTTTATTTTTGGCTGCATTGGGTCTTCATTGCTTGTGTGCGGGTTTTCTCTAGTTGCAGTGAGCAGGGGCTACTCTTCATTGTGGTGCACAGGCTTCTCATTGTAGTGGTTTCTCTTGTTGCAGAGCATGGGCTCTAGGCACATGGGCTTCAGTAGTTGTAGCACATGGGCTTAGGAGTTGTGGCTCATGGGCTCTAGAGTGCAGGCTGAGTAGTTGTGGTACATGGGCTTAGTTGCTCTATGACATATGGGATCTTCCCAGACCAGGGCTCGAACCCATGCCCCCTACGTTGGCAGGCAGATTCTTAACCACTGCACCACCAGGGCAACTCTAACTCTTCTTTAAATTTTTGGTAGAATTGCCCTTTGAATCCAACAGACCTTGAACTTTTGTTTTCTGGGAATTTTTTTGTTTGTTTTATTGGTAACAAATTTAATTTCACTACTAGTGATCAGTCTGACTAGGTTGTCTATTGCTTTCTAGTTCAGTTTCGGAAGGTTGTATGTTTCTAGAAATTTGTCCATTTCTTCTAGGTTTTCCATTTTGTTGACATATAACTGTTGATAGTTTTCTCTTTTAATTTTTTGTATCTCTGTGTAATTCATTGTTATTTCCTCCTCTTTCATTTGTTTTGTTTATTTGTATCCTCTCTCTTTTCTTTTTGATGAGCCTGACTAAAGATTGATCAGTTTTGTTTATCTTCTCAAAAAAACTAGGTCTTAGTTTCATTGACCATTTATTTCTATTGTTTTGTTTTTGTTTATGTTTGGTCTCCATGTTATTTATTTCCTCACTGATCTTTATGATTTCCTTTCTTCTTCTGACTTTGGGATTTCTTTGTTCATCTTTTTCTAATTCCTTTAGATGGAAGTTTAGATTGTTTTTTTGAGATTTTTCTTGTTTCTTCTGGTAGACCTGTGTTGACAAAACTTCCCTCTTAGAACTGCTTTTGCTGAATCCCATAGATTTTGGAAAGTTGTGTTTCCATTTTCATTTACCTGGAGGTAATTTCTGATATCCTCCTTGATTTCTTCATTGAACCATTCGTTTTTGTAGAAGCCAGTTGTTTGGTCTCCATGTGTTTGTGCTTTTCCCATTTTTCTTCTTGTAATTGATTTCTAATTTTATACCATTGTTGTTGGGAAAAAGTACATGATATTATTTCTATCCTTTTAAATTTATTGAGGCTTCTTTTGTGGCCTAGCATGTGATCTATCCTGGAGAACGTTCCATGTGCACTTGAAAAAAATGTGTAATTTGCTGTTTTGTGATCAAATGTCCTATAGATATCTATTAAGTCCAACTGGACTACTGTGTCATTTAAGACCACTGTTGCCTCATTGATTTTCTGTACAAATGGTCTGTCAATTGCTATAAGTGGAGAGTTAAAGTCCCCTACTATTACTGAATTATTGTCATTTTGTTTTATGTATTTAGGTGCTCCCATATTGGGTTCTTATATGTTAACAAAATATCATCTACTTGTATTGATTCCTTTATCATTATGTAGTGCCTCTGTTTGTCTTTGGTTATGGCCTTTGTTTTAAAGTCTATTTTGTCTTTGAGTATTGCTACCTCTACTTTCATATTTATTCCATTTGTATGAAGTATCTTTTTCCAACCCCTCAGTTTCCGTCTGTGTGTGTGTGTTTAACTCTGAAGTGAGTCTCTTGTAAGCAGCATACACATGGGTCTTGTTATGGTATTCAGTCACCATATTTTTTTATTGGAGCATTTAGTCCATTGATATCTGAAGTAGTTATTGATAGGTATGTACTTATTCCCATTTTATTACTTGTTTTCTGTTTGTTTTTGTAGTTCTTCTCTGTTCACTTCTTCTGTTTTTCTTCCCTTGTATTTTGATGATTTTTTTAAGAAGTATTATTGTATTCCCTTATTTTTATTTTTTGGGTCTCTAACATAGGTTTTTGATTTGTGGTTAGCATGGGGTTCATATATGTTGATCTATAACTATATCTACTCTTTTAAACTCATAGTCATTTAAGTTCAAACACATTCTAAAAAATCTGCATATTTTACTTCCCTCCCTGACATTTCGGGTTTTTTGATGTCATATTTTGCATCTTCATGGTTATCTCTTAACTGTTTATGTAGTTATAGTTGCTTTTATAATTTGTTGTTTTTTTAATCTTTGTACTGGCTTACTTAATTGGTTGATCTTCAATCCTTACTATATATTTGCCTTTCCTGGTGGAAGTTTTCCTTTACAATAGATTCTTACTTCTTTTCCACTTAGAGAAGACCCTTTAACATTTCTTTTATGGTAGATTTAGTGTTGATGAACTCTTTTAGTTTTTTCTTGTCTGAGAAGTTCTTTATATCTCTGATTCTGAATGATAATCTTGCTGGGTAGAGTATCATAGGTCGCAGGGTTTTTTTCCCTTTCAACACTTTGAATATATTATACCACTCCCTTCTTGCTTACAAAGTTTCTGCAGAGAAATTAGCTGATAGTCTTATGGATGTTCCCTTGTATATGACTTTGTTTTTCTATTGATTCTTGTATAATTCTGTCTTTAACTTTTGTTATTTGTAAAAATATGGCATGTCTTGGTATAGATCTGTTTGGGTTAATCTAGTTTGGTACCCTCTGTGCTTCCTGTACTTGTATATCTGTTTCCATCTTTAAGTTTGGGAAGTTTTCAGCCATAATTTACTCAAATACATCTTCAATCCCCTTCTCTCTCTCTTCTTCTGAGACTCCTATAATGTGAATGTTGGTATGCTTAATGTTATCCCAGATATCTTACACTGTTTTTATTTTTAAATTTGTTTTTCTTTTTACTGTTCTGATTGGGTGATTTCCATTATTCTACCTTCCAGATCACTTATGTGTTCTGATGTATCCCTTAATTTGCTATTCATTCCTTCTAGTGTGTTTTTTATTTCGCTTATTTAATTCTTCATTTCTGAATGGGTTTTTAAAAATGTTTTCTACTTGTTAAAATTTTTCCTGTGTTCATCTATATTCTTCCCTAATTTACTTAACATTTTTGTTACCAATGCTTTGAATTGTTTATTTGTCAAATTGTTTATTTCTTTTTCATTATTTTAGGTATATTCTCTTGCTCTTTTGATTGAGAGAAGTTCCTCTGCCTTTTCATTTTGCTTAAATTTCTCTGTCTCTATTAATTTAGGTGAAACAGTTACCTACTACTTTCTTGAAGGGGTGTTCTTATGTGGGAGTGCCCTGTACAGAATGTGTGTGCCCAATGCCTTTGCTTGGAGAGCTGGATTTGATGTGGATATAAGTCATTTCTTTCCCCAGGTTGTGCTGGTAGCTATCATTTTGGTGGGACTGGAGATGGAGAAGCTAGAGATGGAGCTGGGTGTGAGGTAGAACTTCCCCTCTGCTCAGTAGCCATCATGGCCCTATCAGGGGTGGGGTCTGATCCCATGTTGCTGGAGCAGAAGCCCTGAGGGTCAGGCCTGAGCTGTCTCTGTTTAAGTGTGTGTTTTCCCTTCTCCCAAGATTGGAGTCCTTGCACCAGAGGGGCAGAATGCTGAAGCATTGTGACTGTGCAAGCTCTAGGTTCGAGTCAGCTACAGACAGAGGTTGAAGCTATCTCCATTTTACTTCCTGGGGAGGCACCCACAATTGTTTGCCTTGCTTGGCTCAGACACAGCATTGGATGGAAGTCCCCTTTGTCCCTCACAGCTGATTTAGTCCCCAGCTTCTGCTGCACCCACCCAGTTGTGGAATCATAATGCAGGGCAGGTGGGAGCCCTGTGGGGATTCTCAGCATATACAGGACATGAGCTGTGGTAGAGCAGCCGCTGTCAGAGTTTTGGGCTACATCTGATGCACTGCTTCAGTAAGCACTAACAATAGCTACCACCACTCTACACAGGCTCTCCTCCGGGAATCAGTATCCTCTGCATTCTACAGCCAAGTCTTCTTCCTGGTCATGGCAACCCTAGATCCAGTGCAGCACTGTGACAAGAAGTGAGCAGGCCAAAGCATTTGCTGGGCTCAGGCTGAGATGCATGCAGAGAAGGACATGGAAACCTGGCAACCATTAGATCAGTCTTCTCTCCATCCTGCCTCAGAGGCAAGCCAGCATACACACGTGCTTATCACTAGTGCAGTCCAGGCTTCCCACAGCCCTCCTGTTAGTCAAATCATTCTTCTAACCAACCAAGTGAGCTCATCTCCCCCACTCAGGAGTCCAGGAGTTGGGTGCCCAATCTGTGGCTCTCATGGCTCATTTCTAAGGGCTGGTGTCTGCCTGTGCATTCTCCCCTTCCTTCTGAGGCCCCTCCCAGGGGCACAGTTCCTGACCCAATCACTTTTCTTTCCTTCCTACCACATTTCATGTGAATCTTTCTAACAGCCTTGGTTATCTAGGAGTCTTTCTGCCAGTTTTCAGCTAGCTTTCTGTGTGACTTCTTCCATGTATAGTTAAATTTTTGCTGTGTTCATGGGGAAGATGAACTCGATGTCCTCTTACTCCTCCATCTTGATCAATCCCCTACTTGCTGCATTTAGAATTCTCTCTTTGTGTTTAATTTTTACCATTTTCATTATGAAATATCTTGGTATCGGTCTCTTTACATTAATCTTGTTTAGGACTCTGTGCTTTCTGTACCTGGATATCTGTTTCCTTCTTTACATTTGGGAAGTTTTCAGCTGCAATTTCATCATATTCATTTTTAACACTTTCTCTCTCTTTTCCCCTTCTGGAAGTCCTATAATGTGAATGTTAGAACATTTGATATTGTCTCAAAGGTCCCTTAAACTACCTTAATTTTTAAAAATTATTTTTCTTATTGCTGTCCTGATTGGGTGATTTCCATTATTCTACCTTGCAGATGACTTATGCATTTTTCTGTATCACCTAGTCTGCTGTTATTTTTTCTAGTGAATTTTTAATTTCAGTTATTATATTCTTCAGTCCTGACTGTTTTTTAAAACATTTTCTAGTTTCTCATGAAATTCTAATGTGTTCATCTGTTCTTTTCGCAAGTTCATTTAGCATTTTATTAGTAATGCTTTGAACACTACTTCTGATAATGTATTATAATTATTTTTAAAATAAAGCAGTGTGTACATGTCAATCCCAAACTCCTTAACTATCCCTCCCTGCTACCTTTCCCCCTTAATGACCAAAAGTTCATTCTCTAAGTCTGTGAGTCTGTTCCTCTTTTGTAAATAAGTTTATTTGTATCATTTTTTTAATTCTGCATATAAGTGATGTAATATAATATTTGTCTTTCTCTGACTTACTTCACTTAGTGTGATAATCTCCAGGTCCATCCATGTTGCTACAAATGATATTATTTTATTATTTTTAATGACTGAGTAATATTCCATTGCATATATGTACCACATCTTCTTTATCCAGTCCTCTTATGAAAGACATTTAGGTTGCTTCCATGTCATGGCTATTGTAAATACTGCTTCAATGAATATTGGGGTGCATGTATCTTTTTGAATTATGGTTTTCTCTGGGTATATGCCCAGGAGTGGAATTGCTGGGTCATATGGTAGTTTTATAAGGAATCTCCATACTGTTCTCATACTGTCTGTACCAATTTACATTCCCACCAACAGTGTAGGAGGCTTATCTTTTCTCCACATCCTCTCCGGCATTTATTGTTTGTAGATGTTTTGATGATGGCCATTCTGAATGGTGTGAGTTGATACCTCATTATAGTTTTTATTTGCATTTCTCTAATAATTACTGATGTTGAGCATCTTTTTTAATGTGCATTTTGGCCATTTGTATGTCTTCTTTAGATAAATGTCTATTTAGATCTTCTGCCCATTTTTTTGTTTGGGTTATTTGCTTTTTTTATATATTGAGCTCTATGACCTGTTTGTATATTTTGGAGATTAATCTCTTGTCAGTTGTTTCATTTGCAAATATTTTCTCCCATTCTGTGGGTTGTCTTTTCGTTTTTTTAAATGTTTCCTTTGCTATGCAAAAGTTTTTAAGTTAAATTAGATCCCATTTGTTTATTTTTCTTTTTATTTTCATTACTCTAGGAGGTAGATGAATAAAGGTCATGCTGCAATTTATGTCAAAGAGTGTTCTGCCTATATTTTCTTCCAAAACTTTTATAGTGTCCAGGCTGACATTCAGGTCTTTAATCCATTTCAAGTTTTTTTTTTCTGTATGGTGTTAGAGAGTGTTCTAATTTCATTCTTTTACATGTAGCTGTCCGGTTTTCCCAGCACAATTTATTGAAGAGACTGTCTTCTCGATTGTTTATTCTTGCCTCCTTTGCCATAGATTAGGTGACCATAGGTCCATGGGTTTATCTCTTGGCTTTATATCCTATTCCCTTGATCTATATTACTGTTTTTGCACCAATACCTTACTGCCATGATTACTCTAGCTTTGTAGTATAGTCTGAAGACAGGGCGCCAGATTCCTCCAGATCTGTTTTTCTTTCTCAAGATTGCTTTAGCTATTTGTGCTCTTTTGTGTTTCCATACAAACTGTAAAAATTTTTGTTCTAATTCTGTGAAAAGTGCTCTTGGTAATTTACAAGAATTGCACTGAATCTGTAGATTGCTTTGAGTAGTATAGTCATTTTAAGAATATTGATTTTTCCAATCCAAGAATATCTTATATATCTCCATCTCTATGCCATCTTTGATTTCTTTCATCAGTATCTTAAAGTTTTCTGAGGACAGGTCTTTTGTCTCCTTAGGTAAGTTTATTCCTAAGTATTTTATTCTTTTTGCTGTAATGGTAAATGGGATTGTTTTCTTAATTTCTCTTTTTGATCTTTCATTGTTAGTGTATAGGGATGCAAGAGATTTTTGTGTATCAATTTTGCAACCTGCAACTTTACCAAATTCATGGATTAGCTCTAGAAATTTTCTGGTGGCATCTTTAGTATTTTCTATGTATAGTATCATGTCATCTGTAAACAGTGACATTTTTACTTCTTTTCCAGTTTGGATTTCTTCTATTTATTTTTCTTCTCTGATTTCCATGGCTAAGACTTCCAAAACTATGATGAATAATAATGGTGAGAGTGGACATCCTTGTCTTCTTCTTGATCTTAGAGGAAATGGTTTCAGTTTTTCACCATTGAGAATGCTGTTTGCTTTGGGTTGGTCACATATGGCCTTTATTATGTTGAGATAGTTTCCCTCTATGCTCGCTTTCTGGAGAGTTTTTATCATAAATCGTTGTTGAATTTTGTCAAAAGCTTTTTCTGAATCAATTGAGATGATCATATGGGTTTTATTCATCAGTCTGTTGTTATGGTGTATCACATTGATTGTTTTGCATATATTGAAGAATCCTTGCATCTCTGGGATGAATCCCACTTGATCAGGGTGTATGATTCTTTTAATATATTGTTGGATTCTGTTTGCTTGTATTTTGTTGAGGATTTTTGCGTCTATGTTCATCAGTGATATTGGCCTGTAATTTTCTTTTTTTGTGATATCTCTGTCTGGTTTTGGTATCAGGGTAATATTGGCCTCATAGAATGAGCTTGGGAATGTTCCTTTCTCTGCAATTTTGGAAGAGTTTGCAGAGGAAAGTGTTTCTTATCTAAATGTTTGATAAAATTCGCCTGTGAAGCCATCTGGTCCTGGACTTTGGCTTGTTGGAAGATTTTTAATCACAGTTTCAATTTCATTACTTGTGATTGGTCTGTTCATACTTCCTATTTCTTCCTGGTTCAGTCTTGGAAGGTTTTACCTTTCTAAGAATTTGTCCATTTCTTTCAGGTTGTCCATTTTATAGGCATATATTTGCTTGTAGCAGTATGTTATGATCCTTTGTATTTCTGTGGTGCCAGTTGTAACTTCTCCCTTTTTATTTCCAATTTTATTGATTTAAATTATCTCCCTTTTTTTTCTTGGTGAGTCTGGAGAAAGTTTTATCAATTTTGTTTATCTTCTCAAAGAACTACCTTTTGATTTTATTGATATTTGCTACTTTCTTTCTCTCTATTTCATTTATTTCTGCTCTGATCTTTATGATTTCTTTTCTTCTAGGTTTGAGTTTTGTTTGTTCTTCTTTCTCTAGTTGCTTTAGGTATAAGGTCAGATTGTTTATTTGTGGTTTTTCTCGTTTCTTGAGGTAGGATTTTATTGCTATTAACTTTCCTCTTAAAACTGCTTTTGCTGCATCCCATAGGTTTTGGGTCATCATGTTTCCATTGTCATTTGTTTCCAGGTATTTTTTGATTTCCTCTTGATTTCTTCAGTGATTCGTTGCTTATTTAGCAGCATACTGTTTAGCCTCCATGTGTTTGTGTTTTTTACAGTTTTTTTTTCCTGTAATTGATTTTTAATCTCATAGCATTGTGGTTGGAAAGATGCTTGATATCATTTCAATTTTCTTAAATTTACCAAGGCTTCATTTGTGACCCAAGGTGTGGTCTCTCCTGCAGAATGTTCCACATACACTTGAGAAGAAAGTGTATTCTGCTACTTTTAGATGAAATGTCCTATAAATATCAATTAAGTCTACCTGGTCTAATGTGTCATTTAAGGCATGTGTTTCCTGATTAATTTTCTGTCTGCATAATCTGTCTATTGGTGTAAGTAGGATGTTAAAGCCCCCCACTATTATTGTGTTACTGTTGATTTCCCTTTTTATGGTTGTTAGTATTTGCTTTATGTATTGATATTCTGCTATGTTGGGTGCATAAATATATACAAATGTTATATCTTCTCCTTGGATTGATCCCTTGATCATTATGTAGTGTCCTTCCTTGTCTTTTGCAACAGCCTTTTTTTAGAGTCTATTTTGTCTGATATGGGTATTGCTACCCCAGCTTTCTTTTGGTTTCCATTTTCCTGGAATATATTTTTCCATCCCCTCACTTTCAGTCTGTATTTGTTGCTAGGTCTGATGTGGGTCTGTTGTAGACAGCATACATATAATTCTTGTTTTTGTATCCATTTAGCCAGTCTATGTCTCTTGGTTGGAGCATTTAATCTATTTACATTTAAGGTAATTATAATATGTATGTTCCTATTGCCATTTTCCTAATTGTTTTGAGTTTGTTTTTGTAGGTCTTTTTTTCTTCCCTTCCTCTTTTGTTCTGTTCTCTTGTCTTTCTTGCCTAGAGAGGCTCCTTCAGCAATTGTTGTAAAGCTGCTTTGGTGGTGCTGAATCTTCTTAGCTTTTGCTTGTCTGTAAAGCTTTTGATTTCTCCATCGAATGTGAATGAGAGCCTTGCTCATTAGAGTATTCTTGGTTGTAGGTTTTTTAAACAAATGCCATAAAGAAAGAAAAATAATGACATCATAAATTATAAAGGAATCAATACAAGAATATAATATTACACTTGTTAAATGTATGCAGCCTATATTGGAGCACCTAAATATATAAAATAAATACTAAGGGACATAAAGGGAGAAAGGGATAGTAAAACAACCATAGTAGGGGCCTTTAATAACCATTAACATCAATGGACAGATCATTTAGACAGAAAATTCAATAAGGCACCAGAGGTCCTAAATGATACAGTAGACCAGTTGATCTTAACTGATATCTACAAGACACAATATCCAAAAAACAAAACAAAGCAAAACATCAAAATAAACATTCTTTTCAAGTGTGCATGGAATGTTCTCTGAGGTAGACCATTTACTAGGTAACAAAACAAGCCTCATAAATTTAAGAGGATGGAGATAATTTCAAGCATCTTTTCTGACAACAGCAGTGTGAATCTAGAAATTAAACACAGAAAGAAAAACAGAAACAGAACAGACATGAGGAAATTAAACATGCTACTAAAATAACCAATGGGTCAAAGATGAAATCAAAGAAGAAATCAGAAAATACCTAAAGACAAACAAAAACGGAAACACAACCTTACAAAATTTATGGGATGCAACAGAAGCAGTTCTATGAGGCAAGTTCATAGCAATACAGGATTTCCTCAAGAAACAGGAATAATCAAATAAACAACCTAGGGCTTCCCTGGTGGCGCAGTGGTTGAGAATCCGCCTGCCGATGCAGGAGACACGGGTTCGTGCCCTGGTCCGGGAAGATCCCACATGCCGCGGAGCAACTAAGCCCGTGAGCCATGGCCGCTAGGCCTGCGCGTCCGGAGCCTGTGCTCCGCAACGGGAGAGGCCACAACAGTGAGAGGCCCGCATACCACAAAAAAAAAAAAAAAAAAAAAAAAAAAAAAAAAAAAAAAAAAAAAAAAACCTAACCTACCACCTAAAATAATTTCAAAAAAGAAGAACAAACAAAACCAATGGTCAGCAGAAGGAAAGAAATAATGAAGATTGGAGGGGAGATAAATAAAATAGATTTTTTTAAATAATAGAAAATGTCAATAAAACCAAGAGCTGTTTTGGGTTTTTTGTTTGTTTGTTTAGGTAAACAAAATCAACAAATTCTAGCCAGACTCACCAAGAAGAAAAGAGAGAGGACACAAATAAATAAAATAAGGAATGAAAAAGGAGAAATATCTGATAATACAGACATAAAAAAACATTATAATAGAATACTATGAAAAGTTATGTACCAAAAAGGTGGACAACCTGGAGGAAATGGACAAGTTTCTAGAAACATACAGCTTGCCAAAAGTGATTCAAAAAGAAACAGATTAATCACTAAAAGTGGAATAGAATTTATAAATTTTAAAAATCCCTGAAAACAAAAGTCCAGGAACAGATGACTTCACTGGGAAATTCTATCAAACATACAAAGAAGGGCTTTTACCTGTCCCTCTGAAACCATTCCTAAAAAATTTAAGAGGATGGAACACTCCCAAATTCATTCTATGAAGCCACCGTCACCCTGATACCAAAACCAAAGACACTACAAAAAAATAAAAAGGAAAAGAAAATTACAGGCCAATGTCTTTGATGAATATTCAGGCACAAATACTTAACAAAATACTAGCAAACCAAATCCAACAATGCCTAAAAAGTATCATGCACCATAATCAAGTTGGATACATTCCAGATGATTCAACATTTTCAAATCAATCTGTGTGATACACCACATTAACAATAGCAAAGACAAAAAAACACATCATCATCTCAATAGAGGCAGAGAAAGCATGTGACAAAATTCAACATCCATTCATGATAAAAACTCACAAAAGTGGGTATAGGGAGAATGTTTCTCAACATATTAAAAACCATTTATAACAAACACAGCCAATGCAATACTCAATGGTGAAAAGCTGAAAGCCTTCAAGTTAAATTCAGGAACAAGACAAGGACACTGACTCTCACCAATTCTATTCAACATAGTATTGGAATTTCTAGCCACCACAATCAGACAAGAAAAAGAAATTAAAAGTATCTAACTTGGAAAAGAAGAGGTAAAACTGTCACTATTTGCAGATGAAATGATCATCTATATATAGAGAGAACCCTATAGTCTCCACACAAAAGCTATTAGAACTAACAAATGAATTAAGAAAGTTAACAGGATACAAGATTAATATACAGAAATCTGTTGCATTTCTTTACATTAACAATGAAAGAATACCATTTAAAGTCACATCAAAAAGCTTTGAGAATAATCTAAACCTAGGAGGTGAAAACTATAAAACATTCATAAAGGAAATTGAAGAGGATTCAAAGAAATGGAAAGATATCCCATGCTCTTAGATTAGAAGAATTAATATTGTTAAAATGGCCATACTACCCAAAGCAATTTACAGACTTAATGCAATCTTTCTCAAAGTACCCATGACATTTCTCACAGAACTAGAGCAAATAATCCTAAAATTTATATGGAACTACAAAAAACCAGAATTGGCACAGCAATCCTGAGGAAAAAGAATAGAGCTGGAAGCATAACCCTTCCAGAATTCAGACTATACTAAAATGTTACAGGAATCCAAACATTGTGGTATTGGCACAAAAACAGACATAGCTCAGTGGAACAGAATGGAGAGCCCAGAAATAAACCCACACACCTATGGTCAATTAATCTATGACAAAGGAGGCAAGAACACACAATGGAGAAAAGACAGTCTCTTCAACAAGAGGTGTTGGGAAAGTTGGACAGTTTAATGTAAATCAATGAAATTAGAACACTGCCTCACACCATACACAAAAATAAACTCAAAATGGTTTAAAGACCTAAATATAAGACATGACACCATACAACTCCTAGAGGAGAACATAGGCAAAATATTCTTGGACATAAATCATAGGAACATTTTCTTAGATCAGTCTCCCAATGCAAAAGGAAAAAAAGGCAAAAATAAGTTGGACCTAATTAAACTTAAAATCTTTTGCACAGCAATGAAAATCATAAATAAAATGAAAAGACAACCTATGGAACTGAAGAAAATATTTGCAAATGATGCAACCAACAATGGGTTAATTCCCAAAATACACAAACAGCTCATACAACTCAATATCAAAAGAACAAACAACCCAATCAAGAAATGGGCAGAAGACTTAAACAGACATTTCTCCAAAGAAGACATACAGATGGCCATCAGGGACATGAAAAGATGTTCAACATTGCTAATTATTAGAGAAATACAAATCAAAACCACAATGAGGTATCATCTCACACTGGTCAAAATGGCTATCATCAAAATCTACAAATAATAAATGTTGGAGAGGGTGTGGGGAAAAGAGAACCCTCTTATATTGTTGGTGGGAATGTAAATTGGTGCAGCCACTGTTGAAAACAGTATGGAGATTCCTTTAAAAACTAAAAGTAAAGCTACTATATGATCCAGCAATCCCATTCCTGGTTATATATCCAGAAAAGATAAAAACTCTAATTTGAAAAGATATGTTCACCCCACGTTCATAGCAGCACTATTTACAATAACCAAACATGGAAAAAAAAAGTTACCCATCAACAGAGGATTGGTTTAAGAAGATGTGGTGTATATATAATGGAATATTACTCAGCCATAAAAAAGAATGAAATATTGCCATTTGCAGCAACATGGATGGACCTAGAGAATATTATACTTAATGAAGTAAGTCAGACAAAGACAAATATATGATATTACTTACATGTAGAATCTAAAAAGTAATATAAAAGGATCTATATACAAAACAGAAACAGACTCACAGACATAGAAAACAAACTTATGGTCACCAGAGGGGAAGGGATTATGGGAGGGATAATTTAGATTTATGGATTAACAGATACAAACTACTATACTTAAAATAGATAAGAAACAAGGATATATTGCATAGCATAGGAAGATATATTCAGTATCTTGTAATAACTTGTAATGGAAAATAATCTGGTAAGAAATATACATGTATAAATATTACTTCAAATATATATATATATATTTACAATGTTGTATTAGTTTCAGGTGTACAGTGAAATGATTCAGTTCATTTTGTTCTACACCTGAAACTAACACAACATTGTAAATCAACTATACTTCAATAAAAGAAAAGAAGCTTCCCCCTATGTTTACTTCTGTAATTTTATGGTTTCTGGTTTTACATTTTAGATGTTAATCCATTTTGAGTATATTTTTGTATATGATATGAGATAAGGGTCCAATTTCATTCTTCTGTATGTGGATATCCAGTTTTTCCAACACCATTCATCAAAGACATTATTCTTCTATTGTTTGCTATAGACATGTTGTTGAAGATCAATTGACTGTAGATGCATGTATTTCTATCTGAGCTCTCTATTCCATTGGACTATATCTCTATTTTTATGTCAGTACTTTACTATTTTTATTACTGTAGCTTTGTAATATATTTTGAAATCAGGACTTGGAATGCCTCCAACCTTACTCTTTTTTATCAAAATTGCTTTGGCTATGCAGGGTCTTTCGCAGTTCCACATGAACTTTAGAATTCTTTTTTCTATCACTGTAAAGAATACCACTGGGGTTTTCATAAGAGTCACATTGAATCTGTAGGTCATTTTGAGTTATGGATATTTTAACAATATTAATTTTACCAATCCATGAACATGCGATATCTTTCCAGATGGAAAGATGTCTGTGCCTTCTTTAATTTCCTTCATCAGTGTTGTATAATTTTCTGTGTACAAGTCTTTAACCTCATTAGTTAAATTTATTCCTAAGTATTTTATTCTTTTTGTAGCTATTTTGAATTGTATTGTTTCCTTCATATCTGTTTCAGATACTTTGCTGTTTGTGTTTAGAAACATGAGTGATTTTTCTCTTTTGATTTTGTATATTGCAAGTTTACTGGATTCTTTAATTAGTTCTAAATCCTTTAATTAGGTCAGTTTTTTGTTTGTTTAAAATTTGGTGTTGAAGTAAGTCAGAAAGAGAAAAACAAATACTGTATGTTAACACATATATATGGAATCTAAGGAAAAATTCATGAAGAACATTGGGGTAAGACGGGAATAAAGACACAGACCTACTAAAGAATGGACTTGAGGATATGGGGAGGGGGAAGGGTAAGCTGTGACAAAGTGAGAGAGTGGCATGGACGTATATACACTACCAAACGTAAAATAGATAGCTAGTGGGAAGCGGCCACATAGCATAGGGAGATCAGCTCAGTGTTTTGTGACCACCTAGAGGGGTGGGATAGGGAGGGTGGGAGAGAGGGAGACAGAAGAGGGAAGAGATATGGTGATATATGTATATGTATAATTGATTCACTTTGTTATAAAGCAGAAACTAACACACCATTGTAAAGCAATTATACTCCAATAAAGATGTTTAAAAAATTGGTGTTGTTTATGTATATGATCATATCATCTGCAAATGAATATAACTTTTTTCTTCCTTTCTGTTTTGGGTGCCTTTCTTTTACTGAAGTGTAGATGATTTACAATGTTGCATTAATTTCTGTTGTAGAGCAAAGTGATTCAGTTATACATGTGTATACATTCTTTTTTATATGCTTTTCCATTATGGTTTATCACAGGATATTGAATATAGTTCCCTGTGCTATACAGTAGGACCTTGTTTATCTACTCTCTATATAATAGTTTGCATCTGCTAACACTAAACTCCCAATCCATCCCTCCCCCACACTCTCTCCCCTTTGGCCATAAGTCTGATCTCTATGTCTGTGAATCTATTTCTGTTTCATAGATAGGTTCATTTTTGTCACATTTTAGATTCCACATGTAAATGATATCATATGGTATTTGTTTTTCTCTTGCTTACTTCACTTAGTATGATAATCTCCGGGTCCATCTATGTTGCTGCAAATGGCATTATTTCATTCTTTTTTATGGCTGAGTAATATTGCATTGTATATATGTACCACATCTTCTTTATCCATTCATCTGGCTATGGACATTTAAGTTGTTTCCATGTCTTGGCTATCATGAATAGTGCTGCTATGAACATAAGGGTTGCATGTATCTTTTTAAATTTAGTTTTGTCCAGATATATGCCAAGGAATGGGATTGCTGGATCATATGGCAACTTTACTTTTAGTTTTTTAAGGAAACTCCATACTGTTTTCCATAGTGGCTGTACCAGCTTACATTCCCACCAACAGTGTATGAGTGTTTCCTTTTCTCCACACCCTCTCCACCATTTGTTGTTTGTAGATTTTTTTTTTTTTTTTTTTTTTTTTTTTTTTTTTTTTTTTTTTTTTTTGCGGTATGCGGGCCTCTCACTGTTGTGGCCTCTCCCGTTGCGGAGCACAGGCTCCGGACGCACAGGCTCAGCGGCCATGGCTCACGGGCTTAGTTGCTCCGCGGCATGTGGGATCTTCCCGGACCAGGGCACGAACCCGTGTCTCCTGCATCCGCAGGCGGATTCTCAACCACTGCGCCACCAGGGAAGCCCTGTTGTTTGTAGATTTTTTAGTGATGGCCATTCTGACCAGTGTGAGGTGGTACCTCATTGTACTTTTGATTTTCATTTCTCTAATAATTAGTGATGTTGAGCATCTTGGGTGTCTTTTATTTCCTTTTCTTGTATACTGCTCTGGCTACGAGTTCCAGTACTATGTTGAAAAGAAAGGGGAAGAGTCGGCTTCCTTACCTTGTGCTGGATCTTAGGAAAAAAGCTTTTAGTTTTTTGCTATTGAGGATGATGTTAATGTTAGCTCTTGTCATGTATGTCTTGTGTTGAAGTAAGTTCTTATATACCTACTTTGTTGAGCATTTTAATTATGAATGAATATTGAACTTTTTCAAGTGCTTTTATTCCATCTATTAAGATGATCATGCAGATTTTTTAAAAATTTGTTAATGTGTTTTATCACGTTTATTGATTTAAGTATATCGAACCACCTTGCATCATCCCAGGAATAAGTCCAACTTGATCATGGTATATAATACTTTTAATGTACAGTTGAATTCAGTTTGCTAGGATTTTATTGAGGATTTTTGCATGTATATTCATCAAGGATATTGGCCTATAGTTTTCTTATCTTGTGCTTTATTTGGTTTTGATATCAGGGTGATGCTGTTCTCATAGAATGAGTTTGGAAGTGTTCCCTTCTCTCCCATTTTTTGGAAGATTTAAGGAGAATTAGTATAAATTCTTTGAATGTTTTGTAGAATTCACTTGTGAAGACCTCTGGTCCTGGGGTTTTCTTTTGTTCAGAGATTTTTGATTACTGATTCAATTTCCTTATTTTTTATTGATCTATTCAGGCTTACTATGTTTTAATTCAATTTTTGTAGGTTATTTTTCTAGGAATTTATCCATTTCTTATAAGTTGTCTAGTTTTTTGGCATATAACTGTTTATAATTGTCCCTTATAATCCTTTTTATTTCTGTGGCATCCACTGTAATGTCTCTTCTCTTATTTCTGATTTTATTTACTTCAACCTTCTGTTACATTTATTCTTGATTCCTTCATCAAATCAATAAATGATTTGAGTACCTGTATGTGCCAGACAATAGAATACACCAGTAGCCTTGTATTCATTGTAATCCATCTTGCATATCATGGCTAGATCATTTCAACGTTCAGATTTGATCAAGTCACTCTCAAGTTCAAAAATGTTTAGTGTTGCCCACTCCCCCCACCCCCCAACCACTACCTTCTGTCAGTGGTGTACCAAGAGGGACAGGGCAGTGGGAGTTGTCATAGCCGGAAGGAGTATCTTATCATTGACTTACAACTGGAACATGATGATAACAAAGAGCAAACTTTTAGTTTAGTTTGTTTTAAAATTCTTTATAGTCAATGCATCCCCCTTATTGCCTATATCTGAAGCAGACTACTCTCATTGCCCCCCTCTTTGGTATGTCACTACATTTCATTCTAAAATCCAAATTCTTTAGTATGGCCTTTGTAATAGGGACCATCTCATGGAAATTCTGTAAAGATTTTTACAGAATTCAGGATGGCTGATCCCATGCCTCATGCATCATTTATGGTACTTCCTACCAGCCCATGCCCCCAACTGACTGGGTTGCTTTTCACCTACTGTTCTACCCATCTAAACCTACCCATGTTTCAAGCTTAATGCCTTCACACTAGCCCACAGATTATTAAGCCTTGGAACTTATATTATACTTTGTCACATAGCTAATATGTACATTTTATATTATTAATTATTTACCCTATGTATGTTTTGTTCTTCAATATCGATGATGTATTGATGAAGGTCATAAGTTGAGTTGTGCCACATGAAGTGCATTAGCACAAACAGGAGCCTGTTCAATGATAATAAAAGGTAACAGCTTTTGCAATAGGAAAAATTGGTCTCCTTGCTGAATTCTGTAATCTGTGTATTCTAGCAATGAGTTCTTATCACCACAGGGTGTCACTGCTTTACAATTCAATTTTTCTTCACTTGATTGTAGAGAAGATAGAAGTAGGAGAAATTCTTGAGAGATTGCAACAAAATGTATAGCAGTGTTTGGAGGTGTGGAGATGGAATAAATTGCATAGATCAAGCTGAAAAATCCCATTTACACACTAAACATCATCTACAGTCTCATTCTCCTTTCCACTGGTAATTTGCTGTGTAATCTTCCAGATCTTTTCTCTTTGTTTGGGAGTTGTGTGTGTGTATGAGAGGGAGAGAGAGAGAAACAGACAGACAGACACAGAGACAGAGAGGTAGAGAAGTTTAGGAAACATAAATGGGATCCTACTCTGTGTGTGTGTATGTGTGTGGTGCATAGCCATTCAGTAGCTTTTTCTTTTCATTTTATAACATTTCATTGGTCATCTTTTGTTCTCACTACATCCAACTCTATCTCATTCTTCTTAGCAGCTAATGCAGCGATTTCTGTATATGGAAATGATCAGTAATTGGCATCTTTAATACTCAAAATAGTTGCCTTGGTATTGTCCACAACTGTGAGTCAGAGTGAATTCCATTCTGTTGCCCATTGTTTGAAACCTGTACAGTTAATTAGTAAACACTTAGGAGGATTGATAAGTGTTGAGCAGTAAGTTGAAAAACAGCATATGCAAACCAGATTGCCACCAGAATTTAGAACAACATAAAATAAAATGCTCTGGAGTATTTATAAGGAGAAGAAAAAGAAAGAGCCAAAGTAAGAAAGACCATTAAAATACCAATGCATTTTGTACGGGGTGGCTAAGACGTTCATTCGAGTTTTTCCATAAGATGTTACAGAAAAGCCCGAACGAACATTTTGGCCAACCCAATACCTACTTTATCTCTTATTTATGATTATAAGATTATACATGCTCATCGTAGAAGATGGGAAATAGAGAAACACATTAAAAAGAAAACAATCTTTACCCTAACCCCATAACCTTAACTTAACCATAGTTAATATTTATTTTTTGCTCATAGCTTCTTACCTTTTTACATTTAAAATTTTATTATAAGATACAGCTACATGATTTTTAAAACATTCCAACAATACAGAAAGGTAAAAGAAAACTAAAGTACAGAAAGAAAAGTAAAAAGAGAAAGTCCTCTTCTCACCTCATTCTCATCTTCTCTCATTCTCATCCTCAATTTCCAGATATTCACTCACTGTTAATAATTTCTCTCATAATTTAAATTTAAGTGTGTTGATATTGCCTTTATTCTGAGTATATAAATATGTGTTATGTGACATATACACCATTATGGGGTTATACTGTGTTAATGTTTTTTATATTACTTTTTTTTCATATAGTTTTCTAACCCAAAGCATACATATTCCGTATATAACCCAGGTGCAACCTGGGGATACTGAGCAAGCATGTAACTATTTCAAAAAGTTTGACTTGACACTTCTCCTCACCCCATTCCATGCCATTGAGTTTCTGATCTTTCACAGAAAAAGGCCTGTAGTCTTAGCTGAAGACCCATTCCAGTGAACCACACATTCTTCCTGTGTGTATGGCTCTATTTTAGACTATTATTTTGGGGGAGCTATTAGAGGAGATAATACAGTTACTACCATGTGGTATAGTGGATAATGTCAAAGATTTGGGATTTGATCCCAGTTTTATCATTTATTGGCTGTGTTTAAAGGATAAAATGTTTCATACAACCTTGTGAGATATTTTTATCCCTCTTTAGAGATGAAAAAACAGAGATCCAGCCAGGGAGAAGTGACTTATTTAAGGTCACACAACTACTATGTACTAGAGCCAGGATTCAAGCAAAGGCCTGTTTGAGGCACAGCCTATGTGTTTTCCATTCAACCATCGTGGCTTCTCTTTGGGACTTCAGTAAAGGTGAAAGAGAACATGTCTTTAAAGTGATTGCTTAATTTTTTGACGTTATAAAAGGTTATGTATTCTGTTATCTTTTCAGGAACCAAACGTCTCTTATCTGACTCCGTTTGTTTTGTCATATTCCCTTTTTTAGGAGAGAAGCCTTATAAATGCACCTGGGATGGCTGCTCCTGGAAATTTGCTCGCTCAGATGAGCTAACCCGCCATTTCCGCAAGCACACAGGCATCAAGCCTTTCCGGTGCACAGACTGCAATCGTAGCTTTTCTCGCTCTGACCACCTTTCTCTGCACCGCCGGCGCCATGACACCATGTGAGCGGCACAGACTGCACTAGAAGAGATGCACTGGTCTCTTTCTTGTGTGTGTGTGTGTGTGTGTGTGTGTGTGTGTGTGTGTGTGTGTGTGCGCGCGCGCGCGCGCACGCGCAATGGGATCATGACCATCTTTTCCTCTTTGACTCAGCTTGCCTCTGGGATGGGATTGGAACAGTTCACTGAGCCAGGCTGACGAAACTGGAGGAAAAGATAGCTGATCTTCCATAGGGACTCTTTATATCCTACCTTCATTTCTCCACTGACTAGTCCCCAGTTTTTTCAACCTCCGCATGGGTTGAATTCCAGTGCGGCACCCATGGTTGCCCCCCTCCCGTCCCTGTTATGAGATAGGACATTTCTCCTACAATAAGAAAACAGGAATCAAATTCAAGGCTGTGAACAAACATACGCTGCTTTTTGTTCTTATTTTCCTCTTGTTTTATAGAATTCTTATCCATATTTCTGAATCAGTACATCAAAGTGGTTGGTAGTGTCCTAAATTAACTTTTTTCAAGTTCCTAGACAGAAGAGGGCATAACATCGTAGTTGGCTGATAAGATTTACAGGGATTTGGGTCCTGAGTATAGGGCACATTCTCAGTGAATAAGCTGAGTCCCATACCAAGCTCTAAGGTTTTGTAAAACCAATCCTATTTGTTCTTACAGTTTGATTTTCAGACAGTGCTGGTGCTTCTTGCTTCTTTAGTCCATCAAAGAGAATGAAAGGATCTTTTTGTCCTTCTCCTTTTCCTCCTCTTCTTCCTTCTCCTCCTTCAGGATTAAATATTTTGCTGCACAATTACATTCTTTGTTTTGTTAAATTTGGACAAAAATTCAAAGCACACATCGACATGCCAGTAGGGTAAAAAGTGTTCCAGGAGAGTAAGATGGGCAGTGACAGAAACAAGTAGACCCAGGATGATCCTGAAAACAAATAGAGGAGGACTTTTTTTGGATAGGATATCAAAAGTACTATAACCACAAGTCTCATTCAAATGGCAATCTGTTGAGACAGTGTCTTGAGGGGCTACACTGTACTGTTTATTCTTCTGTTTACATAAAGCAACTGTTATGCACACATTGCATGATGAGAAGTGACACACTGGGGCCATGTTATACAGAGGTGAGGGGTTGGAAGAAGAAAATGTGTTAAGTCCATGACATTTTTAGCATGCATTCCTATGTTTCAAATGGAACTATAAGAGGCTTTTAGTGAAAACTGACTAACAGAAAGCAATTCGATGTTCTGAAACTGCTATGAACATCTAAGCCATTTATTTTAGCCATTATAACATGTTGCATAATATACACATTTGGTTACCCAATCAGACTGTTTTATAATAGTCTCTGGGACATAAAATCCTCTGTTCCAGGCCCTGGACCTCAAATCTACCTCCACATGGCATATTTCCTCTCCTGGGGTCAGGGAGGGGAGGTTTGCATCACTTAATTGTGGACACAGCCTCTCTCCTGGAAAAGACTGTCTTCATATGGTACCCCTTTTCCTTGGCAGATATTCAACCAGTCTCTCTTGAATACTTCAGGTTATTACTTCCCAAGGCCACCTAGTCTGACTAAATCATAGAATTCTGGCACCAAGAAGGCATCCTATTAACTATCTAGTCCTACCCATCATTAATATTTTACAGATGAGACAAATACAGGTCAGATTAGTTCCCCAGATGTTTCCTTGAGGCCTTACAGACCTGCACACCCATTCTCCCAGGGATCACATTATTAAACCAAATTAAAGAAAAATTTACATGATTGGTTGCAGTATTTGTCCAAGTTTATATGTTAGGCTTCAGAAAACTTTTGACCACTCACAAAATCATTTACAATTGGCTAAATGGTAAGTAAAATGTGCTTGTTGTCATTGATATATAACATTAGGAACACAGTTTTTCTATTCTAACACTTTCTATAATATCTCAGGTTTTATTTACCTCATTTCAAGTTACAGTGTCTTTTCAGACCATAAACCCTCATAAATTTAAGGTCTACCTGTGTTTTTCAAAATGATATGCAGATTTTTACTATTTTAGCCTTGTTATTTTGATATAGGTTTTACCCTGACTTTTGGTGTGCAAGTTCCACACTGTAGACTAATTGTTAAAGCACTAGGAAATATCTAGGGCCAATCTGTTAAAGGGGACTTCTATGCAGGTGTAAGACAGGTTGCTAAAGGTGAATTACCATCATATATAAGTTAAGCTTATAATTGAGTAGTTGATGTGGTATTTCACAGTAGAGTCTAAGGGCTTACCCATTTTCTCCGGAGTTTGGATTTGAGACTCCTTTTCCAGAGTTCATAACTGACCTATGCCCATCAGGATCTTTTGCATTGGAGCATATGATCTTTTTATAAATAAAGACTATAAAACATAATGTTGTACTAACTAGGATAATCACATTAGAATTCCAAATATTGGTATCCCTGACATCTTTAAGCCTTTATTCAAAGTTTTTCCTACAAAGTAATGAGGGACTTTGTTAATGCTTTATTAATTGTCTATGGTCAGGAAACAATTCTAATCCTATTTTCATTGCCCTCTTCCCTCCAAATAATGATAAAATCTTTACAAATTATTTCCATATTTTTTAAGAAATATATCAACATTCATTAAGAGTATTTCACGGAGTACAGGTACTCGAATACAGTATAATACTGTACCACACCAAAAGCACGTAGAACTTTGCTATATAGACAGTGAGATGGAAAAGAACTGTCTCTCTTAGGTAGTATTTGGAATTAATTGAATTTGCTGTGCTCACACCAGTAAACCACCATTATGTGGACAGTTGCCTATGGCATGGAAAATGGCCTTGATCAATAGGGTTGAATAATATCTTGGAATTTATTGCAGTGGAATTCCTCCATTTGTAGATGATTGGCAATTGAACATTACTATTGATAATTATGATTGGAAAATTCAGGAAAAACTATGAAGAATATGAACTGCTGAATACATTAGGTGGAGTGCATTATGGACAAGACAGAAAGGTTTGTGAGAATAAATTCTTAAATTCTTTTTAAATAAAGTTTTTATTTTAAAACAGTTTTAGATTTACAGAAAAATTCTGAATATAGTACAGAGAGTTTCCCTATATCTCAAACCCAGTTTTCCCTATTACTAACATCTTTCATTAGATGTACATTTATTGCAATTAATGAAGTAATGATACATTATTATTAATTAAAGTCCAAACTTTATTCAGATTTTCTTAGTTTTTACCTAATATCCTTTTTCTTTTCCAGCATCCTGTTCAGGATACCACATCACATTTAGTAGTCATATCTCCTTGGGCTTCTCTTGGTTGTGACAATTTCTCAGACTTTCCTTGTTTCCTATGACCTTGGCAGTTTCGAGGGGTCCCCCAATTAATATCTGTCTGATGTTTTTCTCATGATTAAACTGAGCTTATGGGTTTGGGGGAGGAAGACCACAGCGGTGAACTGTCATTTTCATCACATCATATTAACATGACTTATACCCTTGATGTTAATCTTGATCACCTGGCTGAGATAGTGTTTGTCAGGTTTCTCCTCTGTATTCCACCCCACCTTCCATACTGTACTCTTTGGAAGGAAATCACTATGTGCAGCCCACACTTAAGGGGTGGTTAGCTATGCACTACATGCTTGAGGGTGAGTATCTACATAAATTATTTGGAATTCTGCATGGTAGAGTTGTCTTTTCTCCCTCATTTATTTATTTATGCAATCATTTTCTTGTATCAGTATGGACTCATGGATATTTATTTTGTACTTTGGGTTATAGTCCAATGCAACTTATTTTGTTACTCAAATTGTTCCAGCTTTGGTCATTGGGTACTCTTTTGGGTTGATTTCCATGTTCTTTTGACATACCCCCATCTTTTTTTTAGCACACCTTTATTTTCCAGCACTATAAGATGCTGCAAGCTCATCTTGTATATTTTTTTTTGATGAATCCTGTAATCAACAGTTTCTTTAAGGAGTCCTGGTTTATTTTAATGGAGATTTGTATTAGAAACGAAGATCTGGGCATTAGGTATGCTCGTTGCTACTTGTATTTTTGCTTCTAGGTCATCTCAGCTGACAGAACAAGGAAATATATGTGTGTACACTAACCCATGTATATCTATATATACATATCTACAAATATTTCTGTATGTAATCATCCATATATTTATTAAGCTAAACATGAGTTCATACTGATGTTTCCAACTCCAATCCCTTACCACATGGATCACCTTATACTAGCCTTTTGCCTTTGTTCACTCTAACCTTCCACTCCAACAGTGAGAAACCTGGCTCCCACACGTTGCCATCCACTTACTTAATTGTTCAGTTCCAGAGTACCTTTATAGTGGTATCTGAATTGTTAGCCTGCACACCTGTGGGAACGCCTAGAGCACAGTGCTTATGTACATGATAGTAACAGTTTTACAACTCTTAACAGCTCTTTGAAACAAAGCGATCTGCAAAATTCAGGAGTTAGAGATTTGTATGACCTGAGTTCCAGGAACTTGGGGTGTATCCTACCCTCAAAAGTTTTTCCAAAGAACAAAACCATTGGGAATTGATCTAATCTTTAATAATCCAAAAGAAATTATTGATCCTCCCTAGTGTGTTAATACTTTTATAGAAATAGGTACACTGAAGAAAGTAGTTGTGCCCAATTATCACTGTCTTTTCTCACTGGTAAATATGGCTCTCTGACAATAGAGGTGCTACCCTAAGTTACCTCTCTTCCATATTTTCCCATCTCTCACTTTATTGACCTTAGGCAAGTCACATCGACTCTCTGTGCCTCAGTTAACCCATCTGTAAAATGGGGATCTAAATACCTACCTCACAGGATTATTGTGAGGATTCTCATTAATGGATGTTGGCAAAAATGACAAGTGATCCTTAAATGAACAACAAAGTATTATGATTACCATTATGATGATAATTATAGTACTCTATATTTACTCTAGACAAAGGAGAGGATTAGGCTTCCTGGATGATAAAGAGCTAAATTTGAGTAAGTAACAAGGATAATTGAAGAGTGATCACTGGAAGCAATATTATCTCTTCCTCTCACTTTCCCTACATTCTCTTCATTGGTAACTATAAGATTCTCATCTGTTTCTATACTCAAAGCATATTAGGGTCTAAAGGAATAAGTAGGCAAAATCCATTGCTGTAAAAGTTGTATTCTTCGCCTTTCCTCACTCTGCCTGGACCACATTACATGTCACCCTGTCAGAAGCACAGAGGCAATTTCCCACAGCCCTTCAAACTTTGGCTAGTCCAGCTTCACCAGTTACATTTTGTCTTTCCACACTTATTATATTCTGAACAGTATAGGTAGAAGGGAAGTGGGGTGGGGTGGTTGGGGTGGGAGTGGGATGGAAGAGAATAGAACTTATACTAGTGGCAGGATATTTCTTTGATTCTCAAATACTGGTTTTTACCTCCCATTTCTTTTTCTGGTGGTGGGTTGTGGACAGGGGGAGAGGCACTATTTTGTTTATTAAGAAACTCTCCTTCCTTTCCAGTAGATGTTCCCCAAGATCAGTATAAGTAGTTGTTTTGGACATTATAACTATGTTGTATGCAGTGCTGTTTTCATTGTATTTCTGAATAAAAAGAGGAAGAGAATCCCTACTGGTGTCCATCCTTGTTTTTTGACAGGAGGACACAGTGGGCAAACAGTGCCAGAAATTGACTGTTCATTTTTGTGTTGGGGAAAGGAGCCTGCAGTGAAATGATTGATTGTTTTTTGTCATTGCTTGTTTAAAGAAGTTATAGAACAGTATATTAAGCTTTAGTATTTATAACTCATGTCTCTGCCTTGATATTTCAGTACTTTAGAGCAGCACCCTGTTTTTTCTCTATTTTATACTAGTTCTTGCTCCAGCGACATGACTGTGAGACTAAGATTGTGAGGAATCTCTCATATTCAAGCCTGTTAGGTCCCTGGAGATACTCAAAAACTGCCTCAGTTAGCATGGTCACTTAGAGATTACTATGTTCTCACTCAATGGGACTTTTCCTCTGTGGCATCCAGGCAGGGTGTATGTTTGGGAACTAAGCAATCTTGTTATGTTTGATTATTGTACTTTTTATTAATAAAAAATATTTTAAACTTCAGAATCCATGGCTGTTATCTTGAATTTGTCTTCATTTACTTTTCCACAACATTGCATGGCACCAGTAAATCATTTTAGTTTTCTTTCCCTTAACTGGGTAAAGTTTTGGTGAAACTACTTTATACTAGCATGGGACAAGAAAGGAAGCTGTGCTGTCTTAAACACAATAATTTCTCTAAGTATATGAGGCCCTCCTCATTCTTGAAAATCTACTCAGCTTGTCCCTGAATGGGACTGCATGGAGACTTTCCTCCTTTTGCATATTTCTTACAGAGAATCACCCTGTGTAATACAGGCTCAGCTGGTAAGGTTTCCCTGCCCATCCTTGCTCCCTTCACCATCTTGTTTGTTTTTTCCTGAGAAGGAATTCAGGAGAGTAGGGTATTGAGACAGCTTTAAACTTCAAAGCTACCTCAGCACAAATACCACCCCTGGGTGGGGATCTGGGAAGCTGATTCTGCTTTGGGAAACTTCATCTCTCAGAGAGATGCCGGGGAAAAGGGTAGAAGGGAGGAAATCCTGTGAGAGATTAATACCAAGAGCTAGAAGAACAGATTGAAGAGTAACTGTCCTTGGAGCTAACAGAAAGGGATTATTACTACAAATTATATAAAACAAGGAATCTCAAGCTTTATAAGTTCCCCCCAATTGTTTTTTTTACTCATTTATTTATTCTGAGAGTCATTGTCATCCCTTTGGGTTAAAAGCATCATCAATTCGATGCTACAAATACATTGACTGAAAAGATACCAATAATCCAGGCTTTTTGCTTGTTGCTATGGACATGAATAAAACACAGCTGCTCTCAAGAAATTCACTCCTTAAGAGGGGATACCAGCATGAAAAAAAAACACAGTAATGTCTTAAGTCTCATCATAGATATATGTTCCATATTACTGAAAATTAAAAACATTTAAACAGTAAAAGATAACATAAAAAGTTAAGGCAACCACATATAACACAAGTTTTATGTCTAGCACATATAAAAAACCATACAAATAATTTAAAAATGCAACAAGAATAAAAAATTAACAATTCACAGATGGATTTTATAGCCAATAAACGTATAAAGAGATGTTCGACCTCACTAGTAATCATGGAAATTCAATTTAAAAAGAACAAAATAATGTCATTTGCAGCAATATGAATGGACCTAGAGATTGTCATCCTGAGTGAAGTAAGTTAGAGAAAAACAAATATGATATCGCTTACATGTGGAATCTAAAAAAAAAATGGTACAAATGAACTTAATTATAAACAGAAATAGAGTCACATATGTAGAAAACAAACTTATGGTTACCGGGGGGAAAAGGGAGGGATAAATTGGGAGATTGGGATTGACATATATACACACTACTATATATAAAATAGATAACTAATAGGGACCTATGTATAGCACAGGGAACTCTTCTCAATACTCTGTAATGACCTATATGGGAAAATAATCTTAAAAGGAGTGTATATATGTGTATGTATAACTGATTCACTTAGCTGTACAGCAGAAATTAACACAATATTTTAAATAAATTATACTCCAATAAAAATTTTAAAATAAATAATAAAAAGTAAAATGAGAACAATTTTCCACTCATTTGACTGGGAAATATTTACAAGTTTTGTAAGAACAAGTGTTGACAAAATATATGGAAATAGGCAATTATTATACACTATTGGCTGAAGATAAAAAATGGTAGTCATACTGGAGGGAACTTTTTCTTTGTTTATTATTACCAAAAAGACCAAATACTCTATGTCTCAGAAATTTCACTTTTGAGTGTCTACAAAGAGGTTTGTGCATATACAATAAAGATGTTTATTTCAGCATTGATTATAATCATGAACAATTATAAATAACCTAAACATCTATCAAAAGGGGAATGACAATAAACTATGGTATAAATTATACTGTGGAACATAATGCAGCAGTCAATGGGAATGGGGTAGATCCATATTAACCTGTATGGAAAGATCTTCAAATCATATTGTTTTGGAAGGATCCACACCAACCAGATTACTGTGCCTTTGTATTAAGAGAAATGAAGAACCTCGGCTTTAGGGTTTAAAATAAATCTGTAAGAATTCAGGAGGGAAACATCTTGTAGGGCTGTCAGAGAATATGGTCAAAGGAACAGTGAACCCAAAGGAACTTCTCTTATGAAATATGTTATAAAAAATACACAGGAGTTACTTGGGACAGTTAATATGTATATTCATATTTGAACACCTACAATTACATTACACTGATTCACTTATCAGGTTAGCTACAGTCACTGAGCAGAGAGTGAGTGGGGATAGAAGAGAATAGGACCAGGTACATTTTTAGAAGAATGAGTAGGTCAGCAAGTGTTAAGGTGCATATCCTGGTGAAACCACAGCAAGTAACTATTGCATCTTGGAGAAGGGGTCATAAGAAGCCAGAATAGTTAAGAATGAGAGACCCAGAATACAGGCTTTTTTCACTTTTCAAGAGGTGAGGGGTGAAATGAGAACTGACCTGAAGGTTTTGGCTCCTCATGCTATCTGGATCTGTTGCTATAATCTTACTTGTAGATGGGATATTTTCCCTCAACATTTTCTTCAAATTATATTTTCTTTTCCCTTCCCCCAGCTGTATTCAGATAAAATTGGCAAATAATATTGTGTAAGTTTAAGGTATACAATGTGATGGTTTGATACACATATATTGTGAAATTTTTACCACAATAAGGTTACTTAAAATGTCGT
Organism: Kogia breviceps; assembly: GCF_026419965.1. Taxonomy (NCBI): domain Eukaryota; kingdom Metazoa; phylum Chordata; class Mammalia; order Artiodactyla; family Physeteridae; genus Kogia; species Kogia breviceps. Next base: position 86,556,588 of record NC_081330.1, on the reverse strand, counting down.
TCACCTAACATAATTACCATTTTGTTGTTGTTATAGTGAGAATATTAAATTTCTACTCTCATAGCAACTCTCAAGTATACAATACAGTATACTATACAATACTATACTCACCATGCTATTTATTAGGTCCCCAGAATCTGTTCATCTTATAACTGAAAGTTTATAATCTTAGACCAACATCTCTGTATTTTGCCCAACATCTCTGTATTTGCCCTTGGCAAACACAATTCTACCCTCAGTTTCTATGTGTTTGATGCTTTTAGATTTAACAAATAAGTGAGAATATAGAATATTTGTCTTTGACTTATTTCACTTAACAATATGGCAGAAAGGTCCATCTATGTTGTTGCAAATGGCAGGATTTCCTTCTTGTTGATGGCTGAATAATATTCAAACATATATTATGTGTATATATATATATATATATATATATATATATATATATAACATTTTTATTATCCATTCATCTGCCAAAGGAAACTTAGGTTGTTTCTATGTCTTGGCTATTGTGAATAATGCTGAATTGAATAGGGAAAAACACATACCTGTTCAAGAGAGTGAATTCGCCTCTTTCAGAAGTGGGATTGCTTCTACAGATTCAATGCAATCCCTATCAAATTAACAATGGAATTTTTTACAGAACTAGAACCAAAAAAGTCTTAAAATTTGTACAGAGACACAAAAGACCCTGAATAGCCAAAGCAGTCTTGAGGGAAAAAAAATGGAACTGGAGGAATCAGACTCTCTGAATCAGACTATACTACAAAGCTACAGTAATCAAGACAATATGGTACTGGGAAAAAACCTCAGAAATATAGATCAATGGAACAGGATAGAAAGCCCAGAGTTAAACCCACACACCTATAGCCAACTAATCTATGACAAAGGAGGCAAGGATATACAATGGAGAAAAGCGAAACTCTTCAATAAGTGGTGCTGGGAAAACTGGATGGCTACATGTAAAAGAAGGAAATTAGAACACTCCCTAACACCATATACAAAAATGAACTCAAAATGGGTTAAAGACCTAAATGTAAGACAAGACACCATAAACCTCTTAGAGGAAAACATAGGAAAAACACTCTGACATAAATTACAGCACGATCTTTTTTGATCCACCTCCTAGAGTAATGGAAATCAAAACAAAAATAAACAAATGGGACCTAATGAAACTTAAAAGCTTTTGCAAAGCAAATGAAACTACAAACAAGATGAAAAGACAACCCTCAGAATGGGAAAAAGTATTTGCTAATGAATCAATGGAGAAAGGATTAATCTCCAAAACATATAAACAGCTCATGCAGCTCAATATTTAAAAAACCAAACAACCTAATCAAAGAGAGGGCAGAAAACCTTAAATAGAAATTTCTCCAAAGAGGACATACAGATGACCAAGAATCACATGAGAAGCTGCTCAACATCACTAATTATTAGAGAAATGCAAATCAAAACTACAATGATGTATCACCTCACACCAGTTAGAATGGGCATCATCAGAAAATTTACAAACAACAAATGCTGGAGAGGGTGTGGAGAAAAGGGAACACTCTTGCACTGTTGGTGGGAATGTAAATTGTTAGAGCCACTATGGAGAACAGTATGGAGGTTCCTTAAAAAACTTAAAATAGAATTACCATATGACCCAGCAATCTCACTACTGGGCATATACCGAGAAAAAACCATATTCAAAAAGACACATGCACCCCAATATTCATTGCAGCACTATTTACAATAACCAGGTCATGGAAGCAACCTAAATGCCCATTAACAGACAAATGGATAAAGAAGATGTGGTACATGTATATGATGGAATATTACTCAGCCATAAAAAGGAATGAAATTGGGTCATTTGTAGATATGTGAATGAATCTAGAGACTTTCATACAGAGTGAAGTAAGTCAGAAAGAGAAAAACAAATATCATATATTAACACATATATGTGGAACCTAGAAAAATGGTACAGATGAACTGGTTTGTTGGGCAGAAATTGAGACTGATGTAGAGAACAAACATATGGACCCCAAGGGGGGAAAGTGGTGGTGGTGGGGGGGTGATGAATTGGGAGAATGGGATTGACATATATATACTAATATGTATAAAATTGATAACTAATAAGAACATGATGTATAAAAAAATGAATTAAATAAAATTCAAAACAAAAAAGAAGTGGGATTGCTCGATCATATGGTAATTCTATTTTAAATTTTAAGAAAACTCCATATTGTTTCCCAGGAGGATTTACCAATTTACATTCCCACCAACAATGTACCATGGTTATATTTTATCCACATCCACACCAGCATTTGTTATCTCTTGACTTCTTGATAATAGCCACTCTAAGAGGTGTGAAGTGATCATGGTTAGATTTGCATTTCCCAGATGATTAGTGATGTTGAGCACATTTTTACATACTTGTTGGCCACTTGTATGTTTCTTTGGGAAAATGTCTACTCAAGTCCTCTGCCAACCTTTAACTTGATTTTTGTTTGTTTTTGCTATTCACATTGTAGGATTATTTTTTCTGTTTCTGTGAAAAATGACATTGGAATTTTGATAGGGATTACATAGATCCTATAGATGGCTTCAGGTGGTACAGACAGTTTAACAATATTAATTATTCTGATCCATGTACACAGAATAACTTTCTATACGTTTGTGTTTTCTTCAATGTATTTCATCAAAATCTTGTTGTCATTGTACAGATCTTTCACTTCCTTTGTTAAATTTATTCCCAAGTATTTTATTATTTTCAGTGCTATTGTAAATAGATATTTAACTTTCTTTTTCAGCTATTTCACTGTTAATGTATAGAAACACAATTGACTTCTGCATGTTGATTTCATATACTGCAACTGTATTGAATTCATTGATTAGTTCCAACAGTTTTTGTTACGTCTTAAGATCATATCATCTTCAACAATTTTACTTATTCCTTTCCAATTTAGATAATTATTATTTATTTATCTTGACTGATTTGCTCTAGCTAGGACTTCCTGTAATATGTTGAATAGAAACAGGGATAGTGGGCACCCTTGTCTTGTTTCTGATTGTAGAGGAAATCTTTCAACATTTCACTGTTGAATATACTGTTATCTGTGGCTTTGTCAGATATGGCCTTTATGATTTTGAGGTATATTCTTTCTATACCCAATTTGTTGAGGGATTTATCATGAAAGGATCTTGTACTTTGTCAAAATCTTTTTCTGCACTAATTGAGATGACCATATTTTTGTCTTTCATTTTATTAATGTGGTGTATCATATCTCTTGATTTTTGTATATTGAACAAATCATTCCATCTCAGATATAAAGCACACTTTTTCATAATGTAAGATCCGTATAATAAGGTATTGAATTTTGTTCACCAGTATTTCATTGATAATTTTGCATATAATTTAACCAGAGATATTGGTCTCTATTTTTGTTTTCTTGTAATATCCTTATATGACCATGGTATCACTGTAGTGCTGGGCTTGTAAAATGAGTTTGAGAGTGCTCCTTCCTCTTCTATTTTTTGGAAGAGTTTGAAAAGGGTGAACATTAATTCTTATTTAGGTGATTGGTAAAATTTACCCATGAAGCCATATGGTCCAGGGTTTTTCTTTGTTGGGAAGATTTTGATTACTGATTCAATATCCTTAATTTGTTATTGCTGTGTTTACATTTTCTACTTCTTCAAGATTCACAATTGGTAGGTTGTATGTTTCTCAGGATTTATCCATTTATTCTAATTTGTCCAATTTGTAGGCATATAATTGTTCATAGTGGTCTCATTATCCTTTTATTTTTAAAGTATGCTCAAAAACTTTCTTTCCTTTGTTCCTTCCTAGCTTTCTATCTTTCTTTCCTTTGTTCTTCCCATCCTTGCTTTCCTTCCTTCTTTTGTTCCATTCTTCCTTTCTATAATTTTTTCTTTCCTTCCTTCTTTATATTTATTGAGATATAATTGGCATACAGAACTGTATAAGTTTAAGACATACAGCATAATGCAGTTGACTTAAATGTATTGTGAAATTATTTCCAAAAAAATTAGTTAAATACATTATCATATATAGATAGAAAAAAAAGAGGTTTTTTTTCTTATAATGAGACCTCTTAGGATCAACTCCCTTAAAAATTTTCAAATATACCACACAGCGCTATTACCTACAGTCATCATGTTGTACATTGTATCCCTAGTATTATCTTATAAGTGGATATTTGTTTGTTTTGACTGCCTTCACCCAATTCCCCCACACCTTAGGCCCCAACTCTGGTAAACTGGTAACCACAAATCTGATCTCTTTTTCTGTGAGTTTGGTTCCTCATTCCAGGGGAATTCCCTGGTGGTACAGTGTTTTGGACTCCATGTTTTCACTGACAAGGGCATGGGTTCAATACCTGGTCGGGAAACTAAAATCCCACAAACTGTTCCAAGCGGCCAAAAATAAAATAAATAGTGTTAAAAAATGATTCCATATATAAGTGAGATAATAGGGTATTTGTCTTTCTCTGTCTGACTTATTTCACTTAACATAATGCCCTCAAGTTCCATCTATGTTATTGCAAATGACAGAATTTCCTTCTTTTATTTAAGTAAAGTTGATTTACAATATTGTATTAGTATCAAGTGTACAACAGAGAAGAATTTCCTTTATAAGAGCATTCTTTTATAATTGAAAAGATGCTCAACAATGCTAATTACTAGAGAAATGCAAATCAAAACAGAGATATCACCTCACATCTGTCAGAATGACTATCATCAAAAAGTCTACAAATACAACAAACACATGAAAGAATGCTCAACATCATTAATCATTAGAGAAATGCAAATCAAAACTACAATGAGATATCATCTCACACTGGTCAGATTGGGCATCATCAAAAACTCTAGAAACAATAAATGCTGGAGAGGGTGTGGAGAAAAGGGAACACTCTTGCACTGCTGGTGGGAATGTAAATTGATACAGCCACTATGGAGAACAGAATGGAGGTTCCTTAAAAAACTACAAATAGAACTACCATATGACCCTGCAATCCCACTACTAGGCATATACCTTGAGAAAACCATAATTCAAAAAGAGTCATGTACCAAAATGTTTATTGCAGCTCTATTTATGATAGCCAGGACATGGAAGCAACTTAAGTGTCCATCAACAGATGAAAGGATAAAGATGTGGCACATATGGAATATTACTCAGCCATAAAAAGAAATGAAACTGAGTTATTTGTAATGAGGTGGATAGACCTGGAGTCTGTCATACAGAGTGAAGTTAGTCAGAAGGAGAAAAACAAATACCATATGCTAACACATATATATGGAATCTAAGAAAAAAATGTCATGAAGAGATTAGTGGTAGGGCGGGAATAAAACACAGACCTACTATAGCATGGACTTGAGGATATGGGGAGGGGGAAGGGTAAGCTGTGATGATGTGAGAGAGTGGCAGGGATATATACACACTACCAAATGTAAATTAGATAGCTAGTGGGAAGCTGCCACATAGAACAGGGAGTTCACCTCTGTGCTTTGTGACCACCTAGAAGGGTAGGATAGGGAGGGTGGGAGGAAAGGTGACACAAGAGGGAAGAGATATGGAAACATATGTATATGTGTAACTGATTCACATTGTTGTAAAGGAGAAACTAACACACTGTTGTAAAACAGTTATACTCAAATAAAGATGTTAAATAATAAATAAATAAACTAAATTAGCAAGGCTTTTAGACCCCAAAATTCTCATATTCTGATCATAAAATATCCAAAGGCATATACACCCAAGGTCTCTAAAGGACGTCTTAAAAAGAACAAACCCTCCGGCTCATGTCAGGGTCTCCTGACGGATATTCTGTGGATGCCAGCTTTACGTTCCACTTACAGTATCTACTGTTGTACCTCTTGCTCTCATCTTCTTTGAGAACATTCTTACCTTTCTATTGGCACTGAGGTTTGCAGCAGGGATCTGCAGAGTCACTTGGTAGTTGGTGAGTCTGCTCATCTCCTCGGCTAAGAAGTTAGCCTCCCTCACCAAGGTGTTAGCTTTGACCAGCTGCTCCCACAGTTTTGCCAGGTTTTGGCAGAAGAGTTCATCCCTGTGGCAGAGCAGAAAAAGACATGAGCATGTCCAAAAGAAAACTACAGTCCCGTTTCCAAGTGAGTCATGTTGTTAGAAAGTAGCAGAAAACTCCTCTCAAACAATTATTTTTCAAGTTATTTTTGCCAATTCACCTCTTATCCTCCCACCAGGTTTCCGTGAGCTCTCCACTGGTAACCACAGATGAGGAGCAAACATGTGGGGTGACTTAACTTCAAACCATGTTTTAAATTATATAGCATTTGAAAACAACTAGATTTTGATATGGTAATGTACACGTACACACAAAACCCAATAAAGCAATCCTTTAGGAAAAAGAAATTGATTACGACTTCTGTGTGCTTTGGGGTGGGGGAGATCTGGAGCCAGTAAGGAGAAAGTGTTTTATGTGATTTCTTCAGTTGGTAAAAGGTGAGAAGTAGGGACCTCTGTGGCAGCAGAAATTCGTTTCTCAACTCTACACAATAGTACTTCCTGATAAAAGCTTCTCTAACAGCCTAACGGAGTCCGAACTCTATTATATGTTTTCCTAGCCCCACATCTTTTGTCTCAGTAGCCTTCGTCTTAGTTACAATTTTTCATTTATTTGTGTAATTATTAGACCAATAATGTCCATCTCCTCTATGAAGCTGTAAGCATCCCCAGGGCAGGGACTGTGTCTTTTTTGCTTGTCACTACACCTAATTCCTGACAAAGTGCATGGCCCATCATAGGATATGCAAAAATTACCCACTGAATGAAATAAAGAGTACAGCTGACCCTTGACCAATGTGGGTTTGAACTGCATAGGCCCACGGAGATACAGATGTTTTTTCACTATGATCCATGGTTGGTTGAATCTGTGGATGTAGAATGCAGATATCAAGGATCTACTGTAAAGTTCTACTAGGATTTTCGACTGCATGGAGTGTCGGCACATGATAAATGCTCAAGAAATGTCAGGCGCCATTAATTTTATCACAGCACAGGGTAATGGACTATCAACAGACCTGGGTTCAAACCCTGGCCTTTTCATTTACTTCATGGGTGACTGAGGGAAGATATTTAAAATGATTGTCCAATCTACAAGACAGAAAGAATAGTTCCCATGGCTTGGTGCTGTTGGGAGCATTCAATAAAATAAGCACCATTCCTAGACTGTGGTAAGACCACAACAGAACTCAGCAATAATTTATCATCCTTATTGTGGCTGTTTTTGTTACCATTTCCTCCACCACTACCTCAGTTCTGATATAAATAAAGTCATAAGGTAAAAACAATTCACATTTAGTAGATTTCTTAACATTAAAATTGTATTTAAATGGGTTCCAAAGTAAAAGAAATTAAAAAGAAGAAATGGTTTTATGCTGAAAAAAAAAAAAAACTACAAATAGAACTACCATATGACCCTGCAATCCCACTACTAGACATATACCCTGAGAAAACCATAATTCAAAAAGAGTCATGTACCAAAATGTTTATTGCAGCTCTATTTATGATAGCCAGGACATGGAAGCAACTTAAGTGTCCATCAACAGATGAATGGATAAAGAAGATGTGGCACATATATACAATGGAATATTACTCAGCCATAAAAAGAAATGAAACTCCGTGGATAGACCTGGAGTCTGTCATACAGAGTGAAGTAAGTCAGAAGGAGAAAAACAAATATACACATATATATGGAATATTAAAAAAATGTCATGAAGAGATTAGTGGTAGGACTGGAATAAAACACAGACCTACTAGAGCATGGACTTGAGGATATGGGGAGGGGGAAGGGTAAGCTGTGACGATGTGAGAGAGTGGCAGGGACATATACACACTACCAAATGTAAATTAGATAGCTAGTGGGAAGCTGCCGCACAGCTGCAAAGCACACCTCTGTGCTTTGTGACCACCTAGAGGGGTGGGATAGGGAGGGTGGGAGGGAGGGTGATGCAAGAGGGAAGAGATATGGGAACATATGTATATGTATAACTGATTCAATTTGTTGTAAAGGAGAAACTAACACACTATTGTAAAACAGTTATACTCAAATAAAGATGTTTTAAAAAAAGTCTACAAATAACAAATATTGGAGAGGATGTGGAGAAAACTGAACCCTCATGCACTCTTGGTAGGAATGTAAATTGGTGCAACCATTGTGGAAAACAGTATGGACGTTTCTCAAAAAACTAAAAATAGAACTACCATACGACCCAGCAATTCTACTCCTGGGTATATATCCAAATAAACAAAAACACTAATTTGAAAAGATACATGCATGCCAATGTTTATAGCAACACTATTTAAAATAACCAAGACATGAAGTCAACTCAAGTGCCCAGAGATCCAGACCACTAGTGAGCAGCACCAGCACTGCAACACCCTGGCCCTGTACTCAGCCATGCCAGGATATAGCCCCACTCACCAATGGGCAGACACCAGTCGCTGAACACTTGAGCTACACAGCCAGCTTCTCTGGGAGCCAGCCATCCCCACAAGTGGGCCAGAATCAGCCCTAAGTCCCAAAGGACACCACAACTAGCAGCCCCTGGACCCGGTTCTTCCAACAGGTAGGTTAGGACCAGTCCTGGAACTCTTAAGGTCCTGGCCTCACTCACTAGTGGGCAGGCACCAACCCCAGGAACCCCCATGTGTCACACCGAACCATGCCAGGAAATGGTCCAACCCATGAGTAGGCCGGAACCAGACTCAGGAATACTAAGGCTGCAGATTCAGCCTTGCCAAGATGCAGCCTTGCCCACCAGCAACTAGCAGCCTCCACAAGAGACAGGGCCTGGCAGCCAACAGGCCAAGGAACAGACCCACTTATAAGCCTGCCCACAGTAGTCAGCCCCTCCACAACAGAAGGGCCCACTCAGCCAACATAGGGGACATGTCAAGATCATATAGCTCTGGTCACATGCAAAGAATGTGCTTCTGGTCCCCATAGGACCTCTCTTACATAATGCCACTTCTCTAAGATTGGGAAATGTAACTGACCTACAAATACATACAAATAAACACAGAAAATTAAGCAAAATGAGATGACAAAGGAGTATGTTCCAAGTGAGTTAGTAAGATAAAACACCAGAAGAAGAACTAAGAAAACAGGTGATAAGGAATCTACCTGATAAAGAGTTCAAGATAATGATTATTAAGATGCTCAGTGAACTTGGGAGAAAAAAGGATGAGCACAGTGGGAACTTTAACAAAGAGTTAGAAAATATAAATAAGAACAAAACAGGTGAAGAATGCAATAACTGAAATTTAAAATTCACTTGAAGAAATCAACAGTAGATTAGAGGTTTCAGAGCAATGGACCAGCAAACTGGAAGACTGAGTGGTGGAAATAACCCAAGCTTTACAGCCATAAAAAGGGATTTAAAAAATGAGAAAAGTTTAAGAGACCTATGGGACAACATCAAACAGACTAACAAACATCTGCTTTATAGGTATCCCAGGAGGAGAAGAAAGACAGAAAGAGGAAGAAAACCTAGTTGAAGAAATAATAGCTAAACATTTCCCTAAGCTGGGAAAAGAAACAGATATCCAAGTCCAAAGAGCACAGAGAGTTTCAAAAACGATCAACCCAAAGAGGGCCACAGAAAAACACATTGTAATTAAAATAGCAAAATTTAAAGATAAAGACAAATATTAAAAGCATCAAGGGTAAAGCAACTAGTTACAAGAAGGAAACATTTAGACTGTCAGCTGACTTTTCAGCAGAAAATTTACAGGGCAGATTAGAGTGGCACAATACATTAGACAGGATGAAAGGAAAAAACCTACAAACAAGAATACACTACATGGCAAGGCTATCATTCAAATTTGAAGGTGAGGTAAAGAGTGTTACAGACAAGCAAAAGCTAAAAGAGATCAGCACCAGTAAACTGGCTTTATAAAAAAAAAAATGTTAAAGGGACTTCCTAAGTGGAAAAGAAAAGATCACAGGTAGAAATATAAAAATTGCAAAAGGAAAAACCTCACTGATACAGGCAAATATATAGTAAAGTTAGTAGATCAACTGCTTATAAAGCTAGGGGGAATGTTAAAATACAAAAGTAGTAAAAGTAGGGAGTTCCCTGGTGACCTAGTGTTTAGGATTCCAGGCTTTCACTGCCAGGGCCCAGGTTCAATCCCTGGTTGGGGAACTGAGATCCCCCAAGCCACATGACACTGCCAAAAACAAACAAACAAACATAAACAAAAACATGATTCCCCAAAGCATCTATAACCACAATAAGTAGTTAAGGGATATTTAAGGGATACACAAAATAGAAAGAATTAAAATGAAATATCAAAAACATAAAAGTGGGAATAAAAAGTCAGGGCTGGGGCTTCCCTGGTGGCGCAGTGGTTGAGAATCCGCCTGCCGATGCAGGAGACACGGGTTCGTGCCCCGGTCCGGGAAGATCCCACATGCCGCGGAGCAACTAAGCCCGTGAGCCATGGCCGCTAGGCCTGCGCGTCCGGAGCCTGTGTTCCGCAATGGGAGAGGCCACAACAGTGAGAGGCCCACATACCGCAAAAAAAAAAAAAAAAAAAGTCAGGGCTGTTAGAATGGATTTGACTTCATACATCATCAATTTAAAATAATCATATATATATTATTTACTATATATAAACTGCAGGGTAACAGCAAACAAAAAATTTATAATTTATACACAAATAAAAAAGAAAGGAATCCAAACATAACACTAAAGTTATTCATCAAATCACAAGGGAAGAGAGAAAAGGAAAAGAAAGGAACAAAAAGAACTACTAAACAACATGAAAACAATTAAAGTGGCAACAAATACATACCTGATAATAATTACTTTAAATGTAAGTTGACTAAATGCTCTGATCAAAAACACAGAGTGACAGAAAGCATTCAAAACAAGAGCTACATATATGCTGTCTAAAAAAGACTCACTTCAGATCTGAAGTGAGTGTAAAAGTGAAGGGATGGGAAAAGTATTTCATGCAAATGGAAATAAAAAGAAAGCTGGAATAGTAATACTGATATCAGAAAAAATAGACCCTTCAACAAAGACTGTAACAAGTGACAAAGAAGGACATTAAATAATGGTCAAGGATTTGATTCAACAAGAAGATATAACAATTGTAAATATATATGCACCCAAAATGAAGCACCTAAATACATCAATCAAATTATAAAAATATAGAGAAATTGACAGTAACACAATAATAGTGTAGAATTTAACACCCCAATTATATCTAGACAGATCATCCAGACAGAAAATCAATAAGGAAAAACTGGCCTTAAAATGACACACTAAACAGATGGACTTTATATATATATATATATATAAACAGTGCATCCAAAAGCAGAAAAATCCATATTCTTTTCAAGTGCACATGGAACACTCTCCAGGATCACATGTTAGGTCAGAAAATAACTATCAAAGCTAATAAGATTGCAATCATACCAAGCACCTTTTCCAACTGCAATGATATGAGACTACAAATCAACTATAAGAAAAACACTGCAAAAACACAAACACAAAATAGCTGAACAATATGCTACTAAACAAACAACAGGTCACTGAAGAAATGAAAGAGAAAATAAAAACTTATATGGAGACACATAAAAATGGAACTACAATGATTAAAAATCTTTTTTTTTTTTTTGAGGTACACGGGCCTCTCACTGTTGTGGCCTCTCCTGCTGCAGAGCACAGGTTCCGGACATGCAGGCTCAGTGGCCATGGCTCACGGGCCCAGCCACTCCACGGCACGTGGGATCCTCCCAGACTGGGGCATGAACCCATGTCCCCTGCATCAGCAGGCGGACTCTCAACCACTGTGCCACCAGGGAAGCCCAATGATTTAAAATCTATGGGACATAACTAAGGCAATTCTATGACATTTATAGTGATACAAGTCTACCTCAGCAAACAAGAATGTACTCGAAAGTGCAACATAACATTATGCTTAAAGAAACAAGAAAAATAACAAACAACACCCAAAATTGGTAGAAGGAAAGAGATAATAAATACCAAAGCAGAAATAAATAAATAAGGACTAAAAAGAAAAAAGAAAATATCTGCAAAACTAAGAGCTGGTTATCTGAAACGATAAACAAATTGATAAACTTTAGTCAGATTCATCAAGAAAATAAAAGAGGATACATATAAATAAAATCACAAATGAAAAAGATAAGGTACAACCAACCCAACAGAAATACAAATGATCATAAGCAATTACTAAGAACAAGTATATGCCAATAATATGGTCAACCTAAGAAAAATGGATAAATTCCTGGAAATGTACACTCTCCCAAGAATGAATCAAGAAGAAATAGAAAATATAAACAAAATAATTACAAGTAATGAAACTGAATCAATAATTAGAAAAAAAAAAAACACTCCCAAACAAGCAAAAGTCTAGGAACAGATAATGTCACAGGTTAAGTCTACTAAACATAGAAAGAAGAATTAACACCTATCCTTCTCAAGTTATACCAAAAATTTGAAGAAATAGCCCTTCAGCACTCATTCTGTGAGGTCAGCATGACCTTGATATCAAAATGAGAGAAAGACACCACACCCACAAAATAAATTACAGAATTACATCACTGATGAACATAGATGCAACACTCCTCAACAAAATATTGGCAAACAGAATTCAACAATACATTTAAAGGATTGTAAACTATAATCAAGAGAGATTTATCCTAGGGATGTGAGAATGATTGCATATCCAAAATCAGTCAATAATGATACACCACATTAACAAATTGAGAAATAAAAATCAAATGATAAGCTCAGTAATCATCATTATTGAATTTATAAAATTCAATACCCATTAATGATAAAAATCTCTCAACAAATGGGTATAGAGGAAACATACATCAACATAATAAAGAACATATATGACAAATATACAGCCAACATCATATTCAATGGTGAAAAGCTGAAAGCATGTCATTGAAGATCAGGAAAAAGACAAGGATGCCCAATCTCACCACTTTTATTCAACTTAGTATTGGAAGCTCTAGCTACAGAAATCAGACAAGAAAAAGAAATCCAAAGTGGAAAAAAAGAAGTAAAACAGTCACTGTTTTCCAATGACATGATACTTTATATAGAAAATCTTAAAGACACCACCAAAAACCTATTAAAAATTATCATTGAATTTAGGAAAGTTGCAGGATACAAAATTAATATACAGAAATCTCTTGTGTTTCTATACACTAACAATGACCTAACAGAAGAAGAAATTGAGAAAAAAATCTCATTTATATTCACATCAAACATTTAAAAAAATTGTTGAGGAACAAATGTAATGAGGTAGAAGACCTGTACTCAAAAAACTGTAAGACATTGATGAATAAAAAAATAGAAGACACAAATGAATGGAAAGATATACCATGCTCACAGATTAAAAAATTAATATTGTTAAAATAACCTTACTGAGGAGAGATCAATATGGCAGAGTAGAAGACGTGGAGCTCACTTTCCACCACAACATATCAAAAATACATCTACATGTGGAACATTTCTCACTGGAAACTGTCAAAAGTACTCCTGTACAACCAAGGCTGTAAGAAAGATACAAACATAATCAGGTAGGATGGGAAGAAAAGCATTGAGTTGGGACCTGCACCCCTGGGAAGGGACTCAGAGGGAAAAGGAGATCACACAGGTGGACACTCATTCTGAGGAATGAGTGGGTCAAGCCACAGACTGGGGGTCCCTGCCCTGGGGTCCTAAATGTAGGAAACAAGACCCCTTGTCTACTTGGAAAATCACTGGGAGAAAGAAAATAGCTGGAAAAGCCTAGACTCCACTCATGAGGGTTGTTTGGGTTCTGGCTTGCCTCCAGGCAGGGTCGTGAGAGGTCTTGCCTAGGGACTTCCACATTGCTTTGCTCCCCATGCCCCAGCCCCACTCACTACATGCCACATCTTGGCACTGGACCTAGGGAAGCCAGGACTTGGGAATATTCTTGACCTAGGGATGTAGAAATGGCCCAGGGGCCTGGGGCATAGCCCAGGTGGGGAGGCGATGGATCCTGTTGGCACTTACTCAAGCAACACCCCAGAAGCAGTCCAGACATCTGATGGCAGTGAGGATGCCAGAATTTCCCTGACCATCTCACTACATACCTGAGCAATAGTGAATCAAATGCTCCAACCATACTCACTCCACACCACTGCTAACATTACATCTGGGGCAGCCATGAAAGGGAAAATATGTAACCATGGGCTGCAACTGAGTGGAGCTGCAGACCCCTACAGAGTCAAAGCATTGGACCTCAATAGGTATGTGAACCACACTTGCTTCAGTACTCCACTCCTTTGGGGTAAATTTCCCAGTGCAAGGAGAAGGAAAAACACTCAAACCAAAAATAGTCAGCTTGAGCCTGACTCCAGGGCTTCTGCTCCAGCAACTTGGGAGCAGACACAGCCCCTGACAGGGCAATGATGGCCAATGAGCAGAGAGGAAGACATTCCCCACCTCCTAAGCAGGCTCTATCTCCTCCATTATCAACCACACCCCATGCCAAGGTGATAGCTGCTAGCACACACTGAGGAAAGATGTGACTATCATTCAGGTCAAATCCAGCCCTCTGACCAAAGGTTTTGGACACACACTCTCTACCTGGGGCACTCCCACATAAGAACACCACTTCAAGAACACAATAGGTAACTGTCTAATGTAAATTCATACAGAGAAAGTTAAGTAACACCAAAAGACATTGGAACTACTCTCAATTGAAAGAGCAAGAGAAAAACCCTGAAAAAATGAATAAACAGAAATTGACAATATACCAGATAAAGAATTCAAAACATTGGTAATAAAAAATGCTAACTTTACTAATAAGGTGTTAATTTCCAAAATATAGAAACAGCTCATACGACTCAATATCAGAAAAAAACAAATAAACAAACAAAAGAAAGAACACAATCAAAAAATAGGAAAAAGACTTAAGTAGACATTTCCCCAAAGAAGACACACAGATGGCCAACAGACACATGAAAAAATGCTCAACATCACTAATTATTAGAGGAATGCAAATCAAAATCAAAATGAGGTACCACCTCACACCAGTCAGGATGGATACCATCAAAAAGTCTACAAATAATCAATCCTGGAGAGCATGTGGAGAAAAAGGAACCCTCCTACACTGTCTTGTGGGAATGTAAATTGGTGTAGCCACCATGGAAAAACAGTATGGAGGTTCCTTTAAAAACAAAAATATAGGGCTTCCCTGGTGGCGCAGTGGTTAAGAGTCCGCCTGCTGATGCAGGGAACACAGGTTCGTGCCCCGGTCCGGGAGGATCCCATGTGCCTCAGAGCAGCTGGGTCCGTGAGCGCCATGGCCGCTGAGCCTGTGTGCCCGGAGCCTGTGCTCTGCGATGGGAAAGGCCACAACAGTGAGAGGCCCGTGTACCGCAAAAAAAAAAAAAAAAAAAAAAAAAAAAATATATATATATATATATATATATATCTGCCATATCATCCAGTAATCCTACTCCTGGGCATATATCTGGAAAAGACAAAAACTCTAATTTGAAAAGATACATGCACCCTCATATTCAGAAGAGCCTATTTACAATAGCCAAGACATGGAAGCAACCTAAGTGTCCATAAACAGATGAATGACTTAAGATATATATAGCTATAGCTACAGCTATACATAGCTATGCACCAGTATAGCTATATCTGCTGTCATTTTCAGCAACATGGATGGACCTAGAGAATATTATACTTAGTGAAGTCAGACAGAGAAAGGCAAATATTATATCACTTATATGTGGAACCTCAAAAATAACACAAATGAATCTATTTACAAAACAGAAACAGACTTACAGACATAGAAAACAAATGTATGGTTACCAACGGGGAAAAAGAGAAGGGAGGGATAAATTAGGAGTATGGGATTAACAGATACACACTACTACATATAATATAGATAAGCAATAAGAATTTACTGTATAACACAAGGAACACTATTCAGTATCATGTAATAACTATTAAGGAAAATAATCAGAAATATATATATATATATGTATCTGAATCACTTTGCTGTACACCTGAAACAAACACAATATTGTAAATCAATTATACTTCAATAAAAAATAAATACAAATTTAAAACTTTTTAAATGTTAACTGAATTAGGGAAGTGAATTCACCTAAACACAGATCTTTTTAACAAGAAAAAAGAAAATAAAAAATTACTCAATCAAAAATAGATAATTCAATATCTGAGATTTTTAAAATATACCTGAAGGGAGTGGCATAATATATTCAAAGTGCTGAAATGAAAAACCTGCAAACCATGATACACAGCAACATTATCATTTAGAATAGAAATAAAGAATTTTTCAAATGAGCAAAAACTAAATAATTCAGCAATACTAAACCTACACTAAAAACAATGTTTAACACTATTCTCTAAATGGAAAATAAGTAAGGATCTATAGGAATAAGAAAATCCCACTAGGAAAGGAAAATGTATAGTAAGAATTTAAGCTCACTTAAATACCAGCACATAGATTAATAGATAAAAAATTGTAAAACCAATTATAACTACAATGGATGGTAAACGGATAAGCATAAAGGTGTAAAATATGACATCAAAAACACAAAATGGATGGGAGAGGAGTAAAAAACTTGAAGATCTTGTGTTTGAGCTTAAGTGTCTATCACTTTAAATCAAGTAGATATAATGATGGGTGAACATATATGCACCCCATGGTAACCACTAATCAAAAACCTACAATAGATACGAGAGAGAGAGAGAGAGAGAGACAGAGAGAGAGAGACAGAGAGAGAGATTCAAGCATACTACTAAAGAAAAATCATCAAACCACAGTGGTATAACGAAAAACAGGAAGAAATGAAGAGAGAAGAACTACAAAAACAACTGAAATACAAGTAGTGAAACAGGAATAAGTACACACCTATCAATAATTACTTTAAATATCAATGGAGTAAACGATCTCATCAAAAGACATAGGGTGGCTCATTGGATTAAAAGCAATAAACAATACCTTTCAACATGCTGCCTACATGAGATTTATTTTGGGGCTAAAGACACACAGTATGAAAGTGAGGGGAGAGAAAATATTTCATGCAAATAGAAATGACAAAAAAGAGGGGGGGAGCAATAGTCTTATTAGATAAACTATTTTTTTGTGATTTGTGTGATTTTATTCAAGGGATGGAACACATTTAACATTCAAATTCCTCACTTTAAAGACAGAAGTAGAGAGGAGCTTCAAGACGGTGGAAGAGTAAGATGTGGAGATCACCTTCCTCCCCACAAATACATCAGAAATACATCTATATGTGGAACAACTCCTACAGAACACCTACTGAACGTTGGCAGAAGACCTCAGAGCTCCCAAAAGGCAAGAAACTCCCCATGTACATGGATAGGGCAAAAGAAAAAAGAAAAAATAGCGAAAAAAGAATAGGAATGGGACCTACAACCAGGGGAGGGAGCTATGATGGAGGAAAGGTTTCCACACACTGAGAAGCCCCTTCATGGGTGGAGACTGTGGGTGGCAGAAGGGAAAAGCTTTAGATCCATGGAGGAGAGCACAGCAACAGGGGTGCAGAAAGCAGAGCAGACAGATTCCCACACAGGGGATTGGTGCCAACCAGGACTCACCAGCCAAAGAGGCTTGTCTGCTCACCCGTCAGGATGGGTGGGGCCTGGGAGTTAAGGCTCAGGCTTAGAAGGTCAGATTGCAGGGAGAGGACAGGAGTTGGCTGCATGAACACAGCCTGAAAGGGGCTAGTGCCAAACAGCTAGCTGGGAGTGAGTCCAAGTAAAAGACTGGAGCTGCTGAAGAGACAAGAGACGTTTTATTGCCTCTTTGTTTCCTTCTACATGAGGAGAGGGGATTAAGAGTGCCGCATAAAGGAGCTCCAGAGACAGGCATGAGCCGCAGCTATTGGCGTGGACCACAGAGTCGGGCATGAGATGCTAAGGCTGCTGCTGCAGCCACCAAGAAACCTGTATGCAAGCACAGGTCACTATCCACACCTCCCATCCTGGGAGTCTGTGCACCCTGCCACTGCCAGGGTCCCATGATCCAGGGACAAGTTATGCGGGAGAACACACCGTGTGCCTAATGGTGCAACATTACACCAGCCTCTGTCACAGCAGGCTCACCCCACATTCCGTACCCCTCCATCCCCCCAGTCTGAGTGAGCCAGAGCCACTGAATCACCTGCTCCTTGAACCGAACCCTGTCTGGGAGGGGAACAGACACCCTCAGGCGACCAACACATAGAGGCAAGGGCAAATCCAAGGTGAACCCCAGGAGCTGTGCAAACAAAGAAGAGAAAGAGAAATCTCTCCCAGCAGCCTAAGGGGGAGAGGAGTATATGTCCACAATCATCTTGATGTGCACTGCATCTGTGGAATACCTGAATACACAACGAATCATCCTAAATTGAGGAGGTGGAATTAGGGAGCAATGATATATATTTTTTCCCTTTTTCTCTTTTTCTGAATGTGTATGTGTATGCTTCTCTGTGTGATTTTGTCTGTATTGCTTTGCTTTTACCATTTGTCCTATGGTTCTGGTTGTCCGTTGATTGTTTGTTTGTTTTTAGTATAATTTTTAGTGCTTGTTATCATTGGTGGATTTGTTTTTTGGTTTGGTTGCTATCTTCTTTCTTTCTTTTGTTTTAATTAATTTTTTAAATTAATAATCATTTTTTATTTTAATAACTTATTTTATTTTTCTTATTTAACTTCCTTCTTTCATTCATTTTTTTCTCCCTTTTTTTCAGAGCTGTGTGGATGAGAGGCTCAGGTGCTCCAGTCAGGCATCAGAGCTGTGCCTCTGAAGTGGGAGAGCCAAGCTCAGGACATTGGTCCACAAGAGACGTCCCAGCTCCATGTAATTTCAAATGGCAAAAATCTGCCAGAGATCTCCATCTCAATGGCAAGACCCAGCTCCAGTCAACGACCAGCAAGCTACACTGCCAGAAACCCTATGTCAAACAAATAGCAAGACAGGAACACAAACCCAACCATTAGCAGAGAGGCTGCCTAAAATCATAATAAGGAAAAAGACACCTCAAAACATATCACAAGTTGTGAACCTGACCACCAGAAAGAAAAGATCCAGCCTCATCCACCAGAATACAGGCACTAGTCCCCTCCATCAGGAAGCCTATACAACCCACTGAACCAACCTTAGCCGCTGTGGACAGACACCAAAAGCAAAGGGATCTATGAACCTACAGAATACGAAAAGGAGACCCCAAACACAGTATGTTAAGCAAAATGAGAAGACAAAGAAACACAGAACAGATGAAGGAGCAAGATAAAAACCCACCAGACCTAACAAATGAAGAGGAAATAGGAAGTCTACCTGAAAGAAAATGCAGAATAATGATAGTAATCATGATCCAAAATCTTGGAAATAAAATGTAGAAAATACAAGAAACGTTTAACAAGGAGCTAGAAGAACTAAAGAGCAAAAAACAGTGATAAACAACACATTAAATTGAATTAAAAATTCTCTAGAATGAATGAATAGCAGAATAACTGAGGCACAAGAATCGAAAAGTGACTGGAAGATAACATAGTGGAAATAACTACCACAGAGCAGAATAAAGAAAAAAGAATGAAAAAAATTGAGGACAGTCTCAGAGACCTCTGGGACAGCATTAAATGCACCAACATTCGAATTACAGGGGTCCCAGAAGAAGAAGAGAGAAAGAAAGGGACTGTGAAAATAGTTGAAGAGATTATAGTTGAAAACTTCCATAATATGAGAAAGGAAATACTTAATCAAGTCCAGGAAGCACAGAGGGTCGCATACATGATAAATCCAAGGAGAAACACGCAAAGACACATATTAATCAAACTATCAAAAATTAAATACAAAGAAAAACTAGTAAAACCAGCAAGTGAAAAACAACAAATAACATACAAGGCAATCCCCATAAGATTAACAGCTGATCTTTAAGCAGAAATTCTGCATTCTTAAAGGGAGTGGCAAGACATATTTAAACTGACGAAAGGGTAACAACTACTACTAAGGTTACTCTATCCAGAAATGATCGCATTCAGATTTGACAGAGAAATTAAAACGTTTACAGACAAGGAAAAGCTAAGAGAATACAGAACCACCAAACCAGCTTTACAACAAATGCTAAAGGAACTTCTCTAGACAGGAAACAAAAGATGAAGAAAAGAACTAAAATAACAAGCCCAAAACAATTAGGAAAATGGTAATAGGAACATACATATTGATAATTACCTTAAATATAAATGGATTAAATGCTCACACCAAAAGACATACACTGGCTGAATGGATACAAAAACAAGACCCATATATATGCTGTCTACAAGGGACCTACTTCAGATGTACAGAAACATACAGACTGAAAGTGAAGGGATGGAAAAAGATATGTCACACAAATAGAAATAAAAAGAAAACTGGAGAAGCAATTCTCATACCAAGGAAAATAGACTTTAAAACAAAGACTATTACAAGACACAAAGGACACTACATAATGATTGATCGATCACTCCAAAAAGAAGATATAACAGTTGTAAATACTTATGCAGCCACTACACAAGCACCTCAATACATAACGCAAACACTAATAGCCATTAAAGGAGAAATCAACCATAACACAAGTAGTGGACTTTAACACCCCACTTTCACCAACGGACAAATCATCCAAAATGAAAATAAAAAAGGAAACACAAGATTTAAATGAAACATTAAAGAAGACGGGCTTAATTGATATTTATAGAACATTACATCAAAAAACAACACAATAGACTTTCTTATCAGGTGCTCATGGAACATTCTCCAGTATAAATCATATCCTGGGTCACAAATCAAGCCTTGGTAAATTTAAGACAACTGAAATTGTATCAGGTATCTCTTCCAACTACAATGCTATGAGACTACATATCAATTACAGGAACAAATCTGGAAAAATACAAACACAAGGAGGCTAAACAATACACTAATAGTATATAAGAGATCTCTGAAGAAATCAAAGTGGAAATCAAAAAAAATACGTAGAAATAAATCACAATGAAAACAGGACGACCCAAAACCTATGGGATTCACAAAAAGCAGTTCTAAGAGGGAAGTGTATAGCCATAAAATCCTACTTTAAGATACAAAAAATAGTTCAAATGAGCACCCTAATATTACACCTAAAGCAGTTAGACAAAGAAGAACAAAAAACCCCACAAAGTTAGCAGAAGGGAAGAAATCATAAAGATCAGATCAGAAATAAATGAAAAAGAAATGAAGGAAACAATAGCAAAGATCAATAAAAGTAAAAGCTGGTTCTTTGAGAAGATAAATAAAATTGATAAACCATTAGCCAGACTCATCAAGAAAAAAAGGGAGAAGACTCAAATCAATAGAATTAGAAATGAAAAAGGAGATGTAACAAATGACTATGCAGAAATAGAAAAGATTATTAGAGATTACTACAAGCAACTCTATGCCAATAAAATGGACAACCTGGAAGAAATGGACAAATTCTTAGAAATGCACAACCTGCCAAGACTGAACCAGGAAGAAATAGAAAATATGAACAGACCAATCACAAGCACTGAAATTGAAACTGTGATTAAAAATCTTCCAACAAACAAAAGCCCAGGACCACATGGCTTCACAGGCGAATTCTATCAAACATTTAGAGAAGAGCTAACACCTATCCTTCTCAAACTCTTCCAAAAGATAGCAGAGGGAGGAATACTCCCAAACTCATTCTGAGGCCAACATCACCCTGATACCAAAACCAGACAAAGACGTCACAAAGAAAGAAAACTACAGTCCAATATCACTGATGAACATAGATGCAAAAATCCTCAACAAAATACTAGCAAACAGAATCCAACAGCACATTAAAAGGATCATACACCATGATCAAGTGGGGTTTATTCCAGGAATGCAAGGATTCGTCAATATACGCTAATCAATCAATGTGATACACCATATCAACAAACTGAAGGAGAAAAACCATATGATCATCTCAATAGATGCAGAGAAAGCTTTTGACAAAATTCAACATCCATTTATGATAAAAACCCTGCAGAAAGTAGGCATAGAGGGAACTTTCCTCAATATAATAAAGGCAATATATGACAAACCCACAGCCCGCATTGTTCTCAATGGTGAAAAACTGAAACCATTTCCACTAAGATCAGGAGCAAGACAAGGTTGCCCACTCTCACCACTCTTATTCAACCTAGTTTTGGAAGTTCCAGCCACAGCAATCAGAGAAAATAAAGAAATAAAAGGAATCCAAATAGGAAAAGAAGAAGTAAAGCTGTCACCGACTTGATACTATACATAGAGAATCCTAAGGATGCTACCAGAAAACTACTAGAAATAATCAATGAATTTGGTAAAGTAGCAGGATACAAAATTAATGCACAGAAATCTCTGGCATTCTTATACATTAATGATGAAAAATCTGAGAATGAAATTAAGAAAACACTCCCATTTACCATTGCAACAAAAAGAATAAAATATCTAGGAATAAACCTACCTAAGGAGACAAAAGACTTGTATGCAGATAACTATAAGACACTGATGAAAGAAATTAAAGATGATACAAATCGGTGGAGAAATATACCATGTTCATGGATTGGAAGAATCAACATAGTGAAAATGACTCTATTACCCAAAGCAATCTACAGATTCAATGCAATCCCTATCAAATTACCACTGGCATTTTTTACAGAACTAGAACAAAGAATTTCACAATTTGTATGGAAACACAAAAGACG
This sequence comes from Kogia breviceps, assembly GCF_026419965.1. Lineage (NCBI taxonomy): Eukaryota > Metazoa > Chordata > Mammalia > Artiodactyla > Physeteridae > Kogia > Kogia breviceps. The sequence goes on along the minus strand of NC_081330.1, from coordinate 86,533,797 downwards.
CCGAATAGCCAAAGCAATCTTGAGAACGAAAAATGGATCTGGAGGAATCAGGCTCCCTGACTTCAGACTATACTACAAGGCCACAGTAATCAAGACAGTATGGTACTGGCACAAAAACAGAAATATAGATCAATGGAACATGATAGAAAGCCCAAAGATAAACCCACACACATATGGTCACCTTATCTTTGATAAAGAAGGGAAGGAAAAACAGTGGAGAAAAGACAGGCTCTTCAACAAGTGGTGCTGGGAAAACTGGACAGCTACCTGTAGAAGTATGAAATTAGAACACTCGCTAACACCATACACAAAAATAAACTCAAAATGGGTTAAAGACCTAAATGTAATGCCAGACACTATCAAACTCTTAGAGGAAAACATAGGCAGAACACTCTATGAGATCAATCACAGCAAGATCCTTTTTGACCCATCTCCTAGAGAAATGGAAATAAAAACAAAAATAAACAAAGGGGATCTAATGAAACTTAAAAGCTTTTGCACAGCAAAGGATACCATAAACAAGACCAAAAGACAACCCTCAGAATGGGAGACAATATTTGCAAATGAAGCAACTGACAAAGGATTAATATCCGAAATTTAAAAGAAACTCATGCAGCTCAATGACAAAAAAAACAAACCACCAAATCCAAAAATGGGCAGAAGAACTAAATAGACATTTCTCCAAAGAAGATATACAGATTGCTAACAAACACATGAAAGAATGCTCAACATCATTAATCATTAGAGAAATGCAAATCAAAACTACAATGAGATATCATCTCACACCGGCCAGATTGGCCATCATCAAAAACTCTAGAAACAATAAATGCTGGAGAGGGTGTGGAGAAAAGGAACCCTCTTGCACTGTTGGTGGGAATGTAAATTGATACAGCCACTATGGAGAACAGTATGGAGGTTCCTTAAAAAACTACAAATAGAACTACCATATGACCCAGCAATCCCACTACTGGACATATACCCTGAGAAAACCATAATTCAAAAAGAGTCATGTACCAAAATGTTTATTGCAGCTCTATTTATGATAGCCAGGACATGGAAGCAACCTAAGTGTCCATCAACAGATGAATGGATAAGGAAGATGTGGCACATATATACAATGGAATATTACTCAGCCATAAAAAGAAATGAAACTGAGTTATTTGTAATGAGGTGGATAGACCTGGAATCTGTCATACAGAGTGAAGTAAGTCAGAAGGATAAAAACAAATACCGTATGCTAACACATATATATGGAATCTAAAAAAAAAAATGTCATGAAGAGATTAGTGGTAGGATGGGAATAAAACACAGACCTACTAGAGCATGGACTTGAGGATATGGGGATGGGGAATGGTAAGCTGTGACGATGTGAGAGAGTGGCAGGGACATATACACACTACGAAATGTAAATTAGATAGCTAGTGGGAAGCTGCAGCATAGCACAGGGAGTTCACCTCTGTGCTTTGTGACCACCTAGAGGAGTCGGATAGGGAGGGTGCGAGGGAGGGTGACAAAAGAGGGAAGAGTTATGGCAACATATGTATATGTATAACTGATTCACTTTGTTGTAAAGGAGAAACTAACTCACTATTGTAAAACAGTTATACTCAAATAAAGATGTTTAAAAAAAGAAATAAATAGAAAAAAAATGAAGGAAACAAAAGCAATCATCAATAAAACTAAAAGCTGGGTCTTTGAGAAGTTGAATAAACTTGATAAACCATTAGCCAGACTCATCAAGAAAAAAAGGGAAAAAACTCAACTCAGTAGAATTGTAAATGAAAAAAGGAGAAGTAAAAACTGACATTGCAGAAATACGAAGGATCATGAGAGATTACTACAAGCAACTATATGCCAACACAATGGACAAAGTGGAAGAAATGGATAAATTCTTAGAAATGCAAAACCTTCCAAGACTGAAACAGAAAATATAAACAGACCAATCACAAGCACTAAAAGTGAAACTATGATTTAAAATCTTTCAACAAAGAAAAGCCCAGGACCAGATGGCTTCACAGGTGAATTCTATCAAGCATTTAGAGAAGAGCTAACACCTATCTTTCTCAAACTCTTCCAAAATATAGAAGAGGGAGGAACACTCCCAAACTCACTCAAAGAGGCCACAATCATCCTGACACCAAACCCAGACAAAGATGTCACAAAGAAAGAAAACTTCAGGCCAATATCACTGATGACCATAGATGCAAAAATACTCAACAAAATACTAGCAGAGTCCAACAGCATATTAAAGGGCTCATACACAGTGATCAAGTGGGTTTATCCCAGTATGAAAGGATTCTTCAATATATGTAAATCAATCAATGTGATACACCATATTAACAAATTGAAGGAGCAAAACCATATGATCATCTCAATAGATGCAGAGAAAACTTTAGACAAAATTCAAAACCCATTTATGATAAAAACACTCCAGAAAGTAGGCATAGAGGGACATTTCCTCAACATAAGGAAGGCTATATATGACAAACGCAGAGCCAACATCATCCTCTATGGTGAAAAAATGAAACCATTTCCACCAAGATCAGGAACAAGACAAGGTTGCTCACTCTCACCACTATTATTTAACATAGTGTTGGAAGTTTTAACCACAGTAATCAGAGAAGAAAAAGAAATAAAAGGAATCTAAGTCAGAAAAGAAGTAAAGAGGTTATTGTTTGCAGATGACATGATACAATACCTACAGAATCCTAAAGATGCTACCAGAAAACTCCTAGAGCTACTCAATGAATTTGGTAAGGTAGTCAGATAAAATACTAAAGCCCAGAAATCTCTTGCATTTGGTGTACACTAATGATGAAAAATCTGAAAGTGAAATTAAGAAAACACTCCCATTTACCATTGCAACAAAAAGAATAAAATATCGAGGAATAAACTGACCTAAGGAGACAAAAGACCTGTATGCAGAAAATTAGAAGACACTGATGAAAGAAATTAAAGATGATACAAATAGATGGAGAGATATACCATATTCGTGGATTGGAAGAATTAATGTGAAAATGACTCTACTACCCAATGGAGTCTGCAGATTCATTGCAACCCCTATCAAACAAGCACTGGCATTTTTCACAGAACTAGAACAAAAAAAAATTTCACAATTTGTTTGGAAACACAATAGACCCTGAATAGCCAAAGCAATCTTGAGAATGAAAAACGGAGCTGGAGGAATCAGGGTCCCAGACTTCAGACTATACTAAAAAGCTACAGTAATCAAGACAGTATGGTACTGTCATAAAAACAGAAATATAGATCAATGAAACAGCATAGAAAGCCCAGAGATAAACCCACGCACATATGGTCACCTTATCTTTTATAAAGGAGGCAAGAATATACAGTGGAGAAAAGATTGCCTCTTCAATAAGTGGTGCTGGGAAATCTGGACAGCTACATGTAAAAGAAGGAATTATAACACTCCCTAACACCATACACAAAAATAAACTCAAAATGGATTAAAGAGCTAAATGTATTGCCACTGTAAAACTCTTAGAGGAAAACATAAGCAGAACACTCTATGACACAAATCACAGCAAGATCCTTTTTGACTCACCTCCTAGAGAAATGGAAATAAAAACAAAAATACATAAATGCAACCTAATAAAACGTAAAACGTTTTGCACAGCAAATGAAACCATAAACAAGACAAAAAGACAACCCTCAGAATGGGAGAAAATATATGCAAATGAAGCAACTGACAAAAGATTAATCTCTAAAATTTACAAGCAGCTCATGCCGCTCAATATCAAAAAAACAAACAACCCAATCCAAAAATGGGCTGAAGACCTAAATAGACACTTCTCCAAAGAAGATATACAGATTGCCAACAAACTCATGAAAGAAATCTCAACATCATTAATCATTAGAGAAATACAAATCAAAACTACAGTGTGATATCATCTCACACCTGTCAGAATGGCCATCAGCAAAAAAACTACAAGCAATAAATGCTTGAGTGAGTGTGGAGAAAAGAGAACCCTCTTGTACTGTTGGTGGGTGGGAATGTAATTTGATACAGCCACTACGGAGAACAGTATGGAGGTTCCATAAAAAACTAAAAATAGAACTACCTTATGACCCAGCAATCCCACTACTGGGCATAAACCCTGAGAAAACCATAATTCAAAGAGAGTCATGTACCACAGTCTTCATTGCAGCTCTATTTACAATAGCCAGGACATGGAAGCAACCTAAGTGTCCATCAACAGATGAATGGACAAAGAAGATGTGGCACATATATACAATGGAATATTACTCAGCCATATAAAGAAACGAAATTGAGTCATTTTTTGGTGAAGTGGATGGACATAGAGTCTTTCATACAGAGTGAAGTAAGTCAGAAAGAGAAAAATGAATACTGTATGCTAACCCATATATGTGGAATACAAAAAAACATATATCATGAAAAACCAGGGGCAAGACAGGAATAAAAACGCATAGCTACTAGAGAATGAACTTGAGGATATGGGGAGGGGGGAGGGTAAGCTTGGACAAAGTGAGAGAGTGGCATAGACATATGTACACCACCAAATTTAAAATTGATAGCTAGTGGGAAGCAGCTGCATAACACAGGGAGATAAGCTCAGTGCTTTGTGACCACTGAGAAGGGTGGGATAGGGAGAGTGGAAGGGAGGGAGAGGCAAGATGGAAGAGTTATGGGGATATATGTATATGTATAGGTGATTCATTTTATTTTAAAGCAGAAACTAACACACCTTTGTAAAGCAATTATACTCCAATAGAGATGTTAAAGGACATTAAAACAGAAATAATAGTATTTACTTCATAGTACAGTTGTGAGTATTGAGTGAAATAATGCCTATAAAGGGCTTAGCATAAGCAGGCCAATAGAGATAAAATACACTTTAAAAAAAGGCTATAACAAAAGACAAAGAAAGGCATTATATAATGATATATACATACACATATATATCAAATACTAAGAGACATGAAGGGAGAATTTGAAAATAATACAATAATAATAGGGTACTTTAACACCCTAATTACATCAATGAACTGATGACCCAGGAAGAAAAATTAATAAGTCAACAGTGGTTTTAAATGACACAGTAGACCAATTGGTCTTAATATGTATCTACTGGACATTATATACAAAAACACGAGAATACACATTCTTTTCAAGGGCACATGGAATTTTCTCCAGGATAGATCACACATGAGGCCACAAAACAAGTCTCAACGAAAAAGAACCAAAAGAAAACTATAACTCAATATCTTTGATGAATTTAGATGAAAAAATCCTCAACAAAATATTAGCAAACTGGATCCAACAATACATGTAAAAGGTCATACACTATGATAAAACTGGATTTATTCAAGGGGTGCAAGTGTGTTTCAGCATTTGAAAATAAATTAATGTGATATACCACATTAACAAAAGGAAGGATAAAATCGCATGGTAAACTCATTAGATGCAAAAAAAAGAAATTGACAAAAGTCAATATACATTAAAAATATCTCATCAAACTGGGTATGGGGGGAACATATCTCAATATAATGAAGGCCAATTATGGCAAGCCCACAGCCAACATAATATTAATGGTGAAAAGCTAAAAGTCTTTACTCTAAATTCAGGAATGATACAAGGATGCCCACCCTTGCCACCTTTATTTAACATAGTATTGAAAGTACTAAACCACAGCAACAAGGCAAGAAAAAGAAATGAAAAATATCCAACTTGGAAGCAAAGAGATAAAAATGTCATATTGACAGATGATATAATTTATATAGAGAACCCTAACATCTCCATAGGAAACCTATTAAAAATAATAAATGAATTTAGCAAGGGTGCAGGATACAAGATTAATATACAGAAATCTGTTTCTTTTCTATATACAAAAAATAAAATATAAGTAAGATAAAGTAAAAAAAAACCCCACAATCCCATTTACAGTCACATCAAAAAGAATACAATACCTTGGGGTAAACTTAACCAAGGACGTGAAATGCCTATACTCTGATAACTATAAAACATTGATGAAGACAATGGAAGATGATAAAAAACAAATGGAAAGTTATCCCATGCTCTTGGATTGGAAGAGTTAATATTGGTAAAATGGCCGTACTACCCCAAACACTTGGGCATGAAATATTTTATTCCGTCCCCTCACTTTCACTGTGTGTGTGTCTTTAGCACTGAAGTGAGGGTCTTATAAGCAGCATATAGGTGGGTCTTGTTTTTTAATCTAATCAGCCACTCTGTTTTTTGTTGGAACAGTTAAGCTATTTACATTTAAAATGATAATTTATAGGTATGTGCTTATTGCCACTTGTTTTTTTTGTTGTTGTTTTCTGGTTGTTTTGTAGTTATCTGTTCTTTTCTTCTTCTAGTTTCTCCTGCTATGGTTTGATGATTTTCTTTAGTGGTATGCTTGTGTTCCTTCCTCTCTATTTTTTATGTACTTGTTTAAGGTTTTTATTTGTGGTTACCAGGAGGTTTATATATGTTGAGCTATATCTATATTCACTTGTTTTAAACTGATAGTCATTTAAGTTCAATCACATCCTAAAAGATATACATATTTTACTTCCCTTTCCCAGGTTGTTTTTTTTTAATAATTTTCTTTTTTGTAGATATATTTATTTTCATTTACTTTTTTTTTGGCTGTATTGGGTCTTTGTTGCTGCTCACAGGCTTTCTCTAGTTGCAGCAAGCAGGGGCTACTCTTTGTTGTGGTGCTCATGCTTCTCTTTCCAGTGGCTTCTCTTGCTCTGGACCATAGCTCTAGATGATTGGGACTCAGTAGTTGTGGCTCACCAGCCCTACAGCGCAGGCTCAGTAGTTGTGGCACATGGGATTAGTTGATCTGCAGCATGTGGGATCTTCTTGGACCAGGGATCGAACCTGTGTCCCCTGCATTGGCAGGCAGATTCTTAATCACTGCACCACAAGGGAAGTCTTCCCATGTTGTGTTTTTGATGTCATATTTTACATCTTAATGTTTATTGTAGTAACAGTTAAATTTACAATTTTTGCCTTTTAATCTTAATACTAGCTTATTTAATTGGTGGATTCACAGCCTTTACTATATATTTGCCTTTACTTGGGATTTATCCTTTCCTATAAATTCTTACTTCTTGTTGTAACCTTTTCTTTTCCACTTAAAGAAGACCCTTTAACATTTATTTTAGGGTCAATTTAGTATTGAAGAACTCTGTTAATTTTTGCTTCCCAGAGATAACCTTGCTAGTTATAGTATCCTAAGTTTTGATTTTTCCCTTTTAGCACTTTAAATATATTATGCCACTCCCTTCTGGTCTGCAGAATTTCTGCAAAAATTGGTTGAGAGCTCTATGGGAATTCCCTTGTATGTGACCATTCTCATGCTGCCTTTAGAATTTTCCCTTTATCAACTTTTGCCATTTTAAATTATACTATATCTTGGTGTGAGTATCTTTGATTTAATCTAGTTTGGGACCCTCTATTTCCTTGAAACTAGATATCCATTTTCTGCTTCAGGTTTGGAAAGTTTTCATCCATAATTTCATCAAACACATTTTGAAATGTTTTTATTGGAGTATAATTGCTTTACAATGGTGTGTTAGTTTCTGTTTTACAACAAAGTGAATATTGTGTTTAGGATTTTTGCATATATATTCATCACTGATATTGGCCTGTAGTTTCTTTTTTGTGATTGTATTATCTGGTTTTGGTATCAAGGTTATGCTGGCTTCATAGCATGTGTTTCAAAGTATTCTTTCCACTGCAAATTTTTGAAGTAGTTTGAGAAATATAGGTATTAACCCTTCTCTAAATGTTCGGTATAATTCACCTGTGAAGTCATCTCGTCCTGGACTTTTGTTTGATGAGGTTTTAAATTACTGATTCAATTTCATTCCTGTTTATATTTTCTATTTCTTCCTGCTTCAGTTTTGGGATATTGTACTGTCTACTCATTTGTCCATTTCTTCTAGTTTTCCCATTTTTTGACATATAATTGTTCATAGTAGTCTCTTATGATCTTTTGTATTTCTGTGTTGTCAGATATACCATCTTTTTTATTTCTGATTTTACTGATTTGGGCCCTTTCCCATTTGTTCTTGATGTGTTGAGTAATGATTTATCAATCCTTGTTTATCTTTTCAAAGAAAATATTTTTGTTTCATTGATCTTTTCTATTGCTTTTTTTTTTTAGTCTCTATTTCATTTATTTCTTCTTTGATCTTTTCAATACCTTTCCTTATACTAACTTTGTGATTTGTTTGTTCTTTTTTCTCTAGTTCTGTTATGTGTAAGATTAGGTTGTTTATTTGAGATTTTTCTTGTTTCCTGAAATAGGATTGTACCACTATAGAGTTTCCACTTAGAACTCTTTTGCTGCATCCTATCGGTTTAGTCTCAATGTGTTTTTCTTTTCATTTGTCTCTAGATATTTTTTAATTTTATCTTTGATTTCTTCAGTGATTCATTGTAGATTTAGTAGCATATTGTTAAATTCCCTGTGATTGTGGTTTTTGCAGTCTTTGTTTTTTCTGTATTGAGTTCTAGTTTCATAGCATTGTGGTTGGAAAAGATATTTGATATGATTTCAGTTTTTTTTTTTTTTAATTTACCAAGTTTTGTACTGTGGCCTAGCTTGTGATCTCTCCTGGAGAATTATCCACATGCACTTGAAAAGAACTGTGTTTTGCTGCTTTTGGTTGGAATGCTCTCTATATACCAATTAAGTGCATGTGGTCTAATGTGTTATATATGTGCAATGTTTCCTTATTGATTTTCTGTCTGGATGATCTATCCATTGATGTAAGCGGGGTTTTACAGTCCCCTACTATTATTGTGTTATTGTTGATTTTTCCTTTTATGTCTGTTAATATTTGCCTTGTATAGTTAAGTGCTCATATTTAGGTGCTTATGTATTTATATTTATTATATATTCTTGAATTGATACTTTGATTATCATGTAAAGTCCATCTTTTTCTCCTTTTGTCACATTTATTGATTTCTTTTGCATTTCTCTAATAATTAGCCATGTTGAATGTCTTTTCACATGCTGTTGGCCATCTGTATGTATTCTATGGAGAAATCTCTATTTAGGCCTTCTGCCTATTTTTTGATTGGACTCTGCTTTTTCAATAGAGTTGTATGAGCTGTTTTTATATTTTGGATAATAACTTGCTCTTGGTCACAAAATATACAAATATTTTCTCCCATTCCTTTTCTAGAAACCTGTCCATTTCTTCTACTTGCCCATTTTGTTAGTATATAACTATTCATAGTATTCTCTTATCATTTTTTTGGTATCTCTCTACTATCAGTTATTTTTACACTTTCAATTCCTATTTTGTTTATTTGAGTCCTATCATTTTTCTTTTTGGTGAGCCTGGCTAGAAGTTGGATGATTTTGTTTATCTTTAAAAAAGAACAATGCAAAAACAAAAAAAAACAGCTCTTGGATTTATTGATCCTTTTTATATTTTTTCTCTATTTTATTTATTTCCTCTCGATCTTTGTTATTCCCTTCTTTCTCCTGATCTTTGGTTTGCTTTGTTCTTTTTTTCTAACTATTTTAGGTAGTATGGTAGGTTGCTTATTTGAGATTTTTCTTTTTTTCTTTAGGAAGGTCTGTATCATTATGAACTTGCCTCTTCAAACTGCTTTTGCTGCATCCTATACACTTTGTGAGGTTGTGTTCTTATTTTCATTTGTCTCAAGGTATTTTCTGAATTCTTTTTTGATTTCATCATTGACCCAATATTATTATTATTAGTAGTAGTAGTAGTAACATGTTCTTTTGTCTCCATGTGTTTGTTCTATTTCCATTTCTCTTTCTGGGGTTAATTTCTACTTTCATACTGCTGTGGTCAGAAAAGATGTTTGAAATAATGTCTTTCCTCTTAAATTTGTGAGGCTTGTCTTTGGACTTATATATGGTCTATCCTAGAGAACGTTCCATGCACACTTGAAAAGAATGATTTTCTCTTCTTTTTGATACTGTGTCCTGTAGATTTCAGTTAAGTCCAACTGGTCTATAGTGCCATTTAGGATCTCTGTTGCCGTACTGATTTTCTGTCTGGATTATTTCTCCATTCATGTGAATAGAGTGTTAAACTCTCCTACTATTTTCATATTTTTGTCCCTTTCTCCCTTATGTCTGTTAGTATTTGTTGAACATATTTAGGTGCTCCTATATTAGGTGCATATATTTAACAAGTGTAATATTTTTCTCTTGTATTTATCCACTTATTATTATATAATGTCCTTCTTTTTCTTTAGTTATGGTCATTGTTTTAAAGTTTATTTTGTCTGATATGAATATTGTTACTCTCACTTTGTTTTCTTTTCCATTTGCATGAAATGTCTGTTTCCATCTCCTGACTTTCAGTCTGTCTGTCTCTTTCACCCTGAAAGAGTAGACAGCATATTGTAGGTCCTTGTTTTGTTTTCTTTTTTAAATCTAATTTGTCATTCTTTGTCTTTTGAATTGAGATTTTACTCCACTTATATTTAAAGTATTTATTAATAGGTATGTACTTCTAGCCATTTTAAACCTTGTTTTCCTGTTGATTTAGTATTTCTTTGTCCATTTTTTCTTCTTTTGCTTTTTTTTCTCATTTGATGATTTAGCTTTTTAGTATGTTTCTGTTCCTTTCTTTTTCTGTGTGTGTGTGCATCTGTTGTATGTTTGTGATTTGTGGGTACCATGCAGTTGAAGTATGTTGAACCATAACTATATCTATTTTTTCAACTTCTAGTCATTTCAAACACATTCTAAATGATCTATATTTTTATACTCCTCTCCCCCACTTTTTATGATTTTCATGTCCTATTTTACATCTTCATGCTTATCCTTTTATTTTTACTTCTGGTTTTGATAATATTTACAATTTTTAAAATTGTTTTGTAATCTATGTATGGGGTTTTTTTTTACCTGGCATTCAAACCTTGATATATTTGCCTTTCTTACTGTGATTTCCCCTTTCATATATATTCTTTCTTCTTTTCTATTTAGATAAGACCCTTCAATATTTCTCTTGAGGTACCTTTAGTATTGCTGAGTTCTTTTAGTTTTTGCTAGTCAAAGAAATTCTTTATCTTTCTTTCTACTCTAAATGATAATCTTGCTGGATGTAGTATCTGAGGTTGCAGATTTTTCCCTTTCAGGACTTTGAATATATCATGCCACTCTGTTCTGACCTGCTAAGTTTCTTCACAGAAATCAGCTGATAGATTTATGGTGGTGCCCTTATAACTGACACTTTTTTTCACTTGCTTCCCTCAGAGTCCTCACTTTATCTTTAACATTGGTCATTTTAACTACGATATGGTTTGGTGTGTCTGCTAGTGTTCATCTTGTTTAGGACCCTCTGTTTTCTTGTACTTGGATATCTTTTTCCTTCTTCAGGCTTGGGAAGTTTTCAGCCATAATTTCTTCAAATACATGTTCAATCCCCTTCTTTCTCTCTTCCCCCTCTGGAAACCTCAGTATGTTTAGCTTGGCATGTTTCATTATATCCCATAGATCATGTATGTTCCTTTCCTTTTTTACATTTTTCTTCCTGTCTGCTGTTCTGATTGGGAGATTCCTATTAGTCTATCTTTCCAATCACTCATTCATTCTTCCATGTCACTTACTCTGCTATAAATTTCTTCCTTTTGGTTTTATCTCAGCAAGTGAATCATCTATTTTTGATTGGTTCAGCTTTATAGTTTCTAGTTCCTTACTACATTGATCTGCAATTCTTTTTGAAAAATTTTATTGGACTATAATTGATTTAAAATTTTGTGTATCTTTCTGATTTATATCAAAGAGAATCAGTTATACATATACTTATACCCATTCATTTTTACATTCATTTCCCATATTGGTCATCAGAGAGTATTGAGCAGAGTTTCCTGTGCTATACACTACGTCCTTAGTAGTTATCTATTGATATTTTACATATAGTAGAGAGCATATGTTAATCCCAATGTGCCAATTTATCCCTCCCACTTTTCCACCCTGGTAACCAAAAGATTGTTTTCTAAATCTGTGACTATATTTCTGTTTTGTAAATAATTTCCTTTGTATAATTTTAAAGATCCCACATATAAGCAATATCATATGATATTTGATTTCTCTGTCTGACTTACTTCACTTAGTAAGATAATCTCCAGGCCAACCTATGTCACTGCAAATGGCATTTTTTATTCTTTTTAATGGCTGAGTAATATTCCACTGTACATATACCACATCTTTCTTATCCATTCATCTGTTAATTGCTGATGGACATTATGGTTACTTCCATATACTGGCTATTGTAAACAGTGCTGCAATGAACATTAGGGTGCATGAATCCTTTCAGACCATGTTTTTCTCCAAATATATTCCCAGGAGCTGAATTGCTTGATCATATGTTAGCTCTTTGTTTAGTTTCTTAAGGAACCTCCATACTGTTCTCCATAGTAGCTGTACCAATTTACATTCGACCAACAGTGTATGAGGGTTACCTTTTCTCCAAACCCTCTCCAGTATTTATTTATTTATTTAATTTATTCTTGCCTTTTATTTTTTAATTTCTTTTAATTTTTTTAAATTTTTAAAATTTTTTAAACATCTATATTTGAGTATAACTGTTTTACAATAGTGTGTTAGTTTCTCCTTTACAACAAACTGAGTCAGTTATACATATACATATGTTCCCATATCTCTTCCCTGTTGCGTCACCCTTCCTCCCACCCTCCGTATCCCACCCCTTTACGTGGTCACAAAGCACAGAGGCGAACTCCCTGTGCTATGCGGCAGCTTCCCACTAGCTATCTAATTTACTTTTGGTACTGTGTATATGTCCCTGCCACTCTCTCACATCATCACCGCTTACCTTTCCCCCTCCCCATATCCTCAAGTCCATGCTCTAGTAGGTCTGTGTTTTATTCCAGTCCTACCACCAACTCTTCATGACATTTTTTTTCTTAGATTCCATATATATGTGTTAGCATACCGTATTTGTTTTTCTCCATCTGACCTACTTTACTCTGTATGACAGACTCCAGGTCTATCCACCTCATTACAAATAACTGAGTTTCATTTTTTTTATGGCTGAGTAATATTCCATTGTATATATGTGCCACATCTTCTTTATCCATTCATCTGTTGATGGACACATAGGTTGCATCCATATCCTGGCTATCATAAATAGAGCTGCAATAAACATTTTGGTACATGACTCTTTTTGAATTATGGTTTTCTCAGGGTATATGCCCAGTAGTGGGATTGCTGGGTCATATGGTAGTTCTATTTGTAGTTTTTTAAGGAACCTCCATACTGTTCTCCATAGTGGCTGTATCATTTTACATTCCCACCAGCAGTGCAAGAGAGTTCCCTTTTCTCCACACCCTCTCCAGGTTTTATTGTTTCTAGAATTTTTGATGATGGCCAATCTGGCCAGTGTGAGATTATATCTCATTGTAGTTTTGATTTGCATTTCTCTAATGATTAATGATGTTGAGCATTCTTTCATGTGTCTGTTGGCAATCTGTATATCTTCTTTGGAGAAATGTCTATTTAGTTCTTCTGCCCATTTTTGGATTGGGTTGTTTGTTTTTTTGTTATTGAGCTGCATGAGTTGCTTATAAATTTTGGATATGAATCCTTTGTCAGTTGCTTCATTTGCAACTATTTTCTCCCATTCTGAGGGTTGTCTTTTGGTCTTGTTTATGGTATCCTTTGCTGTGCAAAAGCTTTTAAGTTTCATTAGATCCCATTTGTTTATTTTTGTTTTTATTTCCATTTCTCTAGGAGATGGGTCAAAAAAGATCTTGCTGTGGTTTATGTCATAGAGTGTTCTGCCTATGTTTTCCTCTAAGAGTTTGATATTGTCTGGCATTACATTTAGATCTTTTACCCATTTTGAGTTTATTTTTGTGTATGGTGTTAGGGAGTGTTCTAAGTTAAAACTTCTACAGGTAGCTGTCCAGTATTCCCAGCACCATTTATTGAAGAGGCTGTCTTTTCTCCACTGTATGTCCTTCCCTCCTTTATCAAATATAAGGTGACCATATGTGTGTGGGTTTATCTCTGAGCTTTCTATCATGTTCCATTGATCTATATTTCTGTTTGTGTGCCAGTACCATACTGTCTTGATTACTGAAGCCTTGTAGTATATTCTGAAGTCAGGGAGCCTGATTCCTCCAGCTCCATTTTTCGTTCTCAAGATTGCTTTGGCTATTCGGCATCTTTTGTGTTTCCATACAAATTGTGAAATTTTTTCTTCTACTTCTATAAAAAATTCCAGTGGTAATTTGATAGGAATTGCATTGAATCTGTAGATTGCTTTGGGTAATAGAGTCATTTTCACAATGTTGATTCTTCCAATCCAAGAACACGGTATATTTCTCCACCTATTTGTATCATCTTTAATTTCTTTCATCAGTGTCTTATAGTTTTCTGCATACAAGTCTCTTATCTCCTTAGGTAGGTTTATTCCTAGATATTTTATTGTTTTTGTTGCAATGGTAAATGGGAGTGCTTTCTTAATTTCCCACTGATTTTACATCATTGGTGTATAAGAATGCCAGAGATTTCTGTGCATTCATTTCGTATCCTGCTACTTTACCAAATTCATTGATTAGTTCTAGTAGTTTTCTGGTAGCATCCTTAGTATTCTCTATGTATAGTATCATGTCATCTGCAAACAGTGACAGCTTTACTTCTTTTCTATTTGGATTCTTTTTATTTCTTTATTTTCTCTAATTGTTGTGGCTAGAACATCCAAAACTAGGTTGAATAAGAGTGGTGAGAGTGGGCAACCTTGTCTTGCTCCTGATCTTAGTGGAAATGGTTTCAGTTTTTCACCATTGAGAACAATGTTGGTGGTGTGTTTGTCATATATGGCCTTTATTATGTTGAGGAAAGTTCCCTCTATGCCTACTTTCTGCAGGGTTTTTATCATAAATGGATGTTGAATTTTGTCTAAAGCTTTCTCTGCATCTATTGAGATGATCACATGGTTTTTCTCCTTCAGTTTGTTGATATGGTGTATCACGTTGATTGATTTGCGTATATTGAAGAATCCTTGCATTCTTGGAATAAACCCCACTTGATCATGGTGTATGATCCTTTTAATGTGCTGTTGGATTCTGTTTGCTAATATTTTGTTAAGGAATTTTGCATATATGTTCATCAGTGATATTGGCCTGTAGATTTCCTTTTTTGTGACGTCTTTGTCTGGTTTTGGTATCAGGGTGATGGTGGCCTCATAGAATGAGTTTGGGATTGTTCCTCCCTCTGCTATCTTTTGGAAGACTTTGAGAAGGATAGGTGTTAACCCTTCCCTAAATGTTTGATAGAATTCGCCTGTGAAGCCATGTGGTCCTGGGCTTTTGTTTGTTGGAAGATTTTTAATCACAGTTTCAATTTCAGTGCTTGTGATTGGTCTGTTCATATTTTCTATTTCTTCCTGGTTCAGTCTTGGCAGGTTGTGCATTTCTAAGAATTTGTCCATTTCTTCCAGGTTGTCCATTTTATTGGCATAGAGTTGCTTGTAGTAATCTCTAATAATCTTTTGTATTTCTACAGTATCAGTTGTTACATCTCCTTTTTCATTTCTAATTCTATTGATTTGAGTCTTCTCCCTTTTTTTCTTGATGAGTCTGGCTAATGGTTTATCAATTTTATTTATCTTCTCAAAGAACCAGCTTTTACTTTTATTGATCTTTGCTATTGTTTCCTTCATTTCTTTTTCATTTATTTCTGATCTGATCTTTATGATTTCTTTCCTTCTGCTAAATTTGGGGTTTTTTGTTCTTCCTTCTCTAATTGCTTTAGGTGCAAAGTTAGGTTGTTTATTCGAGATGCTTCCTGTTTTTTAAGGTATGATTGTATTGCTGTAAACTTCCCTCTTAGAACTGCTTTTGCTGTATCCCATAGGTTTTGGGTCGTCGTGTCTCCATTGTCATTTGTTTCTAAGTACTTTTTGATTTCCTCTTTGATTTCTTCAGTGATCCCTTCGTTATTAAGTAGTGTATCGTTTAGCCTCCATGTGTTTGTATTTTTTACAGATCTTTTCCTGTAATTGATATCTAGTCTCATAGCGTTGTGGTCAGAAAAGATACTTGATACGATTTCAATTTTCTTAAATTTGCCAAGGCTAGATTTGTGACCCAAGATATGATCTATCCTGGAGAATGTTCCATGGGCACTTGAGAAAAATGTGTATTCTGTTGTTTTTGGATGGAATGTCCTATAAATTTCAAGTAAATCCATCTTGTATAAAGTATCATTTAAATCTTGTGTTTCCTTATTTATTTTCATTTTGGATGATCTGTCCATTGGTGACAGTAGGGTGTTAAAGTCCCCTACTATGATTGTGTTACTGTCGATTTCCCCTTTTATGGCTGTTAGTATTTGCCTTATGTATTGAGGTGCGCCTATGTTGGGTGCATAAATATTTACAATTGTTATATCTTGTTCATGGATCGATCCCTTGATTATTATGTAGTGCCCTTCTTTGTCTCTTGTAATAGTTTTTATTTTAAACTCTATTTTGTCTGATATGAGAATTGCTACTCCAGCTTTCTTCTGATTTCCATTTGCATGGAATATCTCTTTCCATCCCCTCACTTTCAGCCTGTAAGTTTCCCTAGGTCTGAAGTGGGTCTCTTGTAGACAGCATATATATGGGTCTTGTGTTTGTGTCCATTCAGGCAGTCTGTGTCTTTTGGTGGGAGCATTTAATCCATTTACATTTAAGGTATTTATTGATATGTGTGTTCCTATTACCATTTACTTAATTGTTTCAGGTTGTTCTTGTAGGTCTTTTCCTTCTCTTGTTTTTCTTGCTTAGAGAACTTTCTTTAGCATTTGTTGTAAAGCTGATTTGGTGGTGCTGAACTCTCTCGGCTTTTGCTTGTCTGTAAAGGTTTTCATTTCTCCATCAAATCTGAATGAGATCCTTGCTGGGTAGAGTAATCTCGGTTGTAGGTTTTTTTCCTTCATCACTTTAAATATGTCCTGCCACTCCCTTCTGGCTTGTAGAGTTTCTGCTGAAAGATCAGATGTTAACCTTATGGGGATTCCCTTGTGTGTTATTTGTTGTTTTTCCCTTGCTGCTTTTAATATGTTTTCTTTGTATTTAATTTTTGACAGTTTGATTAATATGTGTCTTGGCGTGTTTATCCTTGGGTTTATCCTGTATGGGACTGTCTGTGCTTCCTGCACTTGATTGGCTATTTCCTTTCCTATATTAGGGAAGTTTTCAACTATAATCTCTTCAAATATTTTCTCAGTCCCTTTCTTTTTCTCTTCTTCTTCTGAGACACCTATGATTCGAATGTTGCTGCGTTTAATGTTGTCTCAGATGTCTCTGAGGCTGTCCTCAGTTCTTTTCATTCTTTTTTCTTTGTTCTGCTCTGCAGTAGTTATTTCCACTATTTTATCTTCCAGGTCACTTATCCGTCCTTCTGCCTCAGTTATTCTGCTATTGATACCATCTAGAGTTTTTTAGATTTCATTTATTGTGTTGCTCATCGTTACTTGCTTCCTCTTTATTTCTTCTAGGTCCTTGTTAACTGTTTCTTGCAATTTGTCTATTCTATTTCCAAGATTTTGAATCATCTTTACTATCATTTTTCTGAATTCCTTTTTCTGGTAGGCTGGCTATTACCTCTTCATTTGTTAGGTGTGGTGTGTTTTTACCTTGCTCCTTCATCTGCTGTGTGTTTTTCTGTCTTCTCATTTTGCTTATCTTACTGTGTTTGGGGTCTCCTTTTTGCAGGCTGCAGGTTCGTAATTCTCTCTGTTTTTGGTGGCTGTCCCCAGTGGCTGAGGTTGGTTCAGTGGGTTGAGCAGGTTTCCTGGTTGGGGGGACTAGTGCCTCTGTTCTGGTGGATGAGGCTGGACCTTGTCTTTCTGGTGGGCAGGTCCCCGTCTGATGGTGTGTTTGGGGATGTTGGTAGCCTTATTATGATTTTAGGCAGCCTCTCTGCTAATGGATGGGGCTGTAGACATGTCTTGCTCTTTGTTGGGTATAGGGTGTTCAGCACTGTTCGTTGCTGGTCCTTGAGTGAAGCTGGGTCTTGGCGTTGAGATGGAGCTCTCTAGGAGATTTTCGCCATTTGATATTACATGGAGCTGAGAGGTCTCTTGTGGACCAGTGTCCTGAGGTTGGTTCTCCCCCATCAGAGACACAGCCTTGACACCTGGCTGGAGTGCCAAGAGCCTTTAATCCACACAGCTCAAAATAAAAGGGAGAAAAAAATAGAAAGGCAAGAACGGAAGGAAGGAAGGAAGGAGGAAGGGGAGGGAAGGAAGGAAGAAAGGAAGGGAGTGAGGAAGAAAGGAAGGGAGGAAGGAGGGAGGGAAAAGGGAAGGAAGGGAGGAAGGAAGGAAGGAGGGAAGTACGAAAGAAAGGAGGGAAGAAAGGAAGAAAGAAAGAGAGAAGACAAAATAAAGTAGGGTAAAATACAGTTATTAAAATAAAAAATAATGATTAAGAAGAAAAATTTCTATTAAAGAAAAAAAAAAAAACGGGTCGGTCTAACCCTAGGACAAATGGTGAAAACAAAGCTATACAGACAAAATCTCACACTGCAGCACACACATACACACTCACAAAAAGAAAACGGGAAAATAATAGTGTATCTTGCTCCCAAAGTCCACCTCCTCAACTTGGGATATTTCGCTGTCTATTCAGGTTTTCCACAGATGCAGGGCAGTTCAAGTTGACTGTGGAGCTTTAAGCCGCTACTTTGAGGCTGCTGGGAGAGACCTCCCCCTGTCTTTGTTCGCACAGATCCCGGGGTTCAGCTTTGGCCTTGGCCCCGCCTCTGCGCGTAGGTCGCCCGAGGGCGTCTGCCCTTCTCTCAGACAGGACAGGGTTAAAGGAGCAGTTGATTCAGGGGCTCTGGTCCACTCAGGCCAGGGGGAGGGAGGGGCATGGATGCGGGGCGACTCCACGACATCAGAGGCTGGCGTGACGCTGCACCGGCCCGAGGCACACCGTGCGTTCTCCTGGGGAAGCTGTCCCTGGATCCTGGGCCCCTGGCGGTGGTGGGCTGCACGAGCTCCCGGTAGGGGCGGTGTAGAGAGTGACCTGTGCTCACACACAGGCCTCTTGGGGGTGGCAGCAGCAACCTTAGCGTCCCACACCCGTCTCTACTGTCCATGCCGATAGCCGCGGCTCACACCCGTTTCTGGAGCTCCTTTATGCAGTGCCCTTAATCCCCTCTCCTCGCGCCCCAGGAAGCAAAGAGGCAAGAAAAAGTCTCTTGTCTCTTTAGTAGCTCCGCACGTGTTTCTGAAGCTCCTTTAAGCAGCGCGATTAAACCCCTCTCCTCGCACACCAGGAGGCAAAAAGGGAAGAAAAGGTCTCTTGCCTCTTTGGCAGCTCCAGACTTCAACTGGACTCCCTCCCAGCTAGCTGTGGTGCACTAACCCCTTCAGACCGTTTTCACTCTGCTAACTCCAGACCTTTCCCTGGGATCCAACTGAAGCCTGAGGCTCAGCTCCCAGCCCCGCCCTCCCCGGCGGCTGAGCAGAGGAGCCTCTCGGGCTGGTGAGTGCTGGTCGGCACCGATCCTCTGCGGAATCTCTGCGCTTTGCCCTCCACACCCCTGTTGCTGTGCTCTCCCCTGCGGCTCCGGAGCTCCCCCCGCCACCACCCGCAGTCTCCGCCCGCAAAGGGGCTCCTAGTGTGTGGGAACCTTTCCTCCTTCACGGCTCCCTCCCACTGGTGCAAGTCCCATCCCTATTCTTTTGTCTGTGTTTATTCTTTTTTCTTTTGCCCTGCCCAGGTACGTGGGGAGTTTCTTGCCTTTTGGGAGGTCTGAGGTCTTCTGCCAGCATTCGGTGGGTGTTCAATAAGAGAATTTCCATGTGTAGATGTATTTCTGATGTATCTGTGAGGAGGAAGGTGATCCCCACGTCTTACTCTTCCACCACCTTCTTTGTCCCCCTCCTCCAGTATTTATTGTTTGTACATTTTTTGATGATGGTCATTCTGATTGGTGTGAGGTGATATCTCATTGCAGTTTTGATTTGCATTTCTCTAATAATTAGCAATGTTGAGCATCTTCATGTGCCTCTTGGCTACATGTATGTCTCCTTTGGAGAAATGTCTATTTAGGTCTTCTGCCCATTTGTGGATTGGGTTGTTTGGGTTTTTTGTTTTTTTTTTTTTTGAGCTGCAGGAGCTGTTTGTATATTTTGGAGATTAATTCTTTGTCTGTTACTTCGTTTGCAAATATTTTCTCTCATTCTGAGGGTTGTCTCTTAGTTTTGTTTATTGTTTCCTTTGCTGTGCAAAGGCTTTTAAGTTTAATTAGGTCCCATTTCTTTATTTTAGTTTTAATTTTCATTACTCTGTGAGGTGGATCAAAAGGATCTGGCTGTGATTTATGTTAGAGATTGTTCTGCCTATGTTTTCCTCTAAGAGTTTTACAATATCCAGTCTTATATTTAGGTCTTTAATCCATTTTGAGTTTATTTTTGTGTATGGTATTAGGGAGTGTTCTAATTTCATTCTTTTACATTTAGCTGTCCAGTTTTCCCAGCACAACTTATTGAAGGGACTGTCTTTTCTCCATTTTATATTCTTGTCTCCTTTGTCATAGATTAGGTAGCCATAAGTCCATGGTTTTATATCTGGACTTTCTATCTTGTTCCACTGATCTTTATTTCTGGTTTTGTGCCAGTACCTTACTGTATTGATTACTGCAGTTTTGTAGCATAGTCTGAAATCAGGGAGCCTGATTTCTCTAGTTCTGTTTTCTGTTTTTCTTTCTCAAGATTGCTGTGGCATTTTGGGGTCTTTTGTGTTTCCATACAAATTGTAAATTTTTTGTTCTAATTCTGTGTAAAATGCCATTGGTATTTCTATAGGGATTGCCTTGAATCTATAGATTGATTTGGGGAGTATAGTCAATATTGATTCTTCCTATCCAGGAACATGGTATATAGCTCTAATTTTTTGTATCAGTTTTGATTTCTTTCCTCACTCTCTTATAGTTTTCAGAATATAGTTCTTTTGCATCCTTAGATAGGTTTATTCCTAAGTATTTTATTCTTTTTGTTGTCATGATAAATGAGATTTTTTCCTTAATTTTTCTTTCTGATCTTTTGTTGCTGGTGTATAGGAATGCAAGCAAATTCTGTGTATTAATTTTTTATTCTGCAAATTTACCAAATTCATTTTTGAGTTCTAGTAGTTTACTGGTAGTATCTTTAGGATTTTCTATGTATAGTATCATATCATCTGCAAGTAGTGACAGTTTGCTTCTTTTTTTCCAGTTTGGATTATTTTAATTTTCTTCCCAGACTGCTATGGTTAGAAATTCCAAAACTGTGTAGAATAATAATGGCTAGAGTGGACATCCTTTTCTTTTTCCTGGTCTTAAAGGAAATACTTTCAGTTTTTCACAACTGAGAATGATGTTTTCTGTGAGTTTGCCAGATATGGCCCTTATTAAGTTGAGGTAGGTACCTCATCTGCATTTCTATCAATAATCATTCTTCATTCCTTTCAATTTTTATTACCACCTTTTTGAACTTGGTGTCCACCAGACTGATGTTCTCTGTTTTATTGTTTGTTCTTTCAGGGGATCTCTCTTGTTCTTTTAATTGGGAGTACTTTTCTGCCTTTTCAGATTCCTTAACTTTCTCTCTATGAATTTAGGAGAAACTGTTGTCTACTTTGGTTTTGAATGGGTGTGTTTATGTAGGAGCATCCCTGTCTAGACTGTTTGTGTTGAGCATTTTTGATGTGAAGGCTGGTTTTGGTATGAATGCCAAGCAGAGTGTACTGGCTTTTATCCCTTTGATAGGATGTGCAGTTGGTGTTGTAATATCTAGAGCTTGTGCTGGATGTGTGGTGGGGCTTCCTGTCTACTCCAAGTCTGTCCCCACTCTCTCAGGGGTGGGTTCTGCTCCTCAATTGTTGGAACAAAAGCCCTGAGGGTTGGGTTTTATCAGGCTCCATTGCCCTTGAGTGCAATCTCTGTCCCAAAGGAGGTGATTACTGAAGAATTCGAGGCCAATGATTTCACAGAATACCTATGTGCTACCTGTGTAGACATCTGCAGTTGTGCTCAGAAGCAACCTAAATTTATGTCCTTTTCTCTGTGTGTTCATCCCAAATCTAGTGCAAGACTGTGATGTGGAATAGGCTGAGGTTGGAGGTTGGGTTATTTTGGCTGCAAGAATTATGGTTGTTGCACTGCCACTGAGATGTTGGCTGCCTTTGTGGCAGACTTCTCCCATGACCTGTCTGCTCTAGATCAAGTGCTAAGCTGTTGAGTGGGTGGGGCTAAGGCACTCTCACTAGGAAATGAACTACTGGGTACTCCTGCCCAGTGCCTGTCTGCCTGAGATTCAGAGTTCAGCCACTGTCCCCTCTTGTGGAACTGCCCTATGTGTGCACTGACAAAGTTTGCTGAACCCCCTCCTGCTGCCCCATAGTGACAATGGACTCTGTGGCTCCACCCAGATCATACACCATGTCCTCTGTGTTGTCTCTGCATAGCAATATTGAGTCCTCTCCCATGGCCTGTCTGCCCAGGATTCCACCAGTGCTTAGCCATTGCTTCTTCTTTAGGCTCACTGTGCCACTCGCATGCTGAAAATGGCCTCTGTGCTTCCACCCAGTTCACAGCCCAGGCAACCCTTATCTCTCTCTGCATAGCAAGAATGAATCTTTGCTCAGATCTTTCACAGGCCTCTGGTGTAGCGTGTGTGGGTCAGGGCATTTTCACTTTGGATGAGGAAGGGCGACAAGGCAGAAGCCACCATTGCAAATCTGTCTCTGTCCTGATTGTTAGCAAGGCAGCATGAATGCACTCCTTGTGAGTAGAGTCTAGGCTTCCCCAGTCCTTCGGTCTTTGACTATATGAGGTCATTTATGTTTCCATACAAATTAAAAATTATTTGCTCTAGATTCTATGAAAAATGTCATTAGTAATTTGATAGTGATTGCCTTGGTTACTATGGTCATTTTGGCACTACTGATTTTTCCAATCCAAGAACAAGGTATATCTTTCCATCTGTTTGTGTCATCTTCAATTCCTTTCATCAGTGTTGTATAGTTTTCAAAATACAAGTCTTTTGCTTCCTTACATAGGTTTGTTCCTAGGTATTTTATTCTTTTTGATGTGATGGTAAATGGGATTATTTCCTTAATTTCTTTTTCTGATATTTCACTGTTAGTGGATAGAAATGCAACAGATTTCTGTGTATTAATTTTGTATTCTGCAAGTTTATTGAATTCATTGATGAACCCAATATCTTTTTTTCAATCCTATCTGTGAGAATTATTCCACATGTACATGTAATTTTAATTTGCTTGTGGGGGAGTTGAGCTCCAAGTCCTTCTATGTCACCATCTTGATCCCTTTGCCCAGAGATATTTCTCTGTATTTAATGTTGCCATTAATTACTATAAACTTCCCTCTTAGACCTGCTTTTACTACATCTCATAAGTTTTGGTATGTTGTGTTTTCATTTCCAATTTTTTTAATTTTCTTTTGATTTTTTTGACCCATTGTCCAGGAGTGTTTGGCTTCTTTTCCACATATTTGTGAATTTTCCAATTTTCCTGTTGTTATCAATTTCTAGTTTCATTCCATTGTGGTCAAAAATATACTTGATATGATTTCAATCTTCTGAAATTTGATAAGACTTGCTTTGTGACTCAACATATCCTGGAGAATATTTCATTTGGGTTTGAGAATATGTATTCTGTTGTTGCTGAATGGAATGTTGGAATATGTCTGTTAGTTTCATTTGGTGTATATAGTTATTCAACTCCACACTTTCTGTATTGATTTATTGTCTGGATACATTGTTGAAAGTGGGGCGTTGAAGCCCATTGTGATTATTGTATTGCTATCTTCATTTCATTGTTCCCAATATTTCAGTTAATATTTGCCTCATATATATAGGTGTTTCCTTGTTGGGAACATATATATTTAGAATTTTATATCCTCTTGATGAATTGTCCTCTTTATCACTATACAGTGATCTTTGTCTCCTCTAACTGTTCTTTTTGTATAGTCTACTTGCTCTGATATATAGTCACACTTGCTCTCTTTTGGTTATTGTTTGCATGAAATACCTTCATTAATTCCTTTAGTGTTAAGCTATGTGTGTTCATAAAGCTAAAGTGAAACTCTTGAGAGCAGTGTATGTTTGAATACTTTTATCCATTCCACCACTCTCTCTTTTGAAGAGAGAATTCTTAAAATAAATACTGTATATTTTTATTGAAATATATTAAATAAATAATACAGTAAAAGTCTAAGTTATACAAGTTGAATTGACAAGTTTATATACTGTAATACTATTGATATTGCAGTTAGCTATCACCCCTATCACATCACATAATTGTGTGTGTGTGTGTGTGTGTGTGTGTGTAATGATTAATGTCTAGTCTATTACCAAGTTTGAGTTTCATGGTATAATGTTGTTATCTATAATTATTATAATGTGCTTAGATTTCCAGGACTAATTTATCTACTACCCTTAAACTACATCTCTCCTATCCCTTACCCTGGTAACCACCATTTTACTCTGTTTTTAAGAGTTTGGCGTTTTTTAAGATTCCACATGTAAGTGATACCACATAGTATTGGACCTTCTCTGTCTTATTCAGTATAATGTCCTCAAAATCCATCCATGTTGATGCAAATGGCAGGATTTCCTTCTTTCTCATGGCTGAATAATATTCTTTTCTATTTATTCCAATCGTCTTTATCCACTCATATACTGATGCACTTATGTTGTCTTCATATTTGGCTATTTGGAATAATATTGCAATAAACATGGAAATGCACACATTTTTTGAATATCCTGTTTTCATTTCCTTTGGATATATACTCAAATGTTGATTTGCTGGATCATATGGAAGTCTATTTTCAATATTTAAGGAACCTTGATGCTGTTTTCCATGTTGGCTGAACCAATTTATATACCCACCCTCATTGCACAGGGCTTTCTTTTCTCCACATCCTCACCAACCCTTGATATCTCTTGTCTTATTAATGACAGCCTTTCTAAAATGTGTGAGGTGATTTCTCATTGTGGTTTTACTTTACATTTTCCTAATGGTTTACAGAAGTTTAGCAGCTTTGTTATACCTGTTGGTCATTTGGATGTCATCTTTGGAAAAATGTCTATTTAAATCTTCTGCCCACTTTCTAATCTGATTGTTTTGGGGTTTTGTTTTTTTGTTTGTTTCTTTTGAGTTATATTTATGTATTTATTTGATATATGACATTTATTTTATATAAGGTTTGCAAATATATTTTTATCAATCTGTAGGTTGCCTTATCATTTTGTTGATTG
Source organism: Kogia breviceps (assembly GCF_026419965.1). Lineage (NCBI taxonomy): Eukaryota > Metazoa > Chordata > Mammalia > Artiodactyla > Physeteridae > Kogia > Kogia breviceps. The sequence continues at coordinate 86,508,514 of NC_081330.1, read as the reverse complement.
TTTTTCTGTGCAGAATCTTTCAAGTTTGATGTAGTCCCACAAGTTGATTTTAGCTTTTGTTGTTTGTGCTTTTGGTGTCATATCCAAAATATTGCCATTACCAATGTCAAGGAGCTTATTCCCTATGTCTTCTTCCAGAAGTTCTACAACATCAGCTCTCATGTTTAAATCTCTGATCCATTTCAAGTTCATATCTGTGAGAAGTGTAAGAGAGTTATCCAGTTTTATTTTACTGCATGTGTTTACCCAGTTTTCCCAATATCATTTGTTGAAGACAAAATACTTTCCCTTTTGGGTATTCTTGGCTCTCTTATTGGATATTGGTTGATTGTATATACAAGGGGTTAATATTGAACTCACTATTCTGTTCCATTGGTATAGATGTCCATGTTTTTGTTTTTGTCTTTTTTGCCAGTACCATAATGTTTTAATTACTATAGCTTTGAAGTATAGTTTAAAAGCATGATGTGTGATGGCTCAATATTTGTTCATCTTTCTTACTACTGCTTTGGCTACTTGGGGTCTTTTGTGGAACTATAAAAAATTAAGAATTGTTTTTCCTGTGAAGAATGCCATTGGAAGTTTAATAGAGATTACACTGATTCTAGAGATACCTTTGGGTGGTATAGAAATTTTTAACACTTTTAATTCTTTCAATCCATGAAAACACGGTAGCTTCTTATTACTTTGTGTCTTCTTCAATTTCTTTTTTCTTTATCTAACATCTTTATTGGAGTATAATTGCTTTACAATGATGTGTTAGTTTCTACTTAACAACAAAGTGAATCAGCTTTACATATACATATATCCACATATCTCTTCCCTCTTGCGCCTCCCACCCTCCCATTCCCACCCCACTGGTGGTCATAAAGCACCGAGCTTAACTCCCTGTGCTATACAGTGGCTTCCCACTAGTTTTCTATTTTATATTTGGTAGTATATGTAAGTCCAATCCACTCTCTCACTTTGTCCTAACTTACACTTCTCCCTTCCTGTGTCCTCAAGTCCATTCTCTAGTAGGTTTGTGACTTTATTCCCATCCTGCCACTGGGTTCTTTTTTTTTTTTTTTTTTTTTTTAGATTCCATATATATATGTTACCATACGGTATTTGTTTTTCTCTTTCTGACTTACTTCACTCTGTATGAAAGAATCTAGGTCCATCTACCTCACCACAAATAACTCAATTTCATTTCTTTTTATGGCTGAGTAATATTTCATCATTGTATTTATGTGCCACAACTTCTTTATCCATTCATGCAATGATGGACACTTAGGTTGCTTCCACCTCCTGGCTATTGTAAATAGAGCGGCAATGAATATTATGGTACATGACTCTTTTTTAATTATGGTTTTCTCAGGGTATATGCCCAGTGGTGGGATAGCTGGATCATATGGTAGTCCTATTTTTAGGATTTTAAGGAACTTCAACACTGTTCTCCATAGTGGCTCCATTAAATTACATTCCCACCAACAGTGCAAGAGGGTTCCCTCTTCTACACACCCGCTCCAGCATTTATTGTCTTTTTTTTTTTTTTTTGCAGTACATGGGCCTCTCACTGTTGTGGCTCTCCCCTTGCGGAGCACAGGCTCCAGTCACACAGGCTCAGCGGCCATGGCTCACGGGCCCAGCCACTCCGTGCTACGTGGATCCTCCCAGACCGGGGCACGAACCCATGCCCCCTGCATCGGCAGGCAGACTCTCAACCACTGCGCTACCAGGGAAGCCCTATTGTAGTTTTGATTTGCATTTCTCTAATGATTAATGATATTGAGTATTCGTTAAAGTGCTTGTTGGCAATCTGTATATCTTCTTTGGAGAAATGTCTATTAAGGTCTTCTGCCCATTATTGCATTGGGTTGTTTGTTTTCTTGATATTGAGCTGCATGAGCTGCTTGTAAATTTTAGAGATTAATGCTTTGTCAGTTGCTTCATTGGCAAATATTTTCTCCCATTCAGAGAGTTTTCTTTTTATCTTCTTTATACTTTCCTTTGCTGCAGAAAAGCTTTTAAGTTTCATTAGATCCCATTTGTTTATTTTTGGTTTTATTTCCATTTCTCTAGGAGGTGGGTCAAAAATGATCTTCCTGTGATTTGTCATAGAGTGATCTGTCTATGTTTTCCTCTAAGGGTTTTACAGTGTCTGGCCTTACATTTCGATCTTTAATTCATTTTGAGTTTATTTTTCTGTATGGTGTTAGGGAGTGTTATAATTTCATTCTTTTACATGTAGCTCTCCAGTTTTCCCAGCACAACTAATTGAAGATGCTGTCTTTTCTCCATTGTACATTCTTGCTTCCTTTATCAAAAATAAGGTGACCTTATGTGTGTGGGTTTATCTCTGGGCTTTCTATGCTGTTCCATTGATCTATATTTCTGTTTTTGTTCCAATACCATACTGTTGTGATTATGGTAGCTTTGTACTATAGTCTGAAATCCAGGAGCCTGATTCCGCCAGCCCCATTTTTCTTTCTCAAGATTGCTCTGGCTATTAGGGGTCTTTTGTTTTTCCATATAAATTGTGAAATTGTTTGTTCTCGTTCTGTGAAAAATGCCATTGGTAGTTTGATAGGGATTTCATTGAATCTGTAGATTGCTTTGGGTAGTACAGTCATTTTCCCAATGTTGATTCTTCCAATCCAAGAACACGGTATATCTCTCCATCTATTTGTATCATTTTTATTTTCTTTCATCAGTGTCATAATTTTCTGCATACAGATCATTCGTCGCCTTAGATAGGTTTATTCCTAGGTATTTTATTCATTTTGTTGTGATGGTAAATGGGATTGTTTACTTCATTCTTATTTTAGATTTTTCATCATTAGTGTATAGTAATGAAAGAGATTTCTGTGCATTAATTTTGTATGATACTACTTCACCAAACCCATTGATTATATCTAGTAGTTTTCTGGTACCATCTTTACAATTCTTTATGAATAGTATCATGTCATCTTCAAACAGTGACAGCTATACTTCTTTTCTGATTTGGATTCCTTTTATTTATTTTTATTTTTCTTCTCTGATTCCTATGGCTAAAACTTCCAAAACTATGTTGAATAATAGTGGTGAGAGTGGGCAACCTTGACTTGTTCCTGATCTTAATGGAAATAGTTTCAGTTTTTCACCATTGTGGATGATGTTGGCTGTGGTTTTGGCATATATGGCCTTTATTATGTTGAGGTAAGTTCCCTCTATGCGTACTATCTGCAGAGTTTTTTATCATAAATGCATGTTTAAATTTGTCAAAAGCTTTCTCAGCATCTATTGAGATGATAATATGGTTTTTATTCTTCAGTTTGTTAATACGGTGTATAACATTGATTGATTTGTGTATATTGCAGAATCCATGCATTCCTGGGATAAACCTTACTTGATGATGGTTTATGATTCTTTTAATGTGTTCTTGGATTTTGTTTGCTAATATTTTGTTGAGGAATTTTGTATCTATGTTCATCAGTGATATTGGCTTGCAATTTTCTTTTCTAGAGTCAACTTTGTCTGGTTTTGGTATCAGGGTGATGGTGGCCTCAAAGAATGAGTTTGGGAATGTTCCTCCCTCTGCTTTATTTTGGAAGAGTTTGAGAAGGTAGGTGTTAGCTCTTCTCTAAATGTTTGACAGAACTCGCCTGAGAAGCCATCTGGTGCTGGACTTTTGCTTGTTGGAAGATTTTTACTATCGGTTTCCATTTCAGTTCTTGTGTTTGGTCTGTTCATATGTTTTATTTCTTCCTACTTCAGTCTCAGAAGGTTGTGCATTTCTAACAATTTGTCAACTTCTTCCAGGTTGTCCATTTTATAGGCATATAGTTGCTTGTAGTAATCTCTCATGATCCTTTGTATTTCTGTAGTGTCAGTTGTTACTTCTCCTTTTTCATTTCTAAATCTATTAATTTGAGTCTTCTCTTTTTTTTCTTGTTGAGTCTGGTTAGCGGTTTATCAGTTTTGTTTATTGTCTCAAAAAACAGCATTTAGTTTTACTGATCTTTGCTATTGTTTCCTTCATTTCTTTTTCATTTATTTCTGGTCTGATTTTTATGATTTCTTTCCTTCTGCTGTCTTTGGGTTTTTTTGTTCTTCTTTCTCTAATTGCCGGTACACTGGTGTGTGGAGCCTGGTCCTGGCCCCTTCTGGTAGGCAGAGCCATGTTCAGATGTGGCTCTGAGGTCAGGGATTCTTAAGCTATTAGTGGGTGTGATTGTATCCATGCCCAGTTATTTACTTTTCCTGAGCCATCACAGAATTGGTGCCTACAGACCATTAGGCTAGGATAGAGATGGATCATGAGGCTAATAAGCTAGAGGGAGGATTCAAAAATGACACTTACCAGTACCAGTGTCCATATTAAGGGTAAAATCCCTATTTACTCCAGCCCTCTGGGGTTCCAAAAATAAGCTCTATGGGACTTCAAAGCCAAATGCTCTGGGGCCACATCTTTCTGGTGCAGGACCCCTAGGCTGGGGCACCTGACATGGGGCTCAGTCTTCTCACTCCTTTGGGAGAACCTCTGCAATTGGAATTATTATCTTGTATTTATGTCATTCATCCTGGGGTATGGGACTTGACTATTTCACAACTTGCAGTGCCTTCTTTATATCTTTATTTGTGGAATATCTTTTCTGGTATGCTGTGGTCTTTTTCACCAATGGTTGTTCTGCAAATAGTTATGATTTTGATGTTTCTGTGAGAGGAGTTGAGCTCAGGGTCTTTCTACTCTGCCATCTTTGTCCAGTTTCTCACTAATTGGCTAATTTAAATGACCTTTCTTCATACTTTTAAAAAAGATATTTATTGGAGTATAATTGCTTCACAATACTGTGTTAGTTTCTGTTGCACAACAAAGTAAATCAACCATATGCATACACATGTCCCCATATCCCCTCCCTCTTGAGCTTCCCCTCCACTCTCCCTATCCCACCCTTCTAGGTGGTCACAAAGCACCAAGATGATCTCCCTGTGCTATGCGGCTGCTTCCCACCAGCCAAGTATGTTACATTCGGTAGTGTATATATGTCGACGCTACTCTCACTTCACCCCAGCTTCACCCTCTTACCCTATGTCCTCAAGTCCATTCTCTATGTCTACCTCTTTATTCCTGCCCTGCAACTAGGTTCATCAGTACCTTTTTTTTTTTAGATTCCATATATATGTGCTAGCGTACAGTATTTGTTTTTCTCTTTCTGACTTACTTCACTCTGTATGACAGACTCTATGTCCATCCACCTCACTACAAATAACTCAATTTCGTTTCTTTTTATGGTTAATATTCCATTGTATATATGTGCCACATATTCTTATCCATTCATCTGTCGATGGACATTTACATTGGTTCCATATCCTGGCTATTGTAAATAGTGCTTCAAAGAACATTGTGGTACATTTCTCCTTTTGAATTATGGTTTCCTCAGGGTATATGCCCAGTACTGGGATTGCTGGGTCATCTGGTTGTTCTCTGTCTTTTGTGTTTCCATACAAATTGTAAAGTTTTTTGTTCTAATTCTTTGAAGAATGCCATTGATAGCTTGATAGAAATTGCATTGAATCTGTAGATTGCTTTGGGTAGTATAGTCATTTTCACAATATTGACTCTTCCAATTCAAGAACATGGTAGACCTTTCTTCATATGTATTGAATCTTTTCTTCTGTATGATCAAGTCTGCTTTTGATGCTCTCTATTGGATTTTTCAGTTTTCTCATATTTTTCAGATTCAGTGTTTGTTTGTTTTTCTTAATCATTTCTATTACTTCATTAAACTTCTCATTTTTTTCATGAAACTCTTTCCTAATTTTATTTAGTTGCCCATGTAGCCTCTTCCATTTCATTGCATTTCTTTAAGATGAGCATTTTTAATTATTTGTTAAGCAATTCATAGATCTCCATTTTGGGGGATCATTTCCTGGAGATTTATTAGTTATCTTTGGTAGCATCATGTTTTCCTGATTCTTCATCATCCATGCAGCCTTCATTGCTCTCTCTGCATCTGAAGAAGCAAACACTTTCTTTAGTCTTTACAGACATGTTTCTGCATGTAAAGACCTTCTCCTGTCAGTTACCTGGGCTGATGGGATTATCTGAAGAATTGCAATCAACTTGGGCTGGAGTCAGATCATTTGCCTGTTGCTGGATCCACACTGGGATCCTTGGTTAGCTAGCCGGTATCAGTGTATTGGAAATATGTGGTTACTGTAAGGTTCCTAGGTGTATGGGACTGTCTCTAAAACCCTATTCAGTAAGGCTAGCCGTTGGAACAAGTGTCAACTTAAGGTCTTCACTTGGATCCACAAACAGTAATACTGTTATGTTCCATGGATAGGTGTGGGTCCCAACAGGTTCCTGCAAATGCTCCTGCTGTATCACTGGTTGGTTCCCTTGGTTAACAAGTTTGGTCCTGGTCCTTGGCTGAGAGGAGTTAGATCTGAGTCTCTGGGCTACTTCAAAGTTCACAGCCAGGTCCAAGTTATACACACCTGGCTCCAAAAGCAAGGACAAGTGCATGTCTCACCTGGTCACTGGGTGGGCATGAGTGCTTCCTGATCATGGCTAGGAGGGGCTGTATCCACATCACAGAGCCTTTTTAAAATCTGCTGTCAGAGCAAGGTTTGCTAGCCTGTTTCCAAGAACACTAACAGGAATATCTCCTTGCTCGTCTGCTTACAGACCAAGGCTGAGAGTGGCTATAGCCAAGTCAGAGTCATTTCAGGGTCTGTTTTCCATTTGTGGTCACTAATGGGCATGGGTTCTGGTGGCCACCTTCATTAGCACGTCTCCTCATTGACTGTATCAAGAGGTGCTGTAGCCAGTCACGGTGCTATTTCAGGATCTTTGGTGATATAGATTGGTGTTTCTCCTTCTGGGTCCCTGTGCTGGTGAGAATGCTCATGGACTACGGGTGGGAGTGACTGGAGCAAGTTTTAGTGCCATTTCAGGATTCTGGTGGCATGTCTCCTGGCAGATCCCTAGCTGATTGGACTGTTCTCAGACTACCATGAGGAGGAGCTGGAGTTGAGTTACAGAATCATTTTAGGATCTCTGGGTGTACACATGGATGTGTCTCCCAGTGGTCCCTGGCTCAACTACATTGCTTTCAGGGGCTTGAGTCCCTCTATAGGGCGGTTTCAGAATCTGCAGTCAGACCGAATTTGGTAGGTTTGCCTCCAGCTGCTCCAGACTATGGCTGTAAAGGGCTAGAGCTGGATCATGGTCCACTTCAGAGTCTACATCGGGACTGAAGTCTGAAGGCCTATTATCTGAGGCCCAATTGAGCCAGACTTTTCCTTGTTCCCTTGGTGTATAGCAGTGATGGCAAGACCAATATCAATTGGGGCTCTAACCAAGTCAACAGCTCTGTTTCTGTGTCTGTAAACAAAAGCACGTTTGGCAAGTCAGCCACCTGGGTGTGGTCCTACTTTTTCAAAATGACCCTCTTCAGTTTTGGACTCCACTGGGGTTTCACAATCTCCCATCTAGGTCCCCAAGCTCCCACAAAACACTTCTGTCCATGGATGGTAGCCAAATTATTGTTGCTGAGAGGGGTTATGAGTGAGGTACCTCCTATTCCACAATCTTGGTCATGTCACTTTACACCACATTCTGATTACAACTATTCTTAATAATTTAGTCTTGTATCTTTTATACTAGAGTTAATAGTGACTTACCAATCACCATTATATTATTACATTATTCTATATTTGTCTATACTTTTACCTCTACCAGTGATATTTTTACTTTCCTATGCTTTTATGTTGCTCTTTATTTTTCTTTCAACTTGAAGAACTCCCTTTCACACTTCTTGTAAGATAGGTCTATTGATGTGTTCCATCAGTTTTTATTTTGGGGGACCCTCTTTATCTCTCCTTCATTTTCAAGTGTACAATTTTGCCAGGTATACTATTTTGGGTTGGCATTTTTTTTTTCTTTCAGCTCATTGAAAATATCATCTCACTCTTTCCAGGGCTGCAAGGTTTCTGCTGATAAATCAGCTTATAGTCTTAGAAGAGTATACTTGTATGTGATGAATCACGTTTTCCCTTACTGTTTCCAAATGTTTCTTTGTATTTTATTTTTGACAATTTAATTATAATGTGTCTCAGTGTGGAAATCTAATTTCAAACTCTTCATGATTCTTTGGACCTCTTGAATCTGGATGTCCATTTCCCTCCCAAGATTTAGGAAGATTTCAGCCATAATTTCTTTAAATTCTTTAAATAAGTTTTCTGCACCTCTCTTTCTCCCTTTCTTCTTCTTCTTCTGCTTCTGCTGCTGCTTCTTCTTCTTCTTCTTCTTCTTCTTCTTCTTCTTCTTCTTCTTCTTCATCCTCATCCTCTTCCTCTTCTCCTTCTCCTTTTTCTTCTTCTTTGTCTTCATCTTCTTCCTCTTCTCCTTCTCCTTTTTCTTCTTCTTCTTGAAATCCCATAATGTGTATATTTGTCCTTTTGATGGTATCCCATACGTTTCATAGGTTTTCTTAACTCTATTTCATTTTTTTCTTTTTGTATCTCTGACTGTACAATTTAAAATGTCCTGACTTTGAGTTTACTGATTCTTTTTTCTGCACTATTGAGTATGCTATTTGTCTTACTTCATTCAGGCTGCTATAAAAAGAAATATCACAGAGTGTAGCTTTTAAACAGAAATTTATTTCTTACAGTTCTGAAGTCTAGAAGTCTAAGTTTAGGGTGCCTGCGTGGCCAAGTGAGGAAATTCTTCTTGGTTGCATTGTATCCTCACATGGCAGAAGGGGCTAGGGAACACTGTGAGGTCTCTTATATAAAAACAGTAATATCATTCACAGGGTCTCCACCCTCATGACCTAGTTACTGCCCATAGGTCCCACCTCATCATACCATCACATTGGGCATTAGGATTTCACCATATGAATTTTGGCGAGACTCAAACATTAAGACCATAACAATATCGAAGCTCTCCATTAATTTTTAAATTCAGTCATTGTATTCTTCATCTCCAGAATTTAGTTCCTTTTTTTATGGTTTCTATCTCTGCTGAACTTCTCATTTTGTTAATTTTCCAGATTTCATTTTGTTGTCTATCTGTGTTGTCTTGTAGATCACTGAACTTCTCTAAGACGTTTATTTTTAATTCTTTGTTAGGAAGTTTGTAGATCTCCATTAATTTAGTCAATTACTAGGTCTTAATTTTGTTCTTTTGTTGGTGTCATTTTAACCTGATTCTTCGTGATACTTGTAATCTTACATTGGTGTCCAGGCATTTGAAAAAGCAGTCACTTCTTCCAATCTTTACAGACTGAATTCATCTGGTAAAGCCCGACCTCAGACAGTGTGACCAGATATTTTGTGTGGTCTGATTGCAGGACCGTGGGTGAGCTGACTGGCAGAGTCCATGAGCAGGCCAACTGGAGGAATCCATGGGTGGGCTAGCTGGTAGTGTTTATAGGTGTGCCTCTTTCCTGATTCAGCAGGCATGTGGCATTTTCTGTGTGTGGGCAGGTTTGGTGCCATGGTATGCAGTCAGGCTTGGTGTCAGGGTCTGTGGGTGGGTGACCTGATCTTAGGTTACCTTTGTTGGTCTCTTGTTTCATATATTTTAGCACAGTTTTTATTTTGTCAATAAAAATGGAAGATTTTGTAAATCTTCATTCAATCTTTCAGCTCTTTGTTTCACTACTTACCATTTTTGTTTATGGTGTCCATTTTTATTTGCAAAATTGTCAATCATTTATTTTACCCTGTTATATGTGTTATCCTCTTTTATATCTGTGTGAATATTAATCATATTTTAAAACTACCCTTTTGTTTTTGCTATTACCTTCATGTCTTCTATGTTGACCTTCATTCATTTCTTTTATGCTCTTGTTTTTCCTCAAATGTTTGGTATAAGTTCTACTGGGCTTATCTTAAAATTCAAGATTTTTTGGTTTGCTTCTCTGTGGGTTCTATTTCTGCTTACCACAGTTTTCCCCCAGTGATATGGGGGAGAAATGGAAGATTTCTCCAGGAAAGTTCTATGAGAAGCTTGTCCTAAGGGCACATTTTCCTTTTGTCACCACAATTCAAAGCATTCAGTTTCCTGTTTGGCCCAATCATCCACATCTATTGCTCACCTTAGTAGCAAAACCCTCTGTTACCTGATTCTTAATAGGAGTTGGAGAGGTGACCTGTCTGGCTACTTCAAACATAATTCCTTAACCAATCATACTGACAATTGCTCACAGAGCTCTTGCTGCATTACAAATTTGTTTACTTTGACTTACTATTACCTCTGATCCAATACTATTTTGAGAGTTCTCTTCTACATATATTTATGACTATGGTTTCCTTTGTCAATCCAATCTTATTTGTGTTCACCTTTCAGGGAGTTCTCATAATTTGGTGCATTAGAAGTGCCCTTTTGTTTTTCAGAATTGTTGTGGATTTTTTCCTGTAACTTTAGTGATTTGAAGCAGTAGGAGACAGGTGCATGTATTCAGATCACCATCTTTATCCAGTCCAAGACAATGACTACTTGTATTTTTTTTCATACACCATGATAAAGTGGGATCCATTCCTGGGGTACATGGATGGTTCAACACAAAAAAATCAATGTGTTACACCACATTAATACAATAAAGGATAAAAATCACATGATCATCCCAATTGATGCAGAAAAAACATCTGACAAAGTTCAACAACGCTTCATGACAATAACTCTCAATAAATTAGGCATAGAAGAAACCCACCTTGATACAATAAAGCTCAATATGAAAATTCCACAAAAAATTTCATACTCAGTAGTGAAAACTGAAAGTGTTTCTCTAAAATCCAGGACAAAGCAAGAATGCACACTCCCGCCATTTCCATCCAACACAGTACTTGAAATCCCAGTCTGAGCAATTTAGGCAAGGAAAAGAAGTAAAATCCTCCAAATTGGAAATGGATAAGGAAAATTATCTCTTTTTGCAGATAGCATGATCTTATATGTAGAAAACCCCAAAGACTCCATAAAAACATGATTAGAACTGATAAAGGAATTGGGTAAAGCTGCAAGATACAAGATAGACATACAAAACTCAGTTGCATTTTTTTTTTGAATTTTTGAATTTTATTTTATTTATTTTTGTATACAGCAGGTTCTTATTAGTTATCCATTTTATACACATCAGTGTATACATGCAATGACTACTAGTATTAATTCACCTCCTCCTCCTACTCTTCCTCCCTATTTTTCTTCTTCTCCTTCTTCCCCTTCTTCTTCTTCTCCTTCTTCTTCTTCTCCTTCTCCTTCTCCTTCTCCTTCTCCTTCTCCTTCTCCTTCTCCTTCTTCTTCTTCTTCTTCTTCTTCTTCTTCTTCTTCTTCTTCTTCTTCTTCTTCTTCTTCTTCTATCATCATCATCATCATAAGTATCATTATTACCATTAATATTTTAACTGGAGAAGTCTCCTGTCATTCCTAAAGAGACCAAATAATTCTTCTGAGCAAAACAGATGCTGTCATTTATGCATTTACTTTAGCTATTTCATGAAATTTCTGTACAGAAACTGTATTCAAGAAACCAGGCAGAAGAAGATTATGAAGCCGAAATTATGGTGTAAACTATTAAATATATCCTGAATTATGTGCTAAGAAAAGAATTTCCAACAGGGCTTTCTGGCTTTTTTAACATATGATTCTATGTTGGAAAAATAAAAGTACATCTTGGTAAATTTATTATGAGGTGATATCTCAATACTTTCCTCAGCCTTACCAATCCAGTCTTCTTTGAGGGCTTATAAGATACACAAAGTTTTACTGATTCTTCCTGCTCTTCAATTTTAGTCTTTATAGATTTCTTGTTATAAAAATGATATATACATGTTGTTAAAATATTAAAATAATGCTCAAAATACAAAGGAAAAGTAAAATCTATACCAAATTATACTTTTCAAAGATAACCACTGTTATCTTGGAGAACATTCTTTATTTTTCACTCTTTTGGCAAGAGATAGAAATATACAGTTTAAAAAGTGAGGTCCTTCTTTTCCTGAATTCTGAAGTCATTTTTTTTCACGTGACAACATAGTCTGGATATTTTTCCAAGTTAACAAACACCATCATTATTAACATTATTAAACATTATTAAATGTGCAGTATTCCATTGTATGAGTTAAACTACAGCTTACATAGCTGACCCTTAATGTTGGATGATTATGTTGTTTAAATTAGTTTTGTTGTATATTGTTAAAAACAGGTTTTATTTTTAGATACATCTTTATTGGAGTAAACAGTTTTAAATTGAAATGTTATTTAATACAACTTCTTTCACTTTTGTCATTATCTGCTTAGGGTAAATTCCTAGAATTGGGATTATTAGAGTAATAGTATACTCATTTTACATTTTGTTACATATTACCCAATTACCCCAGAAGAACACTTATTTACAGTTTTACCAGAAATGTATGATCAAGTGGTGACTTTCCTGTTCTTGTTATGATGGATTTTTTTAATTGTATGACAGACACTTTGGCTATTACATTAAGATAATCTTGATTTTATTATTTTTATTTCTATTTATCAGGCAGTCACCCTGTTTATGTTTGGCATGTAGGTTCTGGCCTAATTTTGTGTGATGCAGTTCCAATAACAGTCTAAGTTTCAGAGACTATGCAGTGCTATTTGGTCTGTTTCATATTATCTCATTCAACTGAGTCTCTCCCTGATCCCTGATGGTGCTGTTTTAGGGAGAAGAAAGAGTTTCCACAGGCCAGGCAACTTGTTTCTCCAGGTAAGGGAAGGGTTTCTCAGGCTTGGAGCAGGGTTTGATGAGTGGAAGTTAAAAAAAAAAGACTTCCTGAACCTGTCACTTGTTATGGTAGGGTCACTTTTGACTGTGGGATATGGAGACCATTTTCAGGTCTGAGTGGTCATATAGCATAATTCCATTTACACTCATTTGCTAGCTATGTGTTTTCACATATGAGAAAGTCTTTGCTCATTTTTATGCTCATTTTTAATTTAAAAAAATTATTTTAAGCTTATTAGCACCAAGACCTAGCTCTGCCCATCAGCTGATTGGCACCAGACCTGGGATGCCCTAAGCCAAGGAACTAGTTGGGGAGGATTAACAACTCCATCTGACAGAATGCCAGCTGCCATTGGTCCCAACTGCCCAGGGAACTGGCCTTGCTCACTAGAAAATCCAGGACCCAGCCCCACCCACAAGTGGGCTGTAACTAGCCCCAGGACACCTGGGTTCCTGCAGCCATCTGTCAGAACCTGGCCTGCTCACCAGCACTTCAACACCACTCTGGAAACCTGAATCCTGCATCCAGAAAACCCAGGACTTGGCTCTGCCCACCAGTGGGCTGACACTAACCAGGAGGACCTGGTCTCAATCACCACTGAACAGCAGCAGTACCAGGACCACCTAGGCTTTGAATCCACCCACCAGTAGGTCGACATCAACTCCAGATGCCCAGGGCCACACAGCTAGATTGTAGGACCTTGCTCCACCCATGAGTGGGCTGGAACTAGCTCATGGACACCTTGGGGCCAGGTTCTTCTTATAAGTGGGCTGACACAAGCTCTGGATCACCTGGACTCCACAGTCAGCCACACCATTATCCATTCCTACCCCAAAGCCAGCTGACATGAGCTCTGAGACACAACTGACCCCAGATCCAACCATGTCAGGAACCAGCCTCACCCACCAGTGGGATGACACTAGTCCCAAGAAGCCCATGGGTACTGTCTCACCCACCAGAAGGTTAGCACTAGCTCTGGAACCCCCACCACCATAGTCAGCAACACTAGGACCCAGCTCTACACACTTGTGGAATAGCACTAGCCCTGGGAAACACCAGGGATCTGCAGTCAGCTGCCTTGTGACCCAGTCCCACCCACCAGAGGGTTGCACTAGGACTGGGACTGTCCAGACCATGCAGCCAGGCACACTAGAAACTGGCCTCACCCAACAGCAGTCTCCATACTAGCAGGGTGTGACAACCAAGCAGGAAGGGGCTAGTCACCTCTACCAGTACTCCGACAGTAGTCAGCTTGCCACAATAGAAGGGCCCACATAACAAACATAGAGGATACCCTGAGAGAATATAGCTCTGGTGACCAGATGGCAATGTGCTTCTGGGCCCCATAGAATGTCTCCTAAAAAGGCCACTCCTCTAAGATTGGGTAAAGTAATCAAACTACCAAATACATAGAAATAAAAATGTGAATTAAGCAAAATGAAACAATGGAGGAATATGTTCCAAAGAAGGAATAAGATAAAACCCAAGATAAGAACTAAATAAAGTAGAGATATGAAATCTAACCAATAAAAAGTTCAAGAAAATGATCATAGAGTTGCTTGGGAGAAGAATGGATGAACACAGTGAGAAGTTAGAAGTTTCTAACAAAGAGTTAGAAAATATAAAAGAGCCAAACAAAGTTGAAGTGTACAATAACTGAAATAAAAAATACAATAGAAGGAATCAACAGTAAATTACATGATGCAGAGGAATGTATTAGCACTGGAAGATCGAGTAGTGGACATCACACAAGTTGAAGAGAATAAGGACAAGAAAAATTGAAATGACATTTTAAAAGTCTAGAAGGCCTTTGAGACAATAACAAGCATGCTAAAATTGTCATTGTAGGGGACTCAGAGGAGAAGGGAGAGAAATGGGCAGAAAATTTATGTGAAAACATAATAGGTGAAAAATTCCATAACTTGGGAATGGGAACAGACAACACGGAAACACAAAGAGTCCCAAATAAGATCAACCCAAAGACATCCAAACCAAGACACAAAGTAATTAAAATGGCAAAAATTAAGGATAAAGAGATAATACTAAAAGCAGCAAGGAAATAGAAACAAGTTTTATAAAAGGGAACTCCATAAGACTATCAGCTCTCTTTTCAGCATAAACTCTGCAGGTCAGAAGGGAGTGACACAATTTATTTAAAGATATGAATGGAAAAAACCTACAACCTAGAATACTCTACACAACAAAGGCTACCTACCATTGACATTTGAAGAAGAGATAAAGAGTTTTACAGGCAAGAAAAAGCTAAAAGAATTTAGCACCATGAAGCTAGTTTTACAGAAACTAACACCATTGTAAAGCAATTATACTCCAATAAAGATGTTTAAAAAAAAAAAAAAGATGTTAAAAAAAAGAAAAAAATGTGTTGAATGGATAAAACAATGAATAAATAATGGATGCAAATTTTTAAAAAAATGTTAAAGGGACTTCTCTAGGCAGAGAAGAAAAGGCCACAATTAGAAATATGAAAATTACAAAAGGAAAAATCTCATTCATAATGGAAAATATATAGTAAATGTAGTAGATCAATCATTTATACAGCTAGTAGAAACATTAAAATACAAAAGTAATAAAAGCACCTATATTCACAAGTAGTTTAAGATATATGCAAAACAAAAAGATGTAAAATATGATGTCAATATTAAACATGTGGGGGTAGTGAAAATGCAGGGTTATTAAAATTCATTCATACTTAAGGGATCAGCAACTTAAAATAATTGTATATATACCTATCTCATGGTAAACACTAACCAAATATGTATAATAGATATACTCACAAAAAAGAGAAAGGAATCCAAACATAACATTAAAGAGAGTAATCAAGTCACAAGGGAAGAGAGAAAGGAGAAATAAGGAGCAAAAAAAATTAACAAAATGACAATTAGTGCATATCTATCAATAATGCTTTAAATGTACATGGAATAAATGCTCCAATCAAAAGACATAGAGTGCTACAGGCAACTGTGAGAATGGGGGGTGCCATGGGTCCACATTCTGAGACCCAGGGGCCCACATAAAAAACAAAGACATAGAGTGGACAGATGAATACAAAAGCAAGACCCAAATATATGCTGCCTACAAGAGACTCACTTCAGATCTAAATACACACACAGACTGAAAGAGAAGGGATGGTAAAAAGGTGTTCCATGCAAGTGGAAATGAAAAAAATCCAGGGTAGCAATGCTTATGTGAGGCAAAGTAGGCTTTAAAATAAAGACTATAATAAGACAGAAGGAAGGACATTATATAGTAAAGAGATAGTTCCAAAAATAATATATAACAATTGTATATATATATGAACCCAACATAGGAGCACCTAAATAGATGAAGCAAATATTAACAACCAGATGGACTTACTGGACATTCAACCAAAAACAGCAGACTACTCATTCTTTTCAAGTGCACATGGAATATTCTCCAGGATAAATCACATGCTGGACCACAAAACAAGTCTCGGTATATTTAAGAAAATTGGTATCATATCAAGTATCATTTCTGACTACAATGCTATAAGACTAGAAATCAACTACAAAAAACATAAATACATGGATGTTAAACAATATGCTACTAAAGAACTAATAGGCTACTGAGGAAATCAAAAATAGAATTTAAAAATTCATGGAGACAAATAAAAATGAAACTACAAAGATCCAAAATCTACCAGATAGAGCCAAAGCAGTTCTAAAGGAAACAAGAAAAATCTCTAACAGTTTAACCTTACATATAAAAGATCTAGAAAAAGAAGACCAAACAAACCCTAAGTTATTGAAAGGAAATTTAAAAATACAGATTACAGCAGAAACAATTAAAATAGGGAATAAAGAATAGAAAATATCAATGAAACTAAACACTGGTTCTTTGAAATGATAAATAAAGTTGATAAATGTTTATCCAGACTCATCAAGAAAAAGAAGAGAGAGATGGTCCAAATCAATAAAATCAGAAATTATAGAGGAGAAGTTATAATCAAATCATGGAAATATAAAGGATCATAAGAGATTACTATGAATGGTATACTCCATTAAAATGCACAACCTAGAAGAAATTGGAAAATTCCTAGAAATGTACAATCTCCCAGTATTGAATCACAAAGAAATAGAAAATATGAACAGACCAATTATCAGAAATGACATGATCATCTCAACAGATACAGAAAAAGCATGTGGCAAATTCAAGATTGATTCATGACAAAAACTCTCATCAAAGTTGGTATAGTGGGAACATATCTTGATATAATAAAGGTCATTTTTGACAAATCTGGGGCTAGTTTCATAGTCAATAGTGAAGAGTTAAAAGCTTTTCCTCTAAAATCAGGAACAAGACAAGTTTTCCCACTCTCACCACTTCTATTTATGATAGTATGGGAAGTCCTAGCCACAGCAATCAGACCACAAAGAAAAAAAAAAACAAAGAAAGAAAGAAAGAAAAGAAAAAAGCATCCAAATTGGAAGAAAAGAAGTAAAGCCGTCACTATTTGCAGATGACATGATATTATATATAGGAATCCCTAGACTCTACCAAAGAACTATTAGAATAAATGAATTCAGTAAAGTTGCAGGATACAAGATTAATACACAGAAATCTGGTGCTTTTCTGTAAAATAATAATGAACTATCAGAAAGAGAAAGCAAAAAAATCCATTTATAATCACATCAAAAATAATAAAATACCTAGGAATAAACTTAATGAAGGAGGTGAAAGATCTATACTCTGAAAACTATAAGACACTAATGAAGGAAACTGAAAAGGACACAAATAAATGGACAGATATTTCATATTCATGGATTGGAAGAATTAATATTGCTAAAATATCCATATTACTCAAAGCAATCTACAGATTCAGTGCAAAATACCCATGATGTTTTTTCACAGAACTAGAATAAATAATCCTAAAATTTATATGGAAACACAAAAGACCCTAAATAGCCAAGGAAAAATTTAAATAACAGAACAAAGCTGGAGGTATCACACTCCCTGACTTCAGACTATACTACAAAGTTACTGTAAGCAAAACAATATGATAGTGGCACAAAAACAGACACAAAGATCAAAGAAACAGAATGGTGAGCCCGGAAATAAACCCTTATGTTAATTTATCTATGACAAAACAAGTAAGAATATACAGTGGAGAAATGATAGTCTCTTCAATAAATGGTGGTAGGAAAACTGGACATGTAAAAGAATAAAATTAGAATCTTTTTACATCACATACAAGAAGAAGCTCAAAATGGATTAAAAACCTAATTGTGAGACTGGAAATCATAAAACTCCCAGAGGAAAGCATGGGCATATTCTTTTACATAAGTCATAAAAAATATTTTTTTGGATCAGTCTCCTAAGGAAAAGGAAACAAAAGAAAAATAAACAAATGGGAATTAGTTAAATGTAAAAGCTTTTGTACAGCAAAGGAAACCATAAACAAAACGAAAAGACAACTCTCAGAATGGGAGAAAATATTTGCAAATGATATGATATGTCTGATGAGGGGTTAGTTTTCAAAATATATAAGGTGCTCATACAATTTAATATCAAAACAACAAACAACCCAATTTAAAAAATGGACAGAGACTTGAATAGAGATTTTCCCAAACAGTCCATATAGATAGCCAACAGGTGCATGAAAAGATGCTAAACATCAGTAATCATCAGGGTAAAGCAAATTAATACCTCTCACCTGTCAGAGTGGCTGTCATTAAAAAGACAAGAAATAACAGATGCTGGATGAAGATTTGAAGGAAAGAGACACTTGCAAACTCTTGGTGGGAATGTAAATTGGTGCATGGACTATAGAAAACAGTATGGAGAGTCCTCAGAAAAGTACAAATAGAACTACCATATGATCGAGCAATTCCACTCCTGGGTATATATCCAAAGAAAACAAAAACACTAATTCAAAAAGATATATATATGTATATGCATCCCAATGTTTGTATCAACCTTATTCACAATAGCAAAATTTGGAAGCAACCTAAGTTCATCAATAGACGAAGTGATAAAGAACATGTGAGATTATATGTATAATAATTATTTTATATATTATATATATATATAAGTTAATATTACCCAGCCATAAAAAAGAATGAAATTTTTCCATTTGCATCAACATTGATATACCCAGAAGGAGTTATGCTTAGTAAAATAAGCCAGACACTGAAAGACAAATAATGTATTATTTCATTTATATGTGGAATCTAAAAACGAAAACAAATGAACAAAATACAAAACAGTAACAGACTTACAGATACAGAGAACAAATGAGTGATTGACAGAGGGAAGCAGGGTGGAGGCAGGAGAGAAATATGTAACGGAAATTAAGAGGTACAAACCTCCAGTGGGTGGGACCATGTCTAGGGGCATGTCTAGAGATAGCTGTGGGCTCTTGAAGTCTTTAGGCAGTCTGTTGATAGGCGGGATACCATTCCTACCCTGTTGGTTGTTTGGCCTGAGGTGTCCCAGCACTGGAGCCTACATGCTGTTGAGTGGGGCCAGGTCTTGGGGTTAATGACCCAAACAAGATGCCAACCTTCAGATGAGAACTCCCAGATATGTTTGCCACCAGCCCTTATGTCCCCAGTGAGAGCCACAGCCTCCCTCTGGGTCCCCAGGAGATCCTACAATACCAGCAGATAGGTCTGGCCTAGGCTCCTACAAAGTCACTGCTTTTACCCTGGGTCCTGGTGCACACAAGATATTGTGTACACCAAGAGTGGAGTCTCCATTTCCCCCAGTCCTGTGGAGCTCCTGCAATCAAGTACCACTGACCTTCAAAGCCAAATGCCATAGGATCTCCTACTCCCAATGCCAGATCCCCAGGCTGGGGAGCCTGACATGAGGCTCAGGTATAATTATTTTACAGTGTGTGGGTTACCCAACCAGATGGTATGGGATTTGATTTTATCACGAGTGTGCCCTTCCTACTGTCTCATTTTGGTTTCTTCTCTGCCTTTGGAAGTAGAATATCTTTTTTGGTGGTTCCTGTCTTTCTAAGAGATGATTGTTCAGCAGCTGTGATTATTGTGTTCTTGTGGGAGGAAGTGTGTTCAAGGTCCTTCTACTCCACCATCTTGACCGCTATCCTCCCCATTGTTTTTTATTTTTATATAAACAATATGGTTCAAATTTATTATTTTGCTTTTGTTGAATACATAATTTATATTTTAATAAACTTCAGCATTTTCTCCAAAGTACATGCTAGGTGTCTTTATTATTTCCATACCAGGAAGGCTCAATATATAATACAGTTATAATGTATAAACAAACTTCTAATCACTGTTAAGAAATTATTTATTAACAGATAACACTAAGAAATTTTCAACGTTTAACTCCTCTTGATTGTACAGTTTAATTCTACTTAATTAACTTTGGTTCCATTGCTCTTACCCATCTCTAGATATCATGATGAATATTATATTTAAAAAGCTAGTGTTGAGACATAGTTAAGCTATCAGTATTTCATAGAGGATTCATACATGGTCCAGAATTTCAAATGTCATGAAATACAGAAGTTTGAAATAAACTAAATTTGTTATTATGAGCTTTTCAACAGGATACACAATATTGACTGATATTCCAATTGTATTAACAATTGAATTTATACTGTATGATTTTTTACATTTTTATTGGAGTATAATTGCTTTACAAAGGTGTGTTAGTTTCTGCTTTATAACAAAGTGAATCAGTTATACATATACATATGTTCCCATATTGCTTCCCTCTTGCATCTCCCGCCCTCCTACCCTCCTTATCCCACCCTGCTAGGTGGTCACAAAGCACCGAGCTTATCTCCCTGTGCAATGCGACTGCTTCCCAAGACCTATGTATTTTACATTTGGTGGTGTATATATGTCCATGCCACTCTCTCACTTTGTCAAAGCTTACCCTTCTCCCTCCCCATATCCTCAAGTCCATTCTCTAGTAGGTCTGTGTCTTTATCCCCATCTTACCCCTAGGTTCTTCATGACAATTTTTTCCTTAGATTGAATATATATATCTGTTAGCATATGGTATTTGTCTTTCTCTTTCTGACATACTTCACTGTCTGAAAGATTATAGGTCCATCCACCTCACTACAAATAACTCAATTTCGTTTCTTCTTATGGCTGAGTAATATTCCATTATCTATATGTGCCACATCTTCTTTATCCATTCATCTGATGATAGACACTTCGGTTGCTTCCATCTCCTGGCTATTGGAAATAGAGCTACAATGAACATTTTGATACATGACTCTTTTTCAATCATGGTTTTCTCACGGTATATGCCCAGTAATGGGATTGCTGGGTAGTACGGTAGTTCTATTTGTACATTTTAAGGAACCTCCATAGTGTTCTGCATAGTGGCTGTACGAATTCACATTCCCACCAGCAGTGCAAGAGTACTCCCTTTTCTCCACATGATCTCCAGCATTTATTGTTTCTAGATTTTCTGATGATGGCCATTCTGACTGGTGTGAGATGATATCTCATTGCAGCTTTGATTTGCATTTCTCTAATGATTAATGATGTTGAGCATTATTTCATGTGTTTGATAGAAATCTGTATATTTTCTTTGGAGAAATGTCTATTTAAGTCTTCTGCCCATTTTTGGATGAGGTTGTTTGTTTTTTTTATATTGAGCTACATGAGCTGCTTGTAAATTTTGGCAATTAATCCTTTGTCAGTTGCTTAATTTGCAAATATTTTCTCCCATCCTGAGGGTTGTCTTTTGGTCTTGTTTATGGTCTCCTTTGCTGTGCAAAAGCTTATAAGTTTCATTAGGTCCTATTTGTTTATTTTTGTTTTAATTTCCATTTCTCTCAGTGGTGGATCAAAAAGGATATTGCTGTGCTTTATTTCATAGAGTGTTCTGCTTTTCCTCTAAGAGCTTTTTTTTCCTCTAAGAGTTTGATATTTTCCTCTAAGAGTTTGATAGATTCTGGCCTTACATTTAGGTCTTTAATCAATTTTGAGCTTCCTTTTGTGTATGGAGTTAGGAAGGGTTGTAATCTCATACTTTTACATATACCAGTCAAGTTTTCCAAGCACCACTTATTGAAGAGGCTGTCCTTTCTCCGCTGCACATTCCTACCTCCTTTATCAAAGATAAGGTGTCCATATGTGTGTGGGTTTATCTCTGGGCTTTCTACCCTGTTCCATTGATCTATATTTCTGTTTTTGTGCCAGTAACATACTGTGTTGACTATTGTAGCTTTGTAGTATAGTCTGAAGACAGTGAGCCTGATTCCTCCAGCTCCATTTTTGGTTCTCAAGATTGCTTTGGGTATTCGGGGTCTTTTGTGTTTCCATACAAATTGTGAAATATTTTGTTCTAGTTCTGTGAAAAATGCCAGTTGTAGTTTGATAGGGATTGCATTGAATCTGTAGATTGCTTTGGGTAGTAGAGTCATTTACACAATGTTCATTCTTCCAATACAAGAACATGGTGCATACCTCCATCTATTTGTATCATCTTTAATTTCTTTCATCAATGTCTTATAATTTTCTGCATACAGGTCTTTTGTCTCTTAGGTAGGTTTATTCCTAGATATTTTATTCTTTTGTTGCAGTGGTAAATGGGAGTGTTTTCTTAATTTCACTTTCAGATAGTTCATCATTAGTGTATAGGAATGGCAGAGATTTCTGTGCATAAATTTTGTATCCTGCTACTTTACCAAATTCATAAGCTCTAGTAGTTTCCTGGTAACATCTTTAGGATTCTCTATGTATAGGATTCTGTCATCTGCCAACAGTAACAACTTTACTTCTTTTCCGATATGGATTCCTTTTATTTCCTTTTCTTCTCTGATTGTTCTGGCTAATACTTCCAAGACTATGTTGAATAAGAGTGGTGAGAGTGGGCAACCTTGTCTTCTTCCTGATCTTAGTGGGAATGGTTTCAGTTTTTCACCACTGAGGATGATGTTGGCTGTGGGTTTGTCATATATGACCCTTATTAGGTTGAGGAAAGTTCCCTCTATGACTACTTTCTGCAGGGTTTTTATCATTAATGGGTGTTGAATTTTGCTGAATGCTTTCTCAGCATCTATTGAGATGATCATATGGTTTTTCTCCTAAAATTTATTAATATGGTGTAACACGTTGATTGATTTGAGTATATTGAAGAATCCTTGCATTCCTGTAATTAACCACACTTGATCATGGTTTATGATCCTTTTAATGTGCTGTTGGATTGTATTTGTTAGTTTTTGGTTGAGGAAAGTTGCATCTATGTTCATCAGTGATATTGGCCTGTAGTTTTCGTTCTTTGTGACATCCTTGTCTGCTTTTGGTATCAGCGTGATGGTGGCCTCATAGAATGAGTTAGGGAGTGTTCCTCCATCTGCTGTATTTTGGAAGAGTTTAACAAGGATAGGGGTTAGCTCTTTGCTAAATGTTTGATGGAATTCGCCAGTGAAGCCATCTGGTCCTGGGCTTTTCTTTGTTGGAAGATTTATTTCTTTTAACATCTTTATTGGAGTATAACTGCTTTACAATGGTGTGTTAGTTTCTGCTATACAACAAAGTGAATCAGTTATACATATACATATGTTCCCATAACTCTTCCCTCTTGCTTCAACCTCCATCACAACCTCGCTATCCCACCCTTCTAGGTAGTCACAAACCACCTACCTAATCTCCTTCTGCCATGCGACTGCTTCCCACTAGCTCTCCACCCTACGTTTGGTAGTGTATATATGTCCATGCCACTGTCTCACTTCGTCACAGCATACCCTTCCCTCTCCCCATATCCTCAAGTCCAGGCTCTTGTAGGTCTGTGTTTTATTCCTGTCCTACCCCTAGTCTCTTCATGACATTTTTTTTCTTACATTACATATATATGTGTTAGCATACTGTATTTAATTTCCTCCTTCTGACTTACTTCACTCTGTATGACAGACTCCGTATCTATCTACCTCACTACAAATAACTCAGTTTCATTTCTTTTTATGGCTGAGTAATATTCCATTGTCTATATGTGCCACATTTTCTTTATCCATTCATTTTTTTAACATCTTTATTTGAGTTTAACTGTTTTACAATAGTGTGTTAGTTTCTCCTTTACAACAAAGTGAATCAGTTATACATATATATATGTTCCCATATCACTTCCCTCTTGCATCACCCTCCCTCCCACACTCCCTATCCCACCCCTTTAGGTGGTCACAAAGCACAGAGGTGAACTCCCTGTGCTATGCGGCAGCTTCCCACTAGCCATCTAATTTATATTTGGTAGTGTGTATATGTCCCTGCCACTCTCTCACTTCGTCACCGCTTACCCTTCCCCCTCCCCATATCCTCAAGTCCATGCTCTAGTAGGTCTGTGTTTTATTCCTATCCTACCACTAATCTCTTCAGGACATTTTTTTTCTTAGATTCCATATATATGTGTTAGCATAGGGTATTTGTTTTTCTCCTTCTGACTTACTTCACTCTGTATGACAGGCTCCAGGTCTATCCACCTCATTACAAATAACTCAGTTTCATTTCTTTTTATGGTTGAGTAACATTCCATTGTATATATGTGCCACATCTTCTTTATCCATTCATTTTTGATGGTCACATAGGTTGTTTCCATGTCCTGGCTATTGTAAATAAAGCTGCAATGAACATTTTGCTACATGACTCTTTTTGAATTATGGTTTTCTCGGGGTATATGCCCAGTAGTGGTATTTCTGAGTCGTATGTTATTTCTATTTGATGTGTTTTAAAGAACCTCCATACTGTTCTCCATAGGGGCTGTATCAATTTACATTCCCACCAGCAGTGCAGGAGGGTTCCATTTTCTAAACACCCTCTCCACCATTTATTGTTTGTAGAGTTTTTGATGATGACCATTCTGACTGGTGTGAGATGATATCTCATTGTAGACTTGATTTGCATTTCTCTAATGATTGATGATGTTGAGCATTCTTTCATGTGTTTGTTGGCAATCTGTATATCTTCTTGGAGAAATGTCTATTTAAGTCTTCTAACCATTCTTGGATTGGATTGTTTGGGTTTTATGTTATTGAGTTGCATGAGTTGCTTATGAATTTTAGAGATTAATCGTTTGTCAGTTGCTTAATTTGCAAATATTTTCTCCCATTCTGAGGGTTGTCATTTGGTCTTGTTTATGGTATCATTTGCTGTGCAAAAGCTTTTAAGTTTCATTAGATCCCATTTGTTTATTTTTATTTCCATTTCTCTAGGAGGTGGGTCAAAAAGGATCTTGGTGTGATTTATGTCATAGAGTGTTCTGCGTATGTATTCCTCTAAGAGTTTGATAGTGTCTGGCCTTACATGTAGGTCTTAAACCCAGTTTGAGTGTATTTTTGTGTATGGTGTTAGGGATTGTTCTAATTTCACACTTTTACATGTATCTGTGTAGTTTTCCCAGCACCACTTATTAAAGAGGCTGTCTTTTCTGCACTGTATATTCTTGCCTCCTTTATCAAAGATAAGGTGACCATATGTGTGTGGGTTTACCTCTGGGCTTTCTATCCTGTTCCATTGATCTATATTTCAGTTTTTGTGCCAGTTCCATACTGTCTTGATTACTGTAGATTTTTAGTAAAGTCTGAAGTCAGAGAGCCTGATGCCTCCAGCTCCATTTTTTCCTTCTCAAGATTGCTTTGGCTGTTCGGGGTCTTTTGTTTTTCCATACAAATTGTGAAATTTTTTGTTCTATTTCTATAAAAAATGCCAGTGGTAGTTTGATAGGGATTGCTTTGTATCTGTAGATTGCTTTGGGTAGTAGAGTCATTTACACAATGCTGATTCCTCCAATCCAAGAACATAGTATATCTCTTCATCTATTTGTATCATCTTTAATTTCTTTCATCAGTGCCTTATAATTTTCTGCATACAGGTGTTTTGTCTCCTTAGGTAGGCTTATTCGTAAATATTTATTCTTTTTGTTGCAATTGTAAACGTGAGTGTTTTCTTAATTACACTCTCAGATTCTTCATCATGAGGGTATAAGAATGCCAGAGATTTCTGTGCATTAATTTTGTATCCAGCTATTTTACCAAATTCATTGATTAGCTCTAGCAGTTTTCTGGTAACATCCTTAGGATGCCCTGTGTATAGTATCATGTCATCTGCAAACAGTGACAGCTTATTTCTACTTTTCTGATTTGGATTTCTTTCATTTCTTTTTCTTCTCTGATTGCTGTGCCTAGAAGTTCCAAAACTATGTTGAATAAGAATGGTGAGAGTGGGCATCCTTCTCTTGTTCCTGATCTTAGTGGAAATTATTTCTGTTTTTCACCATTGAGGACGATGTTGGTTGTGGGTTTGTCACATATTGCCTTTATTATTTTGAGGAAAGTTCCCTCTATACCTATTTGCTGCAGGGTGTTTATCATAAGTGGGTGTTGAATTTTGTGAAAAGCTTTCTCAGCATCCATTGAGATGATCATATGGTTTTTCTCCTTCAGTTTGTTGATATAGTGTATCATGTTGATTGATTTGCATATATTCAAGAATCCTTGCATTCCTGGAATAAACCCCACTTGATCATGGTGTATGAGCCATTTAATGTGCTATTGGATTCTGTTTGCTAGTATTTTGTTGAGGACTTTTGCATCTATGTTCATCAGTGATATTGGCCTATAGTTTTCTTTCTTTGTGACGTCTTTGTCTGGTTTTGGTATCAGGGTGAAGGTGGCCTCATAGAATGAGTTTGGGAGTGTTCCTACCTCTGCTATCTTTTGGAAGAGTTTCAGAAGGATAGGTGTTAGCTCTTCTCTAAATGTTTGATAGAATTATCCTGTGAAGCCATCTGGCCCTGGGCCTTTGTTTGTAGGAAGATTTTAAATCACAGTTTCAATTTCAGTCCTTGTCATTGGTCTGTTCATATTTTCTATTTCTTCCTGATTCAGTCTCGGCAGCTGTGCCTTTCTAAGAATTTGTCCATTTCTTCCAGGTTCTCCATTTTGTTGGCATACTGTTGCTTGTAGTAATCTCTAATTATCCTTTGTATTTCTGCAATGTCAGTCCTTACGTCTCCTTTTTCATTTCTAATTCTATTGATTTGAGTCTTCTCCCTTTTTTTCTTGATGAGTCTGGCTAATGTTTTATCAAATTTGTTTATTTTCTCTAAGAACGAGCTTTTAGTTTTATTGATTTTTGCTCTCATTTCCTTCATTGCTTTTTCATTGATTTCTGATCTGATCTTTATGTTTTCTTTCCTTCTGCTAAATGTGGGGGTTTTTTGTGCTTCTTTCTCTAGTTGCTTTAAGTGCAAGGTTAGGTTGTTTATTCGAGACGTTTCCTGTTTCTTAAGGTAGGATTATATTGCTGTAAACTTCCCTCTTAGAACTGCTTTTGCTGTATCCCATAGGTTTTTGGTCATCGTGTCTCCATTGTCATTTCTTTCTAAGTATTTTTTTATTTCCTCTTTGATTTTTTCAGCGATCACTTCGTTATTAAGTAGTGTATTGTTTAGCTTCCATGTGTGGTATTTTTTACACATCTTTTCCTGTAATTGATATCTAGTCTCATAGCTCTGTGGTCAGAAAATATACTTGATACAATTTCAGTTTTCTTAAACTTACCAAGTCTTGATTTGTGATCTAATATATGACCTATCCTGGAGAGTGTTCCATGAGCACTTGAGAAAAACATGTATTCTGTTGTTTTTGTTTTGAATGTCCTATAAATATCAATTAAGTCCATCTTGTTTAGTGTTTCATTTTAAGCTTTTGTTTCCTTATTTATTTTCATTTTGGATTATCTGTCCATTGGTGAGAGTGGGATGTTAAAGTCCTCTATTATGATTGTGTTACTGTCAGTTCCACTTTTGTGGCTGTTAGTATTTGCCTTATGCATTCAGGTGCTCCTATTTCGGTGCATATACATTTATAATTGTTATATCTTCTTGTTGGATTGAATCCTTAATCATTATGTAGTGTTCTTCTTTGACTCTTGTAATAGTCTTTGTTTTAAAGTCTATTTTTTCTGATATGATAATTGCTACTCCAGCTTTATTTTGGTTTCCATTTGCATTTAATATCTTTTTCCATCCCCTCACTCTCACTCTGTATGTGTCCCTAGGTCTGAAGTGGGTCTCTTGTAGAAAGAATATATACGGGTCTTGTTTCTGTTCTCATTCAGCCAGTCTGTGTCTTTTGGTGGGAGCATTTAATCCATTTACATTTAAGGTAATTATCAATATGTATGTTCTATTCCCATTTTCTTAATTGTTTTGCATTTGTTTTTGTATGTCTTTTCCTTCTCTTGTGTTTCTTGCCTAGAGAAGTTCCTTTAGCGTTCGTTGTAAAGGTGGTTTTGTGTTGCTGAACTCTCAGTTTTTGCTTATCTGTAGAGTTTTGAATTTCTGCATCAAATCTAAATGAAATCCTTCCTGGGTAGAGTAATCTTGTTTGTAGGTTATTCTCCTTCATCACTCTAAATATCTCTTGCCAGTCCCTTCTGGCTTGCAGAGTTTCTGCGGAAGGATCAGCTGTTAACCTTATGTGGATTCCCTTGTGTGTTATTTGTTGTTTTTCCCTTGCTGCTTTTAATATGTTTTCTTTGTATTTAATTTTTGATAGTTTGATTAATATGTGTCTTGGTGTGTTTCTCCTTGGATTTATCCTGTATGGACACTGTGCTTCCTGGACGTGATTAACTATTTCCTTTCCCATATTAGGGAAGTTTTCACCTATAATCTCTTCAAATATTCTCTCAGTCCCTTTCTTTTTCTCTTCTTCTTCTGGGACCCCTATTATTCGAATGTTGGTGCATTTAATGTTGTCCCAGAGTTCTCTGAGACTGTCCTCAGTTATTTTCATTCTTTTTTCTTTATTCTGCTCTGCAATAGTTATTTCCAATATTTTATCTTCCAGGTGACTTATCTGTTCTTCTGCCTCAGTTATTCTGCTATTGATCCCATCTAGCGTATTTTTAATTTCATTTATTATGTTGTTCATCATTGCTTGTTTCCTCTTTAGTTCTTCTAGGTCCTTGTTAAACGTTTCTTACATTTTCTATATTCTATTTTCAAGATTTTGAATCATCTTTTCTATCATTATTCTGAATTCTTCTCCAGGTAGACTGCATATTTCCTCTTCATTTGTTAGGTCAGGTGGGTTTTTAACTTGATCCTTCATCTGCTGTGTGTTTTTCTGTCTTCTCATTTTGCTTACCGTACTGTGTTTGGGGTCTCCTTTTTCCTGGCTTCAGGTTCGTTGTTCCTGTTGTTTTTGTATCTGTCCCCAGTGGCTAAAGTTGGTTCCATGGGTTGTGTAGGCTTCCTGGTGAAGGGGACTAGTGCCTGTGTTCTGGTGGATGAGGCTGGATCTTGTCACTCTGCTGGGCAGGTCCAGGTCTGGTGGTGTGTTTGTGTCTGTGGCTTATTATGATTTTAGGCAGGCTTTCTGCTAATCGGTGGGTTTGTGTTCCTGTCTTGCTAGTTGTTTAACATAGGGTGTGCACCACTGTAGCTTGCTGGTCATTGAGTGAAGCTGAGTGTTGATGTTTAGATGGAGATCTCTGGGAGATTTCCACCATTTGATATTATGTGGAGCTGGGAGGTCTCTTGTGGACCAGCATGCAGAAGTTGGCTCTCCCACCTCAGAGGCAGAGCACTGACTCCTGGCTGCAGCACCAAGGGCCTTTCATCCACATGGCTCAGAATAAAAGAGAGAAAAAGTAGAAAGAAAGAAAGAAGGAAAGAAAGAAAGAAAGAAAGAAAGAAAGAGGATAGAATAAAATAAAGTAAGATAAAATAAAATAATATTTTTAAAATAACAAATAATTATTAAGAAAAACAATTTTTTAATTAAAAAAAATGGACGGACAGAGCCCTAGGACAAATGGTGAAACAATGCTATACAGACAAAATCTCACAGAGAAGCATACACATACACACTCACAAAAAGAGGAAAAGGAGAAAAAATAAATCTTTCTCTCAAAGTCCACCTCCTCAATATGGGATGATTACTTGCCTATTCAGGTATTCTACCAATGCAGGGTACATCACGTTGATTGTGGAAATTTAATCAACTGCTCCTGAGGCTGCTGGGAGAAATTTCCCTTTCTCTTCTTTTTTCGCACAGCTCCTGGGGCTCAGCTTTGGATTTGGACCCGTCTCTATATGTAGGTTGCCTGAGGGCATTTTTTCTTCACTCAGACAGGACAGGGTTAAAGGAGCAGCTGATTTGGGGGCTCTGGCTTACTCAGGCCGGGGGGAGGGAGGGGGATATGGGCATTGCCTGCAGCGGCAGAGGCCAACATGACGTTGCACCAGCCTGAGGCACGTCGGGTGTTCTCCCGGGGAAATTGTCCCTGGATCTCAGGACCCTGAGAGTGATGAGCTGCACAGGCTCCCGGGATGGTAGGTGTGGAGAATCACCTGTGCACACAGGCTTCTTGGTGGCTGCAACAGCAGCCTTAGTGTCTCATGCCTGTCTCTGTGTTCTGCACTGTTCGCCGTGGCTTGTGCCCGTCTCTGGAACTTCTTTAAGCAGTGCTCTTAATACTCTCTCCTCACTCACCAGGAAACAAAGAGGGAAGAAAAAGTCTCTTGCTTCTTTGGCAGGTCCAGAATTTTCCCTGGACTCCCTCCAGGCTAGCCATGGTGCACTAAACCCTTCAGGCTGTGTTTGCACCACCAGTCCTCTCCCTGCCACCCAACCAAAGCCTGAGCCTCAGCTCTCAGGCCCTGCCCGCCGGCGGGTGAGCAGACAAGCCTCTCAGGCTGGTGACTGTTGGTTGGCACCAATACTCTTTGCAGGAATCTGCAAAGGGCAAAGTTTGCCCTTTGCACCCCTGTTGCTGTGCTCTCCTCCATGGCTCTAAATCTTACCTCCTCTGCCACCTGCAGTCTCCACCCACAAAGGGGTTTCCTAGTGTGTGGAAACCTGTCCTCCTTCACAGCTCCCTCCCACTGGTGCAGGTACCATCCCTATTCGTTTGTCTCTGTTTATTCTTTTTTCTTTTGCCCTACCCAGGTATGTGGGGAGTTTCTTGCCTTTTGGGAGATCTGAGGTTTTCTGCCAGCATTCAGGCGGTGTTCTGTAGGAGTTGTTCCACGTTTAGATGTATTTCTCATGTATCTGTGGGGAGAAAGTTGATCTCCGTGTCTTACTCTTCTGCCATCTTCCAAGACCTCAACCCCCATTGTTTTTTTTAGTAGCCTGTTGTTTAATCTCAGTGTGTTCATTCTTTTCTCATTTTCCTTTCTGTAGGTGATTTCTAGTTTCATACCAATTTGTTCACAAAGATGCTTGAGATAATTATTCTCTAAAATACGTTGAAGCTTGTTTTGTGACTTACTATTTGGTATATCCTACAGAATGTTCTATACATGCTTGAAAATAATGTTTTCCTATTTTGGGGGGATGTAGTCTCCTGTAGATATAAATTAAGTCCAACTGGTCTATTATGTCATTTAGGACCTCTGTTGCCGTATTGATTTTCTGTCTGGATGATCTGTCCATTGATATCTGTGGGATGTTAAAGCCACCTATTATTATTGTATTCCTATCAGTTTCTCCCTTTATGTGCAAAACAGACTTTTTGATTTCTTGAAACAGTCAAACCTTTCTAATTTTAGCATATATGAGAAAATCAATTTAAACTAGTGACATGTCTAATATTTAAAGTGATGCAAGTGTAACTTATTTCAAAGAAATACAATAACCTAACTGGATAATGAAGAGTTGACTTATGAATACATTGGGACCTGACAGAGAAGCATTTATACCATGTGTATGAATTGTGTTTCTAAATGGGTGCCACTAAAGGCTTGAAATTGTGACCTTTTTCATAGTTCGTTAAATACCTACTTTTGCACATTTATTTATAGTATGCATTTACTTAAAAAACTTTTACCATATATACTATAGCAGTAAAATTCATCCCAGTCTGGTTCTGGATTATGCAGATCCTTAATCAGATGGTACAATTTCATGAAGTTATCTTTATTTCATCTGATGGTTTTCATTTGCCTTCAGCCTTGTTAGAAACAGATGCAATTGGGTTGAAGATATCATATATGGGAAGACAAACAAAAGCTCATATGAGTTCCAATTCTTCTGAATCAGCCTGTTAGGCAGGTGTTAAATTTACTAATTTGGCAGTCAAAAAGTGATGGTGCTCTGAACAGCTGCAACTACAGTATAGGAAAAAGTGACACGTGATGTTGCAATTCTTTTCCAGGAGAGAGAGAAGAGGAGGAAGACATTTTGAGACTCAAAGAATCTCTCATTTCTAAGCTGTTTAGATTTTCTCCCTGTGTTTTTTATTCCCTCCCTACCTTAAAACATCTCAAAAAGTGCCACAGAGTTAGAAGTGTCCCACAGCCTATTTGCCAGTTATGGAAAATACATGGCTTTGTTCCAGGCTCTTCATTCTAGGAATACTTTCATCTGTATTTCTTTCCCATCATCTAATTGCTTCAACAAACTCATAAAGGAATGTATCTAACTGCATCACACTGGAAGAATGCAATGGTTTCCATGTTTTTGGCCTAGAAGCAGCAAAGGCTTAATCAAGGGCCAATATGGCCCATGTGTATTTCATTAAATGATTATAAAAAATCATTTTTCCCTTCCTTGTTTCCTTCCAAGTGACTTCACGGAGATTGAAAGAAAACAATTTAAAACTCAGATATAAGTGATAGAAAGGAACATTTTAAAAGAGAAATTAGCCACCTATGAATGTACCCTTATGCCGTATACAAATTACCTATAATAATAATTATTTCTTGAGAAAATCTGATTTTTCTCTATCTCTGGCCCTGTACTAAAAGCTTAGAAACTGGCTCAAGGGTCAATATTTGTCTATGTGAATACATCTATAAATTTATTTATGCTACTGCTTCTCCTTTTGGGAACTTACCAAGTGTTCATAGGCAGAGTGAAGTGAGATGTGAGAAGCAATCTGGACTCACCCTAGAGGAGGGTTGTCAGATAAAGTACAGCTTGCCCAGTCAGATAATTTTTAGTATAAACATTTCCAAACAATTACATGGGAAATACTCATAATAAAAATTATTCATTTATCTGAAATTCAAATTTAACTGTATGCCCTATATTTTTATTTGCTAAGTATGGCAACCCTACCTTAAGGACAATTATTGCTGTTGGCTATGGAAAATACAGTCAATAATAGCTTAAGTGAAATGAAAGATTGATCTACAAAGAAGAAATAACATATTGGTGTTCTGAATATAAAAGCTTTATTGGTTAAAAAGATTTGACTCTGAGTAAATGAACTCTTTCCCAATCAATAGTCTTGATTGTCTTTTTGACAAATGCACACATATAAGGACAAAGAGGGACACGACATTAATGAACAAAAACTGAGTCAGTTCTGGGGCTGGGTGTTGAGTCCATTTAGCACTGGTGTGTATATGTATGTGTGTGTATGTGTGTATATATATGTGTGTGTGTGTGTGTGTGTGTGTGTGTGTGTGTGTGTGTGTGTGTGTGTGTATAATCAGGATTAGCAGTCCCGAGGGGTGGGAAAGGCAGAAGTTGAACCACTTATTTGGAGTGGCTTTTCATGTATAGTGCCAGATGATCAGAGCAGGATAAGCAGAAGCCACACGAGCTGGACATCATAGGGCTTAGCCCCAGTGTACTTCTGGTTCTGGTAACACCTGGTGAAATCACCAGAACTGGAAAAATGCCAGTAACATCCATCCCACGTTCATTTACAAGGCTCCTCACCTGCAGAGAGAAGCAGGAAAGAATTGATCCAGGTTATAGGCTGAAAAAGGTTTCCCAGGCCAACTTGTATTTAATCTACCCAAAAGAGTACTCACACCATAAACGCAATGTTGCTATTTGGAGAATTTTGCTGAACATAGTTGAAAAGTGATCACTAAAAATATATGCAATGAAAAATATTATTGTTTTTGAATAGAGTGGAAGAAAGACCTATGAGGTCTATGGTTACAAAGTTGTGGGAAAAAAATATTTTACTTTAACTCTTTGCTCTTGTTGGGGCCTAAGGATTGGTTTAAAGTTTTCCTCTTGGTATGAGACAGAAGGGACAGAATCAAAGAGGTAAAAAAAGGGGGGGTGGAATATTGATGTAGAAAGAGAAGGAAAAGCAGGTCTCCCTGTATCTAGCTAGTTTACCTTTCCCAAATAATATTCTACTTGGAAGTAAACACACTTAAATCAATATGTACTGATTGTACATTTTCTGGCAGATAGTCACATTACTGTTACAGTTACTCCAGAATATGAACCTTGATGTCAACTTTGATCTCTCCCTTTCTTTTACTCACCAGTCCTAATCGTTTGACCCACAAACCTGAGTTTGTTAATCCACTGATACTCAGGGATCCACCTCCTCACAGTGCCATGGGAGAAAATTTTAAAAGATTAAACCATACTTTCTGTCCCCGAGGAGCTTACTATCTAATTGGAGAAACAGAACTAACAAACCAAACACAATTCTCTTAAGATAAACTTAGTATAATATGTTTCCAGAACAGAATGAATACCCATAAGGATTGGAGGAGTTAGAAAAGGCTTCAGAGAGAAACCAGAAATTAGGTTACATCTTCAAGGATAAAGATAATTTTGTTAATAAATCAGAGGAAGAAAAGGGGTTTTCCTGGCCGAAGTAGCAACAATGAACCAACGTAGGGCATGGAATTAAATGTGATGTGTTCTGGGAAGAGTGCAACAGCATATAAGGTGCAGTGGAGTATATATGAAGAAGATTAGGAAATAAAGTTGCATAGGTGGGGTTATTATAAAAAGTTAAAATGCTAAGTTAAGAAGTGTGGACAAAAAAAATATTAAGGAGGAAGGTAACATGATTCGGGTCAGGTTTTAGAAAGATTTTTCTAGCATTAAAAACATTAGATGAGAAAATGAAGATTAGAGCAGAAGGATAACTATGAGAATGAAACAAAACGTTTCGAGATATGTCATAACAAATTTAGAGAATATTTGAGCTCCCAAACAAGTACACGAAGAAACACATCTGTTCTTAGTTTTAATGAGTGTCTTAACTTGTATCACAGATTTTATTTTTTGTTTCAACACTTGTTCATTTGATGCCATCAATAGTTCTCTTTACCTTCATAACAGAAATCCTGAGGTTTTTCACTCATCTTATTTAACAAGCACCATTACTCGTAATGCATGTGCCTCTCTGACAGTTAAAAATGTTTACAAGGGGGAGGAGACAAGAAGATGGAGGAATAGAAGGACTTGAACTCACCTCTTTGATGAAAACATCAAATTCACAACTAACTGGGGAACAACCATCAATAACAACAAAAATATTGGAAACTACCAAAACAGATATTCTATAGACAAAGGCAAAGAAGAAGCCACAATGAGATGTTAGGAGCCATACTTTTGCAA
Source organism: Kogia breviceps (assembly GCF_026419965.1). Lineage (NCBI taxonomy): Eukaryota > Metazoa > Chordata > Mammalia > Artiodactyla > Physeteridae > Kogia > Kogia breviceps. The sequence continues at coordinate 86,473,467 of NC_081330.1, read as the reverse complement.
TATAATAAAATCACGTACATGCTGAGTGGGTGACCCAACTGGAAAATAATTATATTGCCGAGGTTCTCCCATAGGAGTGAGAGATCTGAGCCCCACGTCAGACTCCCCAGCCTGGGGGTCTAGCATTGGAAGGAGGGGCCCCCAGAGCATTTGGTTTTGAAGGCAAGCAGGGCTTGAGTGCAGGAGCTGCATGAGACTGGGGGAAAAAGAGTCTCCATTCTTGGAGGGTACACACAAATTTTCACATGCAATGGGACCAAGGGCAAAGCAGTGACTCCACAGGAAACAGGACTAAAACTACCTGCAGGTCTTAGAGAGTCTCCTGGGAGGCAGGGATTGGCTGTGGTTCACTGTGGGGCAAGGACACTGGTGGTGGAGGTCCCAGGGAATATTCATTGGCATGAATCTCTAACAGGTTGCCATTTTGATCCCAAACCCTGGCCCCAACCAACAGCCTGGAAGCTCCAGAGCTGGGACACCTCAGGCCAAACAAACAGAGTGGGAACACAGCCCCACCCATCAGCAGAAAGGCTGTCTTGTCTAAAGTCATCTTGAGTGCAAAGCTGCCTTAAACACGCCCTGTGAAATGGGCCTGAGCAACAAAGGGAGAAAACCCAGCTCCACCCACTAGTGGGGAGGGACCACTCCCTTTCACCAGAACCCTGCACAAGCCCCTGGACAAGCATCACCCACCAGGGGGCAGACAAAAGAAGGAAGAGGAACTACAAACTTGCAGCTGGAGAAACAGAGACCACAAACAATGTTAGACAAAATGAGAGGGTAGAGAATTATGTTCCAGACAAAGGAACAAAATAAAACTCCAGAAAAACAACAAAGTAAAGTTGAGATAAGCAAACTGCCTGAAAAAGAATTCAAAGTAATAATCGTAAATATGATCTATGGGCTCAGAAAAAGAATGTAGGTACACACTGAGAAGATACAAGAAATGTTTCAAAAAGCACAAGAATATTTAAAGAACAAACAAACGAAGATACAATAACTGAAATGAAAAATAAACTACAAGGAACCAAGAGCAGAATAAATGAGCAGGAGGATGAATAAGTCAGCTAGAACACTGATTGGTGGAAATCATTTCTGTGGAACAGAATAAAGAGAAAAGATGAAAAGAAATGAGGACAGTATAAGAGACCACTGGGACACCATTAAATACACCAACATTCCCATTATAGGGATACCATTTGTAGAAGAGAGAGAGAAAGAGCCTGAGAAAATGTTTGAAAAGATAATAGTCAAAAACTTCCCTAGCATGGGAAAGGAAATATTCACTCAAGTCCAGGAAGTACAGAGAGTCCCATACAAGGTAAGGCGAAAGAGGAACATGCCAAGACACATATTAATCAAATTAACAAAAATTAGAGACAAAGAAAATATTTAAAGCAACAAGAGAAAAGAAACAAATAACATACAAGGTAATCCACATAACTTTATTGACCGATGCTTTGGCAGAAATTCTAAAAGCCAGAAGGGAGTGGCATGATGTATATAAAGTGATGAAATGGAAAAATTTAACAAACAAGAATACTCTACCCAGCAAGGCTCTTGTTCAGATTTGATGGAGAAATCAGAAGCTTAACACACAAGCAACAGCTAAAAGAATTTAGCACCAGCAAACCAGATTTACAACAAGTGTTAAAGGAATGTCTTTAGGTGGAAAAGGAAAAAAGCACAACGTGAAATAAGAAAATTAAGAAATGAGAGGGCTTCCCTGGTGGCACAGTGGTTGAGAGTCCGCCTGCCGATGCAGGAGACACGGGTTCGTGCCCTGGTCCGGGAAGATCCCACATGCCGCGGAGCGGCTGAGCCCGTGGGCCATGGCCGCTGGGCCTGCGCGTCCGGAGCCTGTGCTCCGCAGTGGGAGAGGCCACAATAGTGAGAGGCCCGCATACCGCAAAAAAAAAAAAAAAAAAAAAAAAAAAAAGAAATGAGAAAGCACACCAGTAAGGGAAAAATACAGTAAACATAGAAAAACATCCACAAAAAAAATGATATCTAAATCAGTAATCGTGAGAGGAGAAGAGTACAAATTCAGGATACTTGAATTGCATTTGAAATAAAGAAATTGGAAATTTAAAACAATCATATATATATGATATATATGATTGATATATACTGTTATATCGAAACCTCATATCATATATATGTATAGCTGATTCAGTTTGTTATAAAGCAGAAACAAACACATCATTGTAGAGCCATTATAATCCCCCAAAAATGTTTTAAAATAACTACTTTTGCTGCACTCAATAGGTTTGAATCATCGTGGGGTTTTTTGTTTTTAGATTCCATATATATGTGTTAGCACACAATATTTGTTTTTCTCTTTCTGACCTACTTTACCCTGTGTGACATACACTAGGTATATTCACCTCACTACAAATAACTCAAGTTTGTTTCTCTTTATGGCTGAGTAATATTCCACTGTATATATGTGCCACATCTTCTTTATCCATTCATCTGTCAATGGACACCTAGGATGCTTCCATGTCCTGGATATTGTAAATAGACCTGCAATGAACATTGTGGTACATGACCCTTTTTGAATTATGGTTTTCTCAGGGTATATGCCCAATAGTGGGATTGCTGGGTTGTACGGTAGTATTATTTTTAGTTTTTTAAGGATGCTTCATACTGTTCTCCATAGTGGCTGTATCAATTTACATTCCCACCAACAGTGCAAGAGGGTTCCCTTTTTTCCACAACCTCTCCAGCATTAAATGATCATAGATTTTTTGATAATAGCCATTCTGTGTGCTGTGAGGTGCTACCTCATTGTGGTTTTCATTTGCATTTCTCTAATGATTAGTGATGTTGAGCATCCTTTCATGTGTTTCTTGGCAATCTGTATATCTTCTTCAGAGAAATGTCCATTTAGGTCTCCTGCCCATTTTTGGATTGGGTTGTTTGTTTTTTGATATTGAGTTACATGACATGATTGTATATTTTGGATATTAATCCTGTGTCAGTTGATTCGTTTGCAAATATTATCTGCCACTCTGAGGGTTGTCTTTTCATCTTGTTCAAGTTTTTCTTTGCTGTGCAAAAGCTTTTAAGTTTCACTAGGTCCCATATGTTTATTTTATTTTATTTCCATTTCTCTAGGATGTGGGTCAGAAAGGATCTTGCTGTGATTTATGTCATAGAGTGTTCTGCCTGTGTTTCCCTGTAAGAGTTTTATAGTGTCTGCCCTTATATTTAGGTCTTTAATCCATTTTGAGTTTGTTTTCGGGTATGGTGTTAGGGAGTGTTCTAATTTCCTTCATTTACATGTAGCTGTCCAGTTTTCCCAGTACCACTTATTGAAGAGACTGTCTTTTCTCCATTGTATATTCTTGCCTCCTTTAAAAAAATAAGGTGACCATAGGTGCTTGGGTTTACCGCTGGGTTTTCTATCCCATTCCATTGATCTATATTTCTGTTTTTGTGGCAGTACCATACTCTCTTGATTGCTGGAGATTGGTATTATAGCCTGAAGTCAGGGAGCCTGATTTCTCCAGCTCTGTTTTTCTTTCTCCAGATTGCCTTGGTCATTCAGGATCTTTTGTGTTTACATACAAATTGTGAAATTTTTTGTTCTACTTCTGTGAAAAATGCCATTGGTAGTTTGACAGGGATGCCTTAAATCTGTACATTGCTTTTGGTAGTATAGTAATTTTTACAATGTTGATTCTTCCAGTCCAAGACTATGATATATCTCTCCATCTGTTTGTATCATATTTAATTTCTTTCATCCATGTCTTATAGTTTTCTGCATGCAGGTCTTTTGCCTTCTTAGGTAGGTTTATTCCTAGGTATGTTATTCTTTTTGTTGCAATGGTAAATGAGAGTGTTTCCTTAATTTCTATTTCAGATTTTTCATGATTAGTGTATAGGAATGCAAGAGGTATCTCTGCAATAATTTTGTATCCTGATACTTTACCAAATTCATTGATTAGCTCTAGTAGTTTTCTGGTAGCATAATTAGGATTCTCTATGAATAGTATCATGTCATCTGAAAACAGTGACAGCTTTACATTTTCTATTCCGATTTGGATACTGTTATTTCTTTTTTTACACTGATGGTTCTGGCCAAAATTTCCAAAACTATGTTGAATAATTGTGGTGAGAGTGGACAACTTTGTGTTGTTCCTGATCTTAGAAGAAATGGTTTCAATTTTTCACCATTGAGAATGACGTTGAATGTGAGTTTGTCATATATGGCTTATATTATATTGAGGTAAGTTCCTTCTATGCCTACTTTCTAGAGGGAAATTATCAAAAATGAGTGTTGAATTTTGTCAAAAGCTTTTTTGCATCTATTGAGATGATCATATGGTTTTTCTCCTTCCATTTGTTAATATGGTTTATCACATTAACTGATTTGCATATATTGAAGAATCCTTGCAATCCTGGGATAAACCCCACTTAATCATGTTGTATGATCTTTTAATGTGCTGTTGGATTCTGTATACTGTTATTTTGTTGAGTATTTTTGCAGCTAGGTTCATCAGTGACATTGGCCTGTAGTTTTCATTCTTGGTGACATCTTTGTATGGTTTTGTTAACAGGGAGATGGTGGCCTTGTAGACTGAATGTTGGAGTGTTTCCCCCTCTTCTGGATTTTGGAAGAGTTTGAGAAGGACAGGTGGTAGCTCTTACATGTTTGATACAATTTGCGTGTGAAGCCATCTGTTCCTGGGCCTTTGTTTGCTGGAAGAATTTTCATCAAAGTCTGAATTTCAGTGCTTGTGATTGGTCTGTTTATGTATATATATATAAAGTAAACAACGCAGTGACATTTTTTAACATCTTTATTGGAATATAATTGCTTTACAATGATGTGTTACTTTCTGCTTTACAAAAAAGTGAATCAGTTATATATATACATATATTTCAATAGATCTTCCCTCTTGTGTCTCCCTCCCTCCCACCCTCCCTAGCCCACTCCTCTAGATGGTAACAAACCACCTAGCTGATCTCGCTGTGGCATGCAGCTGATTCCCACTATCTCTCCACCCTATGTTTGGTAGTGTATATATGTCCATGCCAGTCTCTCACTTCGTCACACCTTACCCTTCCCCCTCCCCATATCCTCAAGTCCATGCTCTAGTATGTCTGTGTTTTATTCATGACTTACCCCTAGTCTCTTCATGACATTTTTTTTCTTAGATTCCATATATATGTGTTAGCATAAGGAATTTTTTTCTCCTTCTGACATACTTCACTCTGTATGATAGACTCCAGGTCTATCTACCTCATTACAAATAACTCAGTTTCATTTCATTTTATGGCTGAGTAATATTCCATTGTATATATGTCCCACATCTTCTTTATCCATTCATCTGTGGATGGACACTTAGATTGCTTCCATGTCCTGGCTATTGTAAATAGAGCTGCAATGAACATTTTGGTACATGACTCTTTTTGAATTATGGTTTTCTCAGGGTATATGGCCAGTAGTGCGATTGCTGGGTCATATGGTAGTTCTATTTCTAGTTTTTAAGGAACTTCCACACTGTTTTCCATAGTGGCTGTATCAATTTACATTTCTCCAAGCAGTACAAGAGTATTCCCTTTTCTCCACACCTTCTCCAGTATTTATTATTTCTAGATTTTTTAATGATGGCATTTCTGACAGGTGTGAGATGATATCTCATTGTAGTTTTAATTTGTATTTTTCTAATGATTAATGATGTTGAGCATTTTTTCACGTGTTTGTCGGAAATCTATATATCTTCTTTGGAGACATGTCTATTTAGTTCTTCTGCCCATTTTTGGCTGGGTTGTTTGGTTTTTTGTTATTGAGCTGCATGAGTTGCTGATAAATTTTGGAGATTAAACATTTGTCAGGTGCTTTATTTGCAAATATTTTCTCCCATTCTGAGGGGTTTCCTTTGGTCTTGTTTATGGTACCCCTTGCTGTGCAAAAGCTTTTAAGTTTCATTAAGTCCCACTTGTTTATATTTGTTTTTGTTTCTTTTGCTCTAGGAGGTAGGTCAAAAAGGATCTTGCTCTAATTTATGTTCTAGATTGTTCTGCCTATAGTTTCCTCTAAGAGCTTGAAAGTGTCTGGCCTTATGTTTAAGTCTTTGACCAATTTTGAGTTTATTTTTGTATATGGTATTAGGGAGTGTTCTAATTTCATGATTTTACAAGTAGCTTTCCAGTGTTCCCATCACCACTTATTGAAGAGGCTGTCTTTTCTCAACTGTATATTCTTGCCTCCTTTATCAAAGATAAGGTGACCATATTTATGTGGGTTTATCTCTGAGCTTTCTATCCTGGTACGTTGATCTATATTTCTATTTCTGTGCCAGTACCATGCTGTCTTGATTACTGTAGCTTTGTAGTATAAGCTGAAGTCAGGGAGCCTAATTCCTCATGCTCAATTTTTCGTTCTCAAGATTGCTTTGGCTATTCGGGGTCTTTTGTGTTTCCAAACAAATTGTGAAATATTTTCTTCTGGTTCTGTAAAAAATGCCAGTGGTAGTTTGGTAGGGATTGCATTGAATCTGTAGACTGCAGAGGATAGTAGAGTCATTTTCACAATGTTGATTCATCCAATCCAGGAACATGGTATATACCTCCATCTATTTGTATCATCTTTAAGTTCTTTCATCAGTGTCTTATAATTTTCTGCATAAGTTCTTTTCTCTCCTTGGGTACGTTTATTCCTAGATATTTTATTCTTTTTGTTGCAATGGTAAATGGGAGTGTTTTCTTAATTTGACGTACAGATTTTTCATCATTAGTGTATAGGAATGCAAGAGATTTCTGTGCATTAATTTTTTATCCTGCTACTTTACCAAATTCATTGATTAGCTCTAGTAGTTTTCTGGTAGCATAATTAGGATTCTCTATGTATAGTATCATGTCATGTGCAAACAGTGACAGCTTTACTTCTTCTTTTCCTATTTGAATTCATTTTTTTTTTCTTTTTCTTCTCTGATTGCTGTGGCTAGAACTTCCAAAACTATGTTGAATAAGAATGGTGAGAGAGGGCAACCTTGTCTTGTTCCTGATCTTAGTGGAAATGGTTTCCATATTTCACCATTGAGAATGATGTTGGCTGTGAGTATGTCATATATGGCCTTTATTATTTTGAGGAAAGTTCTCTCTATGCCTACTTTCTGCAGGGTTTTTAATCACAAATGGGTGTTGAATATTGTCAAAAGCTTTCTCTGCATCTATTGAGAGGATCATATGATTTTTCTCCTTCAGTTCATTGATATGGTGTATCACGTTGATTGACTTGTGTGTATTGAAGAATCCTTGCATTCCAGGAATAAACCCCACTTGATCATGTTGATTGATCCTTTTAAAATGTTTTTGGATTCTGTTTGCTAGTATTTTGTTGAGGATTTTTGCATCTATGTTCATCAGTGATATTGGCCTGTAGTTTTCTTTCTTTGTGACGTCTTTGTCTAGTTTTGGTATGAGGGTTATGGTGGCATCATAGAATGAGTTTGCAAGTGTTTCTCCCTCTGCTACCTTTTGGAAGTGTTTGAGAAGGATAGTTGTTAGCTCTTCTTAAATGTTTGATAGAATTAGCATGTGAAGCCATCTGGTCCTGGGCTTTTGTTTGTTGGACGATTTTTAATCACAGTTTCAATTTCAGTGCTTGCGATTGGTCTGTTCATATTTTCTATTTCTTCCTGGTTCAGTCTTGGCAGGTTGTGCATTTCTAAGGATTTTTCCATTTCTTCCAGGTTGTCCATTTAATTGGCATACAGTTGCTTGTAGTAATCTCTAATAATCTGTTGTACTTCTGCCATGTCTGTTGTTACTTCATCTTTTTCATTTCTAATTCTATTGATTTGAGTCTTCTCCCTTTTTTTCTTGATGAGTCTGGCTAATGGTTTATCAATTTTGTTTATCTTCTCAAAGAACCAGCTTTTAGTTTCAATGATTTTTGCTATTGTTTCCTTCATTTCTTTTAAAATTATTACTCGTATGATCTTTATGATTTCTTTCCTTCTGCTAAATTTGGGGGTTATTTTTGTTCTTCTTTCTCTAATTGCTTTGGTGCAAGGTTAGGTTGTTTATTCGAGATGTTTCCTGTTTCTTAATGTAGGATTATATTGCTGTAAACTTCCCTCTTAGAACTGCTTTTGCTGCATCCCATAGGTTTTTAGTCATCGTGTCTCCATTGTCATTTTTTTCTAAGTATTTTTTTATTTCTTCAGTGATCACTTCGTTATTAAGGAGTGTATTGTTTAGCCTCCATGTGTTTGTATTTTTTACAGATCTTTTCCTATAATTGATATGTAGTCTCAAATCATTGTGCTCGGAAAAGATACTTGATATGATTTCAATTTTCTTAAATTTACCAAGGCTAGATTTCTGACCAAAGATATGCTCTATCCTGGAGAATGTTCCATGAGCACTTGAGAAAAATGTGTATTCTGTTGTTTTTGGATGGAATATCCTATAAATATCAATTAAATCCATATTGTTTAATGTATCATTTAAAACTTGTGTTTCTTTATTTATTTTCATTTTGGATGATCTGTCCATTGGTGAAAGTGTGGTGTTAAAGTCCCCTAATATGACTGTGTTACTGTTGATTTCCCCTTTTATGGCTGTTAGTATTTGCCTTATGTATTGAAATGCTCCTATTTTGGGTGCATAAATATTTACATTTGATATATCTTCTTCATAGATCGATCCCTTGATCATTTTGTAGTGTCCTTATTTGTCTCTGGTAATAGTCTTTATTTTAAAGTCTATTTTGTCTGATATATGGATTGCTACTCCAGCTTTCTTCTGACTTCCTTTTGCATGGAATATCTTTTTCCATCCCCACACTTTCAGTCTGTATGTGTCCCCAGGTTTGAAGTGGGTCTCTTGTAGACAGCATATATATGGGTCTTGTTTTTATATCCATTCAGCCAGTCTCTGTCTTTTGGTGGGAGCATTTAATCCATTTACATTTAAAGTAATTGTTAATATGTATGTTCCTATTACCATTTACTTAATTGTTTTTGGTTTGTTCTTGTAGGTCTTTTCCTTCTCTTGTGTTTCTTGCCTAGAGAAGTTCCTTTAGCATTTGTTGTAGACCTGGTTTGGTGGTGCTGAACTCTCTCAGCTTTTGATTGTCTGTAAGGTTTTTTTTTTAACATCTTTATTTGAGTATAACTGTTTTACAATAGTGTGTTAGTTTCTCCTTTACAACAAAATGAATCAGTTCTACATATACATATGTTCCTATAACTCTTCCCTCTTTTGTTACCATCCCTCCCATCCTCCCTATCCCACCCCTCTAGGTGGTCACAAAGCACAGAGGTGAACTCCCTGTGCTATGCTGCAGCTTCCCACTAGCTATCTCATTTATATTTGGTAGTGTGTATATGTCCCTGCCACTCTCTCACATCGTCACAGCTTACCCTTCCCCATCCCCATATCCTCAAGTCCATGCTCTAGTAGGTCTGTGTTTTATTCCCATCCTACCACTAATCTCTTCATGACATTTTTTTTAGATTCCATATAAATGTGTTAGCATACGGTATTTGTTTTTATAATTCTGACTTACTTCACTCTGTATGACACATTCCAGGTCTATCCACCTCATTACAAATAACTCAGTTTCATTTCTTTTTATGGCTGAGTAATATTCCATTGTATATATGTGCCACATCTTCCTTATCCATTCATCTGTTGATGGACACTTAGGTTGCTTCCATGTCCTGGCTATCGTAAATAGAGCTGCAATAAACATTTTGGTACATGACTCTTTTTGAATTATGGTTTTCTCAGGGTATATGCCCAGTAGTGAGATTGCTGGGTCATATGGTAGTTCTATTTGTAGTTTTTTAAGGAACCTCCATACTGTTCTCCATAGTGCATGTATCATTTTATATTCCCACCAACAGTGCAAGAGTGTTCCCTTTTCTCCACACCATCTCCACATTTATTGTTTCTAGAGTTTTTGATGATGGCCAATCTGACCGGTGTGAGATGATATCTCATTGTAGTTTTGATTTGCATTTCTCTAATGATTAATGTTGTTGAGCATTCTTTCATGTGTTTGTTGACTATCTGTATATCTTCTTTGGAGAAATGTCTATTTAGTTCTTCTGCCCATTTTTGGATTTGGTTGTTTGTTTTTTTGTCATTGAGCTGCATGAGTTGCTTATAAATTTTGGATATTAATCCTTTGTCAGTTGCTTCATTTGCAAATATTTTCTCCCATTCTGAGGGTTGTCTTTTGGTCTTGTTTATGGTATCCTTTGCTGTGCAAAAGCTTTTAAGTTTCATTAGATCCCATTTGTTTATTTTTGTTTTTATTTCCATTTCTCTAGGAGATGGGTCAAAAAGGATCTTGCTGTGATTGATGTCATAGAGTGCTCTGCCTATGTTTTCCTCTAAGAGTTTGATAGTGTCTGGTCTTACATTTAGGTCTTTAAACCATTTTGAATTTAATTTTGTGTATGGTGTTAGCGAGTGTTCTAATTTCATACTTTTACATGTAGCTGTCCAGTTTTCCCAGCACCACTTATTGAAGAGGCTGTCTTTTCTCCTACTGTATATTCTTGCCTCCTTTATCAAAGATAAGGTGACCATATGTGTGTGGGTTTATCTCTGGGCTTTCTATCCTGTTCCATTGATCTATATTTCTGTTTCTGTGCCAGTACCATACTGTCTTGATTACTGTGGCCTTGTAGTAGAGTCTGAAGTCAGGGAGCCTGATTCCTCCAGCTCCATTTTTCGTTCTCAAGATTGCTTTGGCTATTCGGGGTCTTTTGTGTTTCCATACAAATGGTGAAATTCTTTGTTCTAGTTCTTTAAAAAATGCCAGTGGTAATTTGATAAGGATTGCATTAAATCTGTAGATTGTTTTGGGTAATAGAGTCATTTTCACTATGTTGATTCTTCCAATCCGTGAACATGGTATATTTCTCCACCTATTTGTATCATCTTTAATTTCTTTCATCAGTGTCTTATAGTTTTCTGCATACAGGTCTTTTGTCTCCTTAGGTAGGTTTATTCCTAGAGATTTTATTCTTTTTGTTGCAATGGTAAATGGGAGTGTTTTCTTAATTTCACTCTCATATTTTTCATCATTAGTGTATAAGAATGCCAGAGATTTCTGTGCATTCATTTTGTATCCTGCTACTTTACCAAATTCTTTGATTAGTTCTAGTAGTTTTCTGGTAGCATCCTTAGTATTCTCTATGTATAGTATCATGTCATCTGCAAACAGTGACAGCTTTACTTCTTCTTTTCCTATTTGGATTCCTTTTATTTCTTTATTTTCTCTAATTGCTGTGGCTAGAACTTCCAAAACTAGGTTGAATAAGAGTGGTGAGAGTGGGCAACCTTGTCTTCTTCCTGATCTTAGTGGAAATGGTTTCAGTTTTTCACCATTGAGAACAATGCTGGCTGTGGGTTTGTCATATATTGCCTTTATTATATTGAGGAAAGTTCCCTCTATGCCTACTTTCTGCAGGGTTTTTATCATAAATGGATGTTGAATTTTGTCAAAAGCTTTCTCTGCATCTATTGAGATGATCATATGGGTTATCTCCTTCAGTTTGTTGATATGGTGTATCATGTTGATTGATTTGCGTATATTGAAGAATCCTTGCATTCCTGGAATAAACCGCACTTGATCATGGTGTATATTCCTTTTAATGTGCTGTTGGATTCTGTTTGCTAGTATTTTGTTGAGGATTTTTGCATCTATGTTCATCAGTGATATTGGCCTCTAGTTTTCTTTCTTTGTGACGTCTTTGTCTGGTTTTGGTATCAGGGTGATGGTGGCCTCATAGAATGAGTTTGGGAGTGTTCCTCCCTCTGCTATCTTTTGGAAGAGTTTGAGAAGGATAGGTGTTAACCCTTCCCTAAATGTTTAATAGAATTCGCCTGTGAAGCCATCTGCTCCTGGGCTTTTGTTTGTTGGAAGATTTTGAATCACAGTTTCAATTTCAGTGCTTGTGATTGGCCTGTTCATATTTTGTATTTCTTCCTGGTTCAGTCTCCGCACCTTGTGCATTTCTAAGAATTTGTCCATTTCTTCCAGGTTGTCCATTTTATTGGAATAGAGTTGCTTGTAGTAATCTCTAATAATCTTTTGTGTTTTTGCAGAGTCAGTTGTTACATCTCCTTTTTCATTTCTAATTCTATTGATTTGAGTCTTCTCCCTTTTTTCCTTGATGAGTCTGGCTAATGGTTTATCAATTTTATTTTTCTTCTCAAAGAACCAGCTTTTACTTTTATTGATCTTTGCTATTGTTTCCTTCATTTATTTCTGATCTGATCTTTATGATTTCTTTCCTTCTGCTAAATTTCGAGGTTTTTTGTTCTTCCTTCCCTAATTGCTTTAGGTGCAAAGTTAAGTTGTTTATTCGAGATGATTCCTGTTTGTTAAGGTATGATTGTATTGCTATAAACTTCCCTCTTAGAACTGCTTTTGCTGTATCCCATAGGTTTTGGGTCGTCGTGTCTCCATTGTCATTTGTTTCTAAGTACTTTTTGGTTTCTTCTTTGATTTCTTCAGTGATCCCTTCGTTATTAAGTAGTGTATTGTTTATCCTCCATGTGTTTGTATTTTTTACAGATCTTTTCCTGTAATTGATATCTAGTCTCATAGCGTTGTGGTCAGAAAAGATACTTGATACGATTTCAATTTTCTTAAATTTGCCAAGGCTAGATTTGTGACCCAAGATATGATCTATCCTGGAGAATGTTCCATGGGCACTTGAGAAAAATGTGTATTCTGTTGTTTTTGGATGGAATGTCCTATAAATATCAAGTAAATCCATCTTGTATAATGTATCATTTAAAGCTTGTGTTTCCTTATTTATTTTCATGTTTGGTGATCTGTCCATTGGTGACAGTGGGGTGTTAAAGTCCCCTATTATGATTGTGTTATTGTAGATTTCCCCTTTTATGGCTGTTAGTATTTGCCTTATGTATTGAGGTGCGCCTATGTTGGGTGCATAAATATTTACAATTGTTATATCTTCTTCATGGATCGATCCCTTGATCATTATGTAGTGTCCTTCTTTGTCTCTTGTAATAGTTTTTATTTTAAACTCTATTTTGTCTGATATGAGAATTGCTACTTCAGCTTTCTTCTGATTTCCATTTGCATGGAATATCTTTTTCCATACCCTCACTTTCAGCCTGTAAGTGTCCCTAGGTCTGAAGTGGGTCTCTTGTAGACAGCATATATATGGGTCCTGTTTTTGTATCCATTCAGCCAGTCTGTGTCTTTTGGTGGGAGCATTTAATCCATTTACATTTAAGGTAATTATTCATATGTGCGTTCCTATTACCATTTACTTAATTGTTTCGGGTTGTTCTTGTAGGTCTTTTCCTTCTCTTATGTTTCTTGCTTAGAGAAGTTCCTTTAGCATTTGTTGTAAAGCTCGTTTGGTGGTGCTGAACTCCCTCAGCTTTTGCTTGTCTGTAAAGGTTTTAATTTCTCCATCAAATCTGAATGAGATCCTTGCTGGGTAGAGTAATCTTGGTTGTAGGTTTTTTTCCTTCATCATTTTAAATATATCCTGCCACTCCCTTCTGGCTTGTAGAGTTTCTGCTGAAAGATCAGATGTTAACCTTATGGGGATTCCCTTGTGTGTTATTTGTTTTTTTTCCCTTGCTGCTTTTAATATGTTTTCTTTGTATTTAATTTTTGACAGTTTGATTATTATGTGTCTCGGCGTGTTTGTCCTTGGGTTTATCCTGTAAGGGACTCTCTGTGCTTCCTGGACTTAGTTGACTATTTCCTTTCCTATATGAGGGAAGTTTTCAACTATAATCTCTTCATATATTTTCTCAGTCCCTTTCTTTTTCTCTTCTTCTTCTGGGACCCCTATGATTCGAATGTTGGTGCGTTTAATGTTGTCCCGGAGATCTCTGAGACTGTCCTCAGTTCTTTTCATTCTTTTTTCTTTCTTCTGCTCTGCAGTAGTTATTTCCACTATTTTATCTTCCAGGTCACTTATCCGTCCTTCTGCCTCAGTTATTCTACTAGTGATCCCGTCTAGAGTATTTTTCATTTCATTTATTGTGTTGCTCATCGTTTCTTGCTTCCTCTTTATTTCTTCTAGGTCCTTGTTAACTGTTTCTTGCAATTTGTCTATTCTATTTCCAAGATTTTGCATCATCTTCACCATCATTATTCTAAATTCTCTTTCAGGTAGATTGGCTATTACCTCTTCATCTGTTAGGTCTGGTGTGTTTTTATCTTGTTCCTTCATCTGCTGTGTGTTTTTCTGTCTTCTCATTTTGCTTATCTTACTATATTTGGGGTCTCCCTTTTGCAGGCTGCAGGTTCGTAGTTCTATCTATTTTTGGTGGCTGTCCCCAGTGGCTGAGGTTGGTTCAGTGGGTTGAGCAGATTTCCTGGTTGGGGGGACCAGTGCCCCTGTTCTGGTAGATGAGCCTGGATCCTGTCTCCCTGGTGGGCAGGTCCACGTCTGGGGGCGTTTATGGGGATGTCGGTAGCCTTACTGTGATTCTAGGCAGCCTCTCTGCTAATGGATGGGGCTGTAGCCCTGTCTCGCTCTTTGTTGGGTATAGGGTGTCCAGCACTGTTCGTTGCTGGTCCTTGAGTGAATCTGGGTCTCGGTGTTGAGATGGAGATCTCTGGGAGATTTTCGCCATTTGATATTACGTGGAGCTGAGAGGTCTCTTGTGGACCAGTGTCCTGAGGTTAGTTCTCCCACCTCAGAGACACAGCCTTGACACCTGGCTGGAGTGCCAAAGCCTTTAATCCTCACGGCTCAAAACAAAAGGGAGAAAAAAATAGAAAGGCAAGAAAGGAAGGAAGAAAGGAGGAAGGGAGGGAAGAAAGGAAGAAAGGACGGGAGGGAGGAAGAAAGGAAGGAAGGAGGGGATAAAGAAAGGAAAGAAGGGAGGAAGAAAGGAAGGGGGGAAGGAAGGAGGGAATAAAGAAAGGAAGGGAGGGAGGAAGAAAGGAGGGGAGGAAGGAAGGAGGGAATAAAGAAATGAAGGGAGGGAGGAAGAAAGGAAGGGAGGAAGGAAGGAGGGAATAAAGAAAGGAAGGGAGGGAGAAAGAAAGGAAGGGAGGAAGGAAGGAGGGAATAAAGAAAGGAAGGGAGGGAGAAAGAAAGGAAGGGAGGAAGGAAGGAGGGAATAAAGAAAGGAAGGGAGCTTTTGGGAGGTCTGAGGTCTTCTGCCCGCGTTCGGTGGGTGTTCTATAGGAGAAGTTCCACGTGTAGATGTATTTCTGATGTATCTGTGAGAAGGAAGGTGATCCCCGCCTCTTACTCTTCCACCATCTTCTCACTCCCCCACTGTCTGTAAGGTTTTAAATTCTCCATCAAATCTTAATGAGATCCTTGCTGGGTAGAGTAATCTTGGCTTTACTTTGTTCTCCTTCATCACTTTAAATATATCCTGCCACTCCCTTCTGGCTTGCAGAGTTTCTGTGGAAGGATCAGCTGATAACTTTATGCGGATTCCCTTGTGTGTTATTTGTTGTTTTTCCCTTACTGCTTTTAATATGTTTGCTTTGTATTTAATTTTTGATAGTTTGATTAATATGTGTCTTGGCGTCTTTCTCCTTGGCTTTTTCCTGTATGGGACTGTCTGTGCTTCCTGTACTTGATTGACTATTTCCTTTCCCATATTAGGGAAGTTTTCAACTATAATCACTTCACATATTTTCTCAGTTCCTTTCTTTTTACCTTCTTTTTCTGGGACCCTTATAAATCGAATATTGGTGCATTTAATGTTGTCCTAGAGGTCTCTGAGACTGTCCTCAGTTCTTTTCATTCTTTTTTCTTTATTCTGCTCTGCAGTAGTTATTTCCACTATTTTACCTTCCAGGTCACTTATCCGTTCTTCTGCCTCAGTTCTTCTGCTATTGATCACATCAGGAGTATTTTTAATTTCATTTATTTGTTGTTTGTAGTTGCTTACTTCCTCTTTACTTCTAAGTCCTTGTTAAATGTTTCTTGCATTTTGTCTATTCTATTTCTACGATTTTGGATCATCTTTACTGTCACTATTCTGAATTCTTGTTCAGGTAGACTGCCTATTTCCTCCTCATTTGTTAGGTCTGGTGGGTTTTTACCTTGTTCCTTCATCTTCTGTGTGTTTTTCTGTTGTTTCATTTTGCTTATCTTACTGTGTTTAGGGTCTCCTTTTTGCAGGCTGCAGGTTTGTAGTTCCTGTTGATTTTGGTGTCTGTCCCCAATGGCTAAAGTTGGCTCAGTGGTTTGAGTAGGTTTCCTGGTTGAGGGGACTAGTGTCTGTGTTCTGGTGGATGAGTCTGGATCTTTTCTTTCTGGTGGGCAGTTCCACATCTGGTGGTGTGTTTTGGGATGCCGGTAGCCTTATGATTTTTGACACCCTCTCTGCTAATGTATGGTGCTGTGGTCCTGTCTTGCTAGTTGTTGGGCATAGGGTGTCCAGCACTGTAGCTTACTGGTCGTTGAGTGAATCTGGTTGTTGGTGTTGAGATGGTGATCTCTCGGAGAGTTTCGCCATTTGATATTACGTGGAGCTGGGAGGTCTCTTGTGGACCATTGTCCTGAAGTTGTTTTTCCGACCTCAGAGACACAGCCCTGATGCTTGGCTGGTGCACCAAGAGCCTTTCATCCACACGGGTCACAATTAAAGCGAGAAAAAATAGAAAGGAAAGAAGGAATGGAAGGAACGAAGGAAGAAGAAAGGCAGGAAGAAAGGAAGAGAGGAACAAAGAAAGGAAGGAAGAAAGGTTGAAAGGAAGGAAAGAAGGCAGAAAGAAAGGAAGAAAGAAAGGAAAAAGAAAATAAATTGAAGTAGGATAAAATAAAGATATTAAAACAAAAAATTATTGTTAAGAAGAAAAATTTGAAAAAGTAAAAAAAAAGAAAAAAAATGGGATGTTCAGAAACCTAGGACAAATGGTGAAAGCAAAGCTACACAGATAAACTCTCACTCAGAAGCACACACATACACACTCACAATAAGAGAAAAGGGGGGAAAATTAATATATCTTGTTGCCAATATCCACCTCCTCAACTTGGGGTGATTTGCTGCCTCTTCATGTATTCCACAGATGCAGGGCACTTCAAGTTGATTGTGGAGTTTTAATCCACTGCTTTTGAGGTTACTGGGAGAGAGCTCTCGCTCTCCTCTTTGTTTGCACAGCTCCTGGGGTTCAGCTTTGGAGTTGGACAGCCTCTGCACGTAGGTAGCTCAAGGGCCTCTGCTCTTCACTCAGACAGGAAGGGGTTAAAGGAGCAGCTGATTCGGGGGCTCTGGTTCAGGGCAGGGGGAGAGAGGGGTATGGATGCAGCACGAGTCTGTGGTGGCTGAGGCCGGAATGATGTTGCACCAGCCTGAGGCACACCGTGCATTCTCCCGGGGAAGTTGTCCCTGGATCCCAGGACCCTGGCAGTGGCAGGCTGCACAGGCTCCCAGGAGTGGAGGTGTGGAGCATGACCTGTGCTTGCACATAGACTTCTTGGTGGCAGCAGCAGCAGCCTTAGCATCTCATGACCATCTCTGTTGTCTGCGCTGATAGATGCGGCTCGTGCCCGTTTCTTGATCTCCTTTACGCAGCACGCTTAATCCCCTCTCCTCTTGCACCAGGAAACAAAGAGTCAAGAAAAAGACTGTCTCTTCGACAGCTCTGCGCCCGTCTCTGGTGCTCCTTTAAGCTGTGCGCTTAATATCCTCTCCTTGCACCCCAGGAAGCAAAGAGGAAAGAAAAGGTCTCTTGCCTCTTCGGCAGCTCCAGACTTCAACCGGACTCCCTGCCGGCTAGCCGTGGTGCATTAACCCCTTCAGGCTGTGTTCATGCAGCCAACCCCAGTCGTCTCCAGGCTTCCGACCGAAGCCTGAGCCTCAGCTCCCATCCTCCGCCTGTCCCGGTGGGTGAGCAAACAAACCTCTAGGGCTGGTGAGTGCTGGTCGTCACTGATCCTCTGCGGGAATCTCTCCAATTTGCCCTCCACACCATGTTACTGTGCTCTCTTCTGTGGCTCTGAAGTTTCCCCCTCTGCCACCTGCAGTCTCCTTTTTATATCTTCTATTCCTTCCTGGTTCAGTCTTGGAAGATTGCACTCTTCTAAGAATTTCTCCATTTCTTCCAGGTTGTCCATTTTATTGGCATAGAGTTGCTTGTAGTACTCTTTCATGATCCTTTGTATTTCTGCAGTGTCAGTTGTTACTTCTCCTTTTACATTTCTATTTCTATTGATTTGAGTCTTCTCCATTTTTTTCCTGATGAGTCTGGCTAATAACTGATACATTTTCTTTATCTTCTCGAAGAACGACGTTTTAGTTTTATTGATTTTGCTATTGTTTCCTTGATTTCTTTTTCATTTACTTCTGATCTGATTTTTATGATTTCTTTCCTTCTGCTAACTTTGGGGTTTTTTGTTCTTCTTTTTCTGATTTTTTCACGTATAGGTTTAGGTTTTTAATTTGAGATGTTTCTCGTTTTTGAGGTAGGATTGTATTGCTATAAACGTCCTTCTTAGAACTGCTTTTGCTGCATCCCATTGGCTTTGGGCCATCAGGTTTTCATTGTCATTTGTTTCTACATATATTTTTATTTCCTCTTTGATTTCTTCAGTGATCTCTTGGTTATTAAGTACTGTGTTGTTTATTCTCCATATGTTTGTATTTCTTACAGAATTTTTCCTGTAATTGATATCTAGTTTCATAGCATTGTGGTCAGAAAAGACGCTTGATATGATTTCAATTTTCTTAAATTTACCAAGGCTATATGTGACACAACATATAATCTATCCTGGAGAATGTTCCATGAGCACTTGAGAAAAATGTGTATTCTGCTGTTTTTCAATGGAATGTCCTATGAATATCAATTAAGTCCATCTTGTTTAATGTATCATTTAATGCTTGTTTTTCCTTATTTATTTTCATTTAGGATGATCTGTCCATTGGTGAAAGTGGGGTGTTAAAGACCACTACTATGATTGTGTTACTGTCATTTTTCCCTTTTATGACTGTTAGTAATTGCCTTATGTATTGAGGTACTCCTATGTTGGGTGCATAAATATTTACAATTGTTATATATTCTTCTTGGATCGATCCCTTGATCATTATGTAGTATCCTTCTTTGTCTCTTGTAATAGTCTTTGTTTTGAAGTCTATTTTGTCTGATATGTGAATTGCTACTCCAGCTTTCTTTTGATTTTGATTTGCATGGAATATATTTTTCCATCCCCTCACTTTTAGTCTGTACGTTTCCCTAGGTCTGAAATGGGTCTCTTGTAGACAGCAAATATATGAGGCTTGTTTGTATCCATTCAGCCTGTCTGTGTATTTTGGTTGGAGCATTTAATCCATTTAATTTATAGGTAGTTATCAATATGTATGTTCCTATTACCATTTTCTTAATTGTTTTGGGTTTGTTATTGTAGGTCTTTTCCTCCTCTTGTGTTTCCTGCCTAGATAAGTTCCTTTAGCATTTGTTGTAAAGCTGGTTTGGTTGTGCTAAATTCTCTTAGCTTTTGCTTATCTGTATAATTTTGATTTCTCCATTGAATCTGAATGAGATCCTTGCTGGGTAGAGTAATCTTGGCTGTATGTTTTTCCCTTTCATCACTTTAAATATGTCTTGCCAGTCCCTTCTGGCTTGCAGAATTTCTGCTGAAAGATCAGCTCTTAACCTTATCAGGATTCATTTTTATATCATTTGTTGTTTTTCCCTTGTTGCTTTTAATATTTTTTCCTTGTATGTAATTTTTAATAGTATGATTAATATGTGTCTTGGCGTGTTTCTCCTTGGATTTATCCTGTTTGGGATTCTCTGTGATTCCTGAACCTGATTCACTATTTCCTATCCCATATAAGGTAAGTTTTCAATTATAATCTCTTCAAATATTTTCTCACTATTTCTTTTCTCTTCTTCTGACACCCATAATTCGAATGTTGTTGCATTTATTGTTGTCCTAGAGGTCTCTGAAACTGTCCTCAATTATTTTCATTATTTTTTCTTTATTCTGCTCTGCAGAAGTTTTGTCCACTATGATATCTTCCAGGTTACTTATCCATTCTTCAGCCTCAGTTATTCTGCTATTCATTCTAGAGAATTTTTAATTTCTTTTATTGTGTTGTTCATCATTGTTTGTTTGCTCTTTAGTTCTTCAAAGTCCTTGTTAAACGTTCCATGTACTTTCTCCATTCTATTTCCAAGATTTTGGATCATCTTTACTATCATTACTCTGAATTCTTTTTCAGGTAGACTGCCTATTTCCTCTACATTTGTTTGATCTGGTGGGTTTTTACCTTGTTCCTTCATCTGCTGTTTTTCTTTCTCTTCTCATTTGCTTAACTTACTGTGTTTGGGGTCTCCTTTTTGCAATCTGCAGGTTTGTAGTTCCCGTTGTTTTCGGTGTCTGTCCCCAGTTGCTAAGGTTGGTTCAGTGGGTTGTGTAAGCTTCCTCATGGAGGGGACTAGTGCCTGTGTTCTGGTGGATGAGGCTGGATCTTGTCTTTCTGGTGGGCAGCACCCTGCCCTATGGTGTGTTTTGGGGAGTCTGTGACCTTATTATGATTTTAGGCAGCCACTCAGTTAATGGGTGGTGTTTTGTTCCTATCTTGCTAGTTGTTTGACATAGGGGGTTCAGCACTGTAGCTTGCTAGTAATTGAGAGGACCTGGGTCTTAGCATTGAGATGGAGGTCTCTGGGAGATCTTTCGCCATTTGATATTACGTGGATTCAGGAGGTCTCTGGTGGACCAGTGTCCTTAACTCAGCTCAACCACCTCAGACACACAGGCCTGACACCCGGCCAGAGCACCAAGGCCCTGTCAGCCACATCGCTCCGAAGAAAAGGGAGAAAAACGAAAGTAAGAAAAATAAATAAAATAAAATAAATTTATTAAAATAAAAAATATTAAACATAAAAATATTAAATTTTTTTTTAAAAAAAGAAGGAAATATGAGTGCAACCAAACCAAAAACCAAATCTAGCAATGATAACAAGTGGTAAAAAACTACACTAAAAGTAGAAAAAAAATGGACAGTCAGTACCCCAGGACAAATTGTATAAACAAACCTACACTGACAAAATCATACAATGTCCACCACCTCAATTTTGGAATGATTTGTTATCTATTCAGGTATTCTAGATATTCAGTGTATATCAGTTAAGTCGTTGAGATTTAATACCCTGTTCCTGAGGCTGCTGGGAGAAATTTCCCTTTCTCATCTTTGTTCACACAGCTCCTGGGGTTCTGCTTTGTATTTGGCCCAGACCCTGTGTGTAAGTCGTCTGAGGGTGTCTGTTCTTTGCTCAGAGAGGATGGGATTAAAGCATCAGTTGATTAGGGGGCTCTGGCTCACTCAGGCATGTGGGGAGGGAGGGGTAGGGAATGCAGGATGAGCCTGTGGTGGCAGAGGCCAGTGTGATGTTGCAACAGTCTGAGGCATGCCAACAACTTCCTGGGGAAGTTGTCCCTGAATCTCGGGACCCTGGCAGATGTGGGCTTCACAGGCTGCTGGAAGAGGAGGTGTGGATAGTGACCTATGCTTAAGCACAGGCTTCTTGGCAGCTGCAGCAGTAGCCTTAGCATTTCATTCCCGTCTCTGGTGTCTGTGATGAAAGTCATGACTCGTGCCCATCTCTGGTGCTCATTTAGGCAGTGCTCTGAATCCCCTCTCCTCATGCACCACAAAGCAATTGTCTTTTGACGTTTAGGCAGTTCTAGATTTTTTCCCGGACTCCCTCTCAGCTAGATGTGGTTTACTAGCCCCCTTCAGGCTGTGTTCATGCAGCCAACCCCAGTCCTCTCCCTGGGTTCTTTACTCTGAAGCCAGAGCCTCAGCTCGCAGCCCCCACCCACCCTGGAAGGTGAGCAGACAAGCCTCTCGGGCTGGTGAGTGCTGGTCAGAACCAATCCTCTGTGCGAGAATCTCTCCGCTTTACTCTCCACATTCCTGTTACTGCACTCTCCTCTGTGGCTCTGAAGCTTCCTCCCTCGGCCACCCACAGTCTCTGCCCTTGAAGGGGCTTCCTAGTGTGTGTAAACCTTTCCTTCTTTACAGTTCCCTCCCACTGGTGCAGGTCCCATCTTTATTCTTTTGTCTCTTTTTTTCTTTTTCTTTTTTTCCTTACCAGGTACGTGGGGAGTTTCTTATCTTTTGGGAAGTCTGAGGTCTTCTGCCAGCGTTCAGTAGGTGTTCTGTAGGAGTTGTTCCACATGTATATATATTTCTGATGTATTTGTGGGGAGGAAGGTGATCTCTAAGTATTATTCCTCTGCCATCTTGAATGTCTCCTCCCACATCCCACAAGCAGTTCTAATAGGGAAATTTATAGCAATACAAGCTTACCTCAGGAAGAAAGAAAAACCTCAAATAAACAACCTAACATTACACATAAAGCAACTACAGAAAGAAGAAGAAACAAAACCCAAATGTAATAGAAGGAAAGAAATCATAAACATCAAAGCAGAAATTAATAAAATAGAGAGAAAAAATAAAGAAACTAAAAACTGGTTCTTTGGAAAGCTAAACAAAATTGATAAACCCTTAGCCAGACTCATCAAGAAAACAAGGGAGAAGGCCTAAATCAAAAAAAGTCACAGTAAAAATGGAGAAGTTACAACTGTCACCACAGAAATAGAAAGGACCATGAGAGACTACTACATACAACTATATTCCAATAAAATGGACAACCTAGAAGAAATGGACAAATTCTTAGAACAGTACAATCTCCCAAGACTTAAGCAGGAAGAAATAGAAAATATAAACAGACTAATTTGAAGTTCTGAAGATAAATCTGTGATTTAAATACTCTCCAAATAGATTTCCTGAGTAGTCCAGTGGTAAAGAATCTGCCTTCCAATGCAGGGGATGCAGGTTTGTTCCCTGGGCAGGGAACTAAGATTCCACATGCTGCAGGGCAACTAAGCCTGTGTGCCCAAACAGCTGAGCTCATGTGGCTCAACTAGAGGGGCTGTATGGTATCAACTAGAAGTCCACATGCTCTGGCACCCATGTGCCACAACCACAGAGCCCATACGCTATGGACCCCACATGCCACAACTAGAGAGAGAGAAAACCTGCACACCAAATCTAGAGACAAGCCCACATGCCACAACTAGAGAGCAGTCCATGCACCATAACTAGAGAGAATCCCAAGCACTGCAACTAGAGAGAAACCCATGCAGTGCAATGAA
Source organism: Kogia breviceps (assembly GCF_026419965.1). Classification (NCBI taxonomy): domain Eukaryota; kingdom Metazoa; phylum Chordata; class Mammalia; order Artiodactyla; family Physeteridae; genus Kogia; species Kogia breviceps. The sequence continues at coordinate 86,450,353 of NC_081330.1, read as the reverse complement.
GAGCACGTGTACCACAACAAAAGATCTCACATGTCATAACGAAAGATCCTGCATTCCACAACTAAGACCCGAGGCAGCCAAAAAATTTTTAAAAATAAAAGAAAATGAAAAGTCCCAAAATACAAAAGTCCAACGTAGGCCTTCAAAATGGCAGAAGAGTAAGATGTGGAGATCACTTCCTCCCCATAAATATATCAAAAATGCATCTACATGTGGAACAACTCCTACAGAACACCTACTGAACACTGGCAGAAGACCTCAGACTACCTAAAAGATAAGAAACTCCCCACTTACCTGAGTAGGGCAAAATAAAAAACAGAGACAAAGAATAGGGATGGACCTGCACCACTGGGAGGGAGCTCTGAAGCAGGAAAAGTTTCCACACACTAGGAAGCCCCTTCACTGAGAGAGACAGGGTTGTGGGTGGGAGGAAAGCTCCAGAGTGATGGAGGAGAGTGTAGAAACAGGGATGCAGAGGGCAAAGTGGAGAGAGTCCCACAAAGAGAATTGGTGACGACCAACACTCACCAGCCTAAGATGCTTGTCTGCTCATCAGCTGGGGCAGTTGGGGGCTGAGAGCTGAAGCTCGAACTTTGGAGGTCAGACCCCAGGGAGTGGACTGGGTTTGGCTGCATAAACACAGCCTGAAGCTGGCTAGTGGGCCACAGCTAGCCAGGAGGGAGTCAAGGAAGAAGGCTGAACCTGCCTAAGAGGCAAGAGACTATTGTTTTGGGGTGCACGAGGAGAGGGGATTCCTTCCCTGTCAGCCCACAAAAGGCAGAGAACCACCTAGACAAGCTCCAGAGATAGGCATGAAATGCAGCTATTAGCTCAGACCCCAGAGACGAGCATGAAACACTAATGTTGCTTCTGCAGCCACCAAGAATCCGGTGTGAAAGCACAGGTCACTGTCCAGAAAAACAATCCGCCCCCGCCCCACAAAGAAGCCTGTGCAGCCCGCCAGTGCCAGGGCCCCGTATTCCAGGAAGAACATCCCTGGGAGAACATATGGTGTGCCTCAGGCTGTTGCAAGTCACACAGGCCTCTGCCACAGGAGGTTCGCCCCACATACAAATTATAATTACCGTACTCCTCCCTCCCCCCAGCATGAGTGAGCCAGAGCACCCTAATCAGCCTCTGCTTTAACCCCATCCTATCTGGGTGGGAACAGAGACCTGAGGGTCACTTACACACAGACATTTGGCCAAAATGAAAGCTGAACCCGAGGAGCTGTGTGAACAAAGAAGAGAAAGGGAAATTTCTCTGTGCAGCCTCAGGTGCAACAGATTAAATCCCGACACACAACTTGAGGTACCCTGCATCTGTGGAATACCTGAATAGACAAAGAATCAACCCAAAATTGAGGCAGCAGAATTTAGGAGCAACTGTAGACTTCCAGTTTCCTATCTGCGACTGACTTATTTCTGATTTTTATGGTTATATTACTATAGTTTTTAGTGCTTGCTTATCATTGGCAGATTTGTTTACTGATTTGGTTACTGTATTTTTTTGTTTATTTTTATAATTTTTAAATTTTAATTATTTTGTTTATTATTATTATTTCTTTATTTTTTTCTCCATTTTCTTCTGAGCTGTGTGGCTGACATGGTCTTTGTGCTCTAGCCTGATTTCTGGCCTGAGCCTCTGCAGTGGGAGAGCCAAGTTCAGGACATTGGACTACCAGAGACATCCTAGCCACATGTAATATAAATTGGCAAGAGATATCCCAAAGATCTCTGTCTCGACACTAAGCTCCAGCTCCACTCAAAGACCAGCAAGCACGATTACTGGACATCCCATGCTAAACAACTAGAAAGAGAGGAACACAACTCCAACCATTACCAGAGTGGCTGCCTAAAATCATACTAAGTTCACAGACACCCCAAAATACAACACTGGATGCAGCCCTGTCCAACAGAAAGAAAAGATCCAGCCCCACACACCAGAACAGAGGCACCAGTCCCCTCCACCAGGAAGCCTACACAAGCCAGCGAACCAACCTTACCTACTGGGGGCAGACACCAAAAACAACACAAATTATGAACGTGCACCCTGTGAAAAGGGAACCCCAAACACAGTAAGTTAAGCAAATTGGGAATGCAGAAAAAATGCATCAGATGATGGAGCAAGGTAAAACCCCACCAAATCAAATAAGTGAAGAGGAAATAGGCTGTCTACCTGAAAAAGAATTCAGAGTAATGATAGCAAAGATGATCCAAAATCTTGGAAATAGAATGGAGAAAATACATGAAGCATTTAACAAGGACCTAGAAGAACTAAAGAGCAATATGGGGATATACGTATACATATAGCTGATTCACATCATTATATAGCAGAAACTAACACAACATTGGAAACAATTATACTCCAATAAAGATTTTTTTTAAAAAAAGGACTAAAGAGAAAACACAAAATGATGAACAACACAGTAAATGAAATTAAAACTTCTCTTGAAGGAATCAATAGCAGAATAACTGATGCAAAAGAATGGATAAGTGACATGGAAGATAAAATAGTGGAAATAACTACTATGTTGCTGCACAGCAACATAAAGAAAAATGGAGGAAAAGAATTGAAGACAGCATCAGAGACCTCTGGGACAACATTCAATGCTCCAACATTCGAATTATAAGGTTCCCAGAAGAATAGTAAAAGGGAGGGTCTGAGAAAATATTTGAAGAGATTATAGTTGAAAAGTTCCCTAAGATGGGAAAGGAAACAATCAATCAAGTCTATGAAGCACAGAGACTCCCATACAGGATAAATCCTAGGATGAACATACAAAGACACATATTAATCAAATGATCAAACATTAAATACAAAGAAAAAATATTAAAAGCAGCAAGGGAAAAGAAACATATAACATACAAGGAATAGCTAGGATATGGAAGCAACCTTAATGTTCATTGACAGATTAATGGATAAAGAAGATGTCTGACATATATGCAATGGAATATTACTGAGGCATATAAAGGAATGAAACTGACTTATTTGTAATGGAGTGGATGGACCTAGAGTCTGTCATACAGAGTGAAGAAACTAGAAAACAAAACAAAACAAAATACTGGATGTTAATGCACATATATGGAATCTAAAAAATCGGTACTGATGAACTTATTGGCAGGGAATGAATAAAGACACAGATGAAGAGAATGGACTTGAGGACACAGTGGGGAAAGGGGAAGATGGGACGAAGTGAAAGCGTAGCATTGACATACATGAAATACCAAATATAAAATGGATAGCTAATGAGAAGCTGCTGCATAGCAAAGGGGACCAGTTCAATGCTTTGTGACAACCTAGAGACGTGGGAAAAGGAGGGTGGGAGGGAGGCTAAAGAGGGAGGGAATATGGAGATATATGTATACATATAGCTGATTCACTTTGTTATACAGAAGAAATTAACACACAATTGTAAAGCAATTATACTCCAATAAAGATATTTTTTAAAATAATAATAATAACATACAAGTGAATGTCCATAAGGTTAACAGCTGATCTTACAGCAAAAACGCTGCAAGCCAGAAAGGAGTGTAAGGACATATTTAAAATGATGAAAGTGAAAAAGCTACACGCAAGATTACTCTACCCAGCAAAGATCTCACTCAAATTCAAAGGAGAAATTAAAACCTTACAGGCAATCAATAGTTTTAAATAACTGTAAAACTACAAAAACATGGGGGCTAAACAATACTCTATGAAATAACCAAGAGAACACTGAAGAAATCAAAGAGGAAATCAAAAACACCTAGAAACAAATGACAATGAAAACACAATGGCCCAAGACCTAAGGGAGGCTGCAAAAGTAGTTCTAAGAGGGAAGTTTATAGCAATATAATCCTACCTCAAGAAATAACAAATATCTCAAATAAACAACCTAACATACACCTAAAGCAAATAGAGAAAGGAGAAAAAAAAAAAAGCAAAAGTTACCAGAAGGAAAGAGATAATAAAGATCACATCAGAAATAAATGACAAAGAAATGAGGGAAATGATAACAAAGATCATTAAAATTAAAAGCTGATTCTTTGAGAAGATAAACAAACTTGATAAACCATTATCTGAACTCATCAAGAAAAAAAGAGAGAAGACTCAAATCAACAGAATTAGAAATGGAAAAGGAGAAGGAACAACTGACACTGCAAAAATACAAAGGTTCTGAGAGATTACTACAAGCAACTATATACCAATAAAATGGACAACATGGAAGAAATGGACAAATTCTTAGCAAAACAAACCTTCTGAGACAGAAACAGGAAGAAATGCAATATATAAACAGACCAATCACAAGCACTGAAATTGAAACTGTGATTTAAAATCTTCCAACAAACAAAAGCCCAGGACCTGATGGATTCACAAGCAAACTCTATCAGATATTTACAGAAGAGCTAACACCTATCTTTCTCAAACTCTTCCAAAATATAGCAGACGGAGGAACACTCCCAAACTCAGTGTACGAGGCCACCAAAACCCTGATACCAAAACCAGATAAAAGATTCACACAGAAAGAAAACTACAAGCCGATATCACAAAATTCCTCAACATGATACTAGCAAACAAAATCCAGCAGCACATTAAGAGGATCATACACCATGATCAAGTGGGGTTTATCCCAGGAAGGCAAGGATTCTTCAGTATATGCAATCCAATCCATGTGATACACCATATTAACAAACTGGAGGATAAAATACATATGATAATCTAAATAGATGCATGAAAAGCTTTTGACAAATTTCAGCACAAATTTATGATAAACACTCTCCAGAGAGTAGGCATACAGGGACATTACCTCAACATAATAAAGGACATATATAACAAATCCACAGCCAAAATTGTTCTCACTGGTGAAAAACTGAAAACATTTCAACTAAGATCAAGAACAAGACAAGGTTGCCCACTCTCACCACTATAATTCAACATAATTTTGGAAGTTTTAGCCCCAGCAATCAGAGAAGAAAAAGAAATAAAAGGAATCCAAATCAGAAAAGAAGAAATAAAACTTTCACTGTTTGCAGATGGCATAGTACAAAACATAGAGAATACTAAAGATGGTACCAGAAAACCACTAGAGCTAATCAATGAATTTGGTAAAGTAGCAGGACACAAAATTAATGCACAGAAATTTCTTGCATTCCTATACACTAATCATGAAAATCTGAAAGAGAAATCAAGGAAACACACCCATTTAACATTGTAACAAAAATAATAAAATACATATGAATAAACCTATTTAAGGAAACAAAAGACATATATGCAGAAAAATATAAGACATTGATGAAAGAAATCAAAGATGATACAAACAGATGCAGAGATATACCATGTTCTTGGTTTGGAAGAATCAACATTGTGAAAATGACTATAATACCCAAAGCAATCTCCAGATTCATTGCAATCCCTATCAAAAGACAATGGCATATTTCATACAACTAGAACAAAAAGTTTCACAATTTGTATGGAAACACAAAAGAACCTGAAGAGCCAAAGCAATCCTGTGAAAGAAAATCGGAGCTGGACGAATCAGACTCCTGGACTTCAGACTATACTACAAAGATACAGGGATCAAGACAGTATAGTACTGGCACAAAACCAGAAATATAGATCAATGGAACAGGATGGAAAGACCAGAGATAAACACACACACATATGATCACCTTACCTTTGATAAAGGAGGTAAGAATATACAATGCAGGAAAGACGGCCTCTTCAATACGTGGTGCGTGGTGCTGGGAAAATTGGACAGCTACATATAACAGAATGAAATTAGAACACTCCCTAATACCATAAAAAAATAAACTTGAAATGAATTAAAGACCTAAAAGTAATGCTAGACACTGAAAATCTCTTAGAAGAAAAGATAGGCAGAACACTCTATGACATAAATCACAGCAATATCCTTTTTTCCCCACCTCCTAGAGAAATGGAAATAAAAACAAAAAAAAAATGGCACCTATTGAAACTTAAAAGCTTTTGCACAGCAAAGGAAACCATAAACACACAGAAAGACAACCCTCAGAATGGGAGAAAATATTTGCAAATGAAGCAACTGACAAAGGATTAATTTTCAAAATTTACAAGGAACTCATGCAGCTCAATAACAACAACAAAAAAAATCGACCCAATCCAAAAATGGGAAGAAGACCTAAATAGACATTTCTCCAAAGAAGATATACAGATTGCCAACAGACACATGAAAGAATGTTCACCATCATTAATAATCAGAAAAATGCAAATAAATATACAATGAGATATCATCTCACACCGGTCAGAATGGTCATCATTTAAAAATCTACAAACAATAAATGCTGGAGAGCATGTGGAGAAAAGGGAACCCTCTTGCACTGTTGGTGGGAGTGTAAATTGATACAACCACTATGGAGAACAGTATGGAGATTCCTTAATAAACTAAAAATAGAACTACCATACAACCCAGCAATCCCACTGCTGGGCATATACCCTGAGAAAACCATAATTCAAAAAGAGTCATGTAGCAAAATGTTCATTGCAGTTCTATTTACAATAGCCAGGAGTTGGAAGCAACCTAAGTGTCCATTGACAGATGAATGGATAAAGAAGATGTGGCACATATATACAATGGAATATTACTCAGCCATAAAAATAAATGAAATTGATTTATTTGTTGTGAGGTGGATAGACCTAGAGTCTATCATACACAGTGAAGTAAGTCAGAAAGAGAAAAAAAAATATCATATGCTAACACATATGTATGGAATCTATGAACAAAAAAAGGTCATGAAGAACCTAGGGGCAAGACAGGAATAAAGACACAGACCTTCTAGAGAATGGACTTGAGGATAAGGGGAGGGGGAAAGGTTAACTGTGACAAAGTGAGAGTGGAATGGACATATGTACATTACCAAATGTAGAATAGATAGCTAGTGGGAAGCAGCCACATAGCACAGGGAGATCAGCTCGGTGCTTTGTGACCACCTAGAGGGGTGGGATAGGGAGGGTGGGAGGGAGGGAGTTGCAAGAGGGAAGAGTTATGGGAACTTATGTATATGTATAACTGATTCACTTTGTTATAAAGCAGAATCTAACACACTATTGTAAAGAAATTATACTACAGTAGAAATGTTAAAAAAAAATGTATGCTTTCTGAAATAAATAAATAAATAAATAAATAAATAAATAAATAAATAAACTCAAAATCAATCAATGACCTGAATGTAAGACTGCTCACTATAAAACTTCTTGAGGAAAACATAGGTGGAACACTTTGACATACATCGCATCAATATCTTTTTGGATCTGTCTCCTAGGGTAATGGATATAAAAACAAAAAATCCAAATATGTCCTAATTAAACTTAAGAGTTTTTGCACAGCAAGGAGAACCATAAATAAAACGAAAAGACAACCCTCAGAATGGGAGAAAATATTTGCAAATGAAGCAACCAAGAAGGGATTAATCTCCAAAATAAACAAAGAGGTCATAGAGCTCAATATTAAAAACAAAGTCCAATTAAAAATTGTACAGAAGTTCTAAATAGAAATTACTCCCAAGAAGACATAGAAATGGCCAAAGCCACATGAAAAGATGCTCAACACTGCTAATTATTAGAGAAATGCAAATCAAAACTACAATGAGGTATCACCTCACACCGGTCAGAATGGCCATCATCAAAAAGTCAACAAAAAATAAAACCTGGAGGAGAGGTGTGAAGAAGAAGGAACCCTCCTACACTTTTGGTGGGAATGTAAACTGGTACAGCTACTACGGAGAACAGTATAGAAGTTCCTTAAAAAATCTAAACGGAGTTACCATATGATACTGCAATACCACACCTGGGCTTATATATAGAGAAAACCATAATTCAAATAAATACATGCACTGCAACACTCATAGCAGCACTGTTTACAATAGCCAAGACATGGAAGCAACCTAAGTGTCCATCAATAGATGAATGGATAAAGAAAATGTGGTATATATATATACAATGGACTATTACTCAGCCATAAAAAAGAATGAAATAATGCCATTTGCAGCAGCATGGATGGACCTAGAAGTTATCATACTAAGTGAAATAAGCCAGACAAAGACAAATATCATATGACATCTCTTATATGTGGCATCTAAAAAAGTATACAAATGAACTTATTTACAAAACAGAAATAAACTCAGAGACATAGAAAACTAATTTATGGTTCCCAAAGCAAAAATGGGGGGGGATAAATTAGGAATTTGGGATTTAAAAAATTATATATATATATATACATACATAAATACATAAATGAATCACTTTGCTGTACACCTGAAACTAACACAGCATTTTAAATCAATTCTATTTCAATAATTGTTTAAAAAAATGCAGTGGGTCAATGGTGAATTCAAAGTAGAAATCAGAAGATACCTTAAGGTAAATGACAGTGAATAAACAACTTCACAAAATCTATGGGACACAGCAAAAGCAGTTTTAAGAGGAAAGTTCATATGGATACACGTCTTCATCAAGAAACAAGAAATATCTTAAATAAACAACATAACCTACCTCCTAAAATTATCAGAAAAAGGAAAACAAGTAAAATCCATAGTCCACAGAAGGAAAGAAATAAAAAGATCAGAGAGGAAATAAATAAAATAGAGGTCAAAAAATAATAGTAAGGATCAGTAAAACAAAGAACTGGTTTTTTGAAAAGATAAACAAAATTGACAAACCTCTAGCCAGATTCACCTAGAAGAAAAGAGAGTGGGCCTAAAGAAACAAAATAGAATTGAAAGAGGAGAAATAACAACTGTTACCACAAAGTACACAAAATCATAAGGGAATACTATGAACAGTTATATGCAAATGAAGTGGACAACGTAGAAGAAATGGACTAGTTTCTAGAAACATATAACCTTCCAAAACTGAGTCAAGAAGAAACAGATGATTTGAACAGACTGAACATGAGAAGTGAAATAGAATCCATAGGGAAAAAGCAAACAAAAAACAAAAACAAAAAACCTCTCTGGACAATAGTCCAGGAATGGAGGAATGCATGGCTTCTCTAGGGAAATCGGTCAAACATACAAAGAATAATTTATACCTATCCTTCTCAAACTATTCATAAAAATTGAAGAGGAGTGAACACTCCCAAATTCATTCTATGATGCCTCCATAACCCTGATACCAAAACCAGACAAAGACACTACCAAAAAAAGAAAATTATGGGCCAATATCTTTGATGGATATAGATGCAAAATTCCTCAACAAAATATTAGCAAACCAATCAAATAATATATAAAAAGGATCATACACCATGATTAAGCTGGATTCATTCCAGTGTGACAAGGATGGTTTAACATATGCAAACCAATCAATGTGATTCAAAATGTTAACAAAAGGAAATACGCAAAGCACATGATCATCTCAATGGATGTAGTAAAAACAGTTGACAAAATTCAACATCAATTCTTGATAAAAACTCTCACCAAAGTGGGTATAGAGAGAACATATCTCAACACAGTAAAAGCCATTTATGACAAACCCACATTCAACATAATAATCAACAGTTAAAAGATGAAACCCTGCTAAATTCAAGAATAAGAGGGACTTCCCTTGTGGTGCAGTGGTTAAGAATCTGCCTGCCAATGAAGGGGACATGAGTTCAAGCCCTGGTTCAGGAAGATCCCACATGCCACAGAGCAGCTAAGCCCATGAGCCACAACTACTGAGCCCAAGTATCACAACTACGGAAGCCCACCTGCCTAGAGCCCATGCTCTGCAACAAGATAAGCCACCACAATGAGAAGCCCGTGTACCACAATGAAGAGTAACCCCTGCTTGCCGCAACTAGGGAAAGCCTGCATGCAGCAATGAAGACCCAATGCAGCCAAAAGTAAATAAACAAGTAAATAATTTTTAAAAGAAATAAAGTCAGGAACGAGACAAAGATACCCACTTTCACCACTTCAACATAATATTGAAAGTTCTAGCCACAGGAATCAGACAAGAAAAAGAAATAAAAGGTATCCACATTGGAAAGATACCATCTACTACTTGCAGATGACATGATACTCTATATAGAGAACTCTAAAGTCTCCACACAAAGACTATTAGAACTAATAAATGAATTCAGCATGGAAGTAGGACACAAGATTAATATAAAGAAATCTGTTGCATTTCTTCACACTAATAATGAAATATCTGAAAGAGAAAGTTTAAAAAAACAATCCCATTTAAAATTGCATCAGCTTCGTGCTTTGTGACCATCTAGAGGGGTAGGATAGGGAGAGTGAGAGAGAGGGAGCTGCAAGAGGGAAGAGATATGGGAACATAGGTATATGTATAACTGGTTCACTTTGTTTTACAGCAGAAACTAACACACCATTTTAAAGCAATTATACTCCAATAAAGATGTTAAAAATAAATAAATAAATTTTTAAAAATAAAATAAAATTGCATCATAAAAATACCTAAGAATAAACTTAACCAAGGATGTGAAAGATTTATACACTAAAAAATATAAAACATTGTTAAAGGAAGTTGAAGAAGATTCAAAGAAATAGAAAGCTATCCATGCTCTTTGAGTGGAAGAGTTAATACTGGTAAAATGGCTACACTACCAAAAGCAATCTATAGATTTAATTCAATCCCTATCAAAATACCCACGGCATTTTTCACAGAACTAGAACAAGTAATTCTAAAATTTATATGAAACTGCAAAAGAGCCAGATTTGCCAAAGCAATCCTGAGGGGGGGAGAAATAAACAAAGCTGGAAGCATAACCCTCCCAGACTTCAGACTATACTACAAAGCTACAGTAATCAAAACAACATGGTATTGGCACAAAAACAGATATACAGACCAATGGTATAGATTAGAGACCCCAGAAACAAATTTACACTCCTATGGCCATCTAATCTATGACAAAGGAGTCTAGAATATACAACAGAGAAAACAGAGTCTTTTCAACAAGTAGTGTTGGAAAAGCTGGACAGCTACATGTGAATCAATGAAATCATAATGCTCACACCATATTCAAAAACAAACAAAATCATTTAAAGACTGAAATATAAGACATGACACCTTAAAATTTCTAGAAGAGAACATAGGCAAAACATTCTCTGACATAAATAGGAAAAATTTTCCTAGATCAGTATCCCAATACAAAAGGAATAAAATCAAACCTAAACAAATGAGACCTAATCAAACTTAAAAGCTTTTGCACAGCAAAAGCAGCCATTAACAAAATGAGAAGATAACCTATGGAATGGGAAAAAACATATTTGCAAATGATGCAACTGACAAAAGGTTAATATCCAAAATATACAAACAGCTCATAAAAATCAATAGTGAAAAAAGAAAAACCTAATCAAAAATGGGGAGAAGATTTAAATAAACATTTCTCCAAAGAAGACACAGTTGGCCAACAGGCACATGTAAAGATGCTCAACATCGCTAATTATGAGAGAAATGCAAACAGCAATGAGATATCACCTCACACCCGTCAGTGTGGTTCTCATAAAGAAGTCTACAAATAATAAATTCTGGAGAGGGTGGGGAGAAAAGGGAACCCTCTTACACTCTTGGTGGGAATGTAAATTGGTGCAGCCACTATGGAAAGAGAATGGAGATTCCTTAAAAAACTGAGATTATAACTACCATATGATCCAGCAATTCTTTTCCTGGGTACATATCTGTAAAAACAAAAACACTAATTCAAAAAGATACATGTACCCCAGTGTTCATAGCAGCACTATTTACAATAGTGAGGACATGGAAATAACTCAAGTGACCATCAAGAGACTATTGGCTTAAGAAGATGTGATATATATATATATATATATATATATATATATATATATATATATATATTGCTCCATCATAAAAAGAATGAAATATTGCCATTTACAGCAACATGGATGCATTGAGAGAATATTATACTTAGTGAGTTATGTCAGACAGAGAAGGATGTTATATAATATCACTTATATGTGGATTCTACAAAATAACACAAGTGAATCTATATACAAAACAGAAAAAGACTCACAAACAGAGAAAACAAATTTATGTTTACCAAAGTGGAAGGGATTGGGGGAGGGATAATTTAGGTTTATGAGATTAACAAATAAAAACTACTATGCATAAAATAGATGAGAAACAAGTATTTGCTGTATAGTACAGGGAACTATATATAATATCTTGTAATAAACTATAATGGAAAATAATATGAAAAATATATATACATATACAACTGACTCACTTTGCTAGACCTCTGAAAGTAACAGAATATTGTAAATCAACTATTCTCCAGTTGTAAAAAAATATCTCTTTAGGGGCTTTTCTGTCTCACTATCTAAACCCCAGGGAGGAGGAAAGCTACAACTAAATTGCAGTGACAGCTACATATTCTGGGAGGAACACAGAGAACTCTTATTTCATTTGCAAAGGCTTACTACAGACCCTTGGACATAGAGAGATGACACAGCACAGCAGGTTCTGAACTAAGACTGTCTGGGATGCAAATCAAGCTCTGCCAGCTCATGTTATTTTTTTTAAAGTCTGCTTTGGTTTCTTAGTAAAAGAAGCCAGTTAAAGCTGCTTCACCACTTTTCCTTGCACACATACAAATAATTCTCATAAGTATACTCCAGTACAACCCCATCCTTTTCATACAGACTGAAGGCATAAACCCCATGGAGTATTAACAAAGGTAAAATAAATGCAGAAATCACTTTCAAAAACTCCAGTCCCTCTTTTTATCATAATTAGTTTTAGTTCTTAGAGTCCAGGTGCTCATGCCTTGAAGAGGCTTAGAAAGGGATGTCAGAAAGCATGATCAGTAGGGTCTCAGCTCTTAGCAGCAAGCATGTTGCCAGGCTAGCTAACAACGATAATTTAATCCTTGAATCATCCTCCTGATTTGGACAATAAAGATAATCCAAGAGGAATTGTCTTGCAGCCCAAGAAAACAACCTCGATGTTTCTAATTAAACTAAATGAAAAAATCAGGATTATGAATGCCATAGAGTGGCACTGGCCTCTCTGGTGTAATAATAGACCTGCACACAGTATATAGTAAATCCTTTCAAAACCATTTCTCAAGCCACCACAATGAGAAGCCCACACACTACAACGAAGAGTACCCTGGGCTCATTGCAACAAGAGAAAGACTGTGCGCAGCTACGAAGACCCAATGCAGCCAAAAATAAATGATTTTTTTTTTAAAAAGTCTCTCAGTTTGTTCAACATTTTCCTGGGATGGCTTTTCTGCCATTGCTTGAGTTGAGCATATTTCTTGGCTTTCACTTTAGTGATACCCCTAATCTAAAGAAGCCTAACTCTGGTCCAGTGTTGGGGTTGGGGGAAATCTAGAACTCTTTAAACTTGTTTATTGAGAGGTGGAGGATAGCAGGGTATAATGACAATTAAAATGCTTTTCTTTCTTTTCATGCCTTAAAAATACAAAAGAGAGAAAAGGGTAAGAATTTGTGCAAAAGAGAACTTTGGAAACAAAATAATAAAAAGACTAAAATATTCAAAAATGTACGTAAAATAAAGCCCTTGTGCTTGTTTGTTATACTAAGATGCAAACCATTTTAAAAACACTAAGAAGGGAGATAGATGGCAGAAGAGTAAGACATGGAGATCACCTTTCTCCCCACAGATACATCAGAAATACATCTACATGTGGAACTGCTCCTATAGAACACCCACTGAACGCTGGAAGAAGACCTCAGACCTTCCAAAAGGCAAGAAACTCCCCCACGTACCTGGGTAGGGCAAAAGAAAAAAGAAAAAACAGAGACAAAAACTAGGGACGGGACCTGCACCAGTGGGAGAGAGCTGTGAAGGAGGAAAGGTTTCCACACACTGGAAGCCCCTTCGCGGGTGGAGATTGTGGGTGACAGAGGGGGGAAAGCGTCAGAGCCACAGAAGAGAGTGCAGTAACAGGGTGTGGAGGGCAAAGCAGAGAGATTCCCACAGAGGATCAGTGCCGACCAGCACTCACCAGCCCGAGAGGCTTGTCTGCTCACCACCGGGATGGGCGGGGCTGGGAGCTGAGGCTCGGGTCGTTCAGATCGGTCAGATCGCAGGGAGAGGACTAGCAGCGTGATCAAACAGTGAAGGGGTTAGTGCACCACAGCGAGCCAGGAGGGAGTCTGGGAGAAGTCTGGAACTGCTGAAGAGAAAAGAGACTTTTTCTTGCCTCTTTGTTTCCTGGTGCGCGGGGAAAGGGGTTTAAGCACGCTGCTTAAAGGAGCTCCAGAAATGGGCGTGGAGCTTCCAAAGAGACAAGAGACTTTTTCTTGCCTCTTTGTTTCCTGCTGTGAGAGCAGAGGGGAATAAGTGCTCCACGAAAAGGAGCTCCAGAGACTGGCACAAGCTTCGGCTGTCAGCACAGGTACCAGAGACGGGCGTGGGACGCTAGGGCTGCTGCTGCCGCCACCAAGAGGCCTCTGAGTGAGCACAGGTCACTATCCACACCTCCCTTCCTGGCAGCCTGTGCAGCCCGCCACTGCCGAGGTCCCGGGATCCAGGGAGAGCTTCCCTGGGAGAACACGCGGCATGCCTTGGGCTGGTGCAGCGTCATGCCGGTCTCTGCCACCGCAGGCTCACCCCACACCCGTGCCCCTCCCTACCTCCAGCCTGAGCCAGAGTCCCCGAATGAGCTGCTCCTTTAACCCCGTCCTGTCTGAGCGAAGAGCAAACGCCCATGGACAACCTTCGCGCAGAGGCGGGGCCAAGTCCAAAGCTGAATACCAGGAGCTGTGCGAACAAAGAGGAGAGGGGGAGGTCTCTCCCAGCAGCCTCAGAAGCAGCGGATTAAATCTCCACAATCAACTTGAAGTGCCCTGCATCTGTGGAATACCTGAATAGACAGCGAATCATCCCAAGTTGAGGAGGTGGACATTGGGAGCAAGATATATTATTATTTTCCCCTTTTTCTCTTTTTGTGAGTGTGTATGTGTGTGCTGCTGTGTGAGATTTTGTCTGCATAGCTTTGCTTTCACCATTTGTCCTAGAGTTCTGAACGAAAAGGTTTTTTTTCATTTTTAAAATTTTTCTTCTTAATAATTGTTTTTTGTTTTAATAACTTTATTTTATCTTCTTTATTTCTTTCTTCCTTAATTTCTTCCTTTTTTCCTGTCTTATTTCCTTTCTTCCTTTCTTGCTTCCTTCCTGAATTCCTTCCTTTATTCCTTCCTTCCTTTCTTCTTTCCTTTCTATTTTTCTCCCTTTTATTCTGAGCCGTGTGGATTAAAAGCTCCTGGTGCTCCAGCCAGGCATCAGGGCTGTGTCTCTGAGGTGGGAGAAACAACTTCAGGACACTGGTCCAAAAGAGACCATGCAGCTCCAAGTAATATCAAATGGAGAAAATCTTCCAGAGATCTCCATCTCAACACCAAGACCCAGTTTCACTCAAGGACCAGCAAGCTACAGTGCTGGACACCCTATGCCCAACAAATAGCAAGCCAGGACCACAGCACCATCCATTAGCACAGAGGCTGCCTAAAATCATAATAAGGCTACCAACATCCCCAAACACACCACCAGACATGGACCTGCCCACCAGAAAGACAAGATCCAGCCTCATCCACCAGAACATAGGCACTAGTTCCCCCAACCAGGAAACCTACTCAACCCACTGTTCCAACCGTAGCCACTGGGGACAGACAACAAAATGAACGGGAACTATGAACCTGCAGCCAACAAAAAGGAGACCCCAAACACACTAAGCAAAATGAAAAGAAAGAAAAACACACAGCAGATGAAGGAGCAGGGTAAAAATGAACCAGACCAAACAAATGAATAGGAAATAGGCACTCTACCTGAAAAAGAATTCAGAGAAATGAGAGTAAAGATGATCCACCATCTTGGAAATAGAATAGACAAAATGCAAGAAACATTTAACAAGGACCTAGAAGAAATAAACAGGAAGCAAGCAACTATGAGCTACACAATAAATGAAATAAAAAATACTCTAGATGGGATCAATAGCAGAATAATTGAGGCAGAAGAAACGGATAAGTGACCTGGAAGATAAAATACTGGAAATAACTACTGCAGAGCAGAATAAAGATAAAAGAATGAAAAGAACTGAGGACAGTTTCGGAGACTTCAGCAACAATATTAAACACACCAACATTCGAATTATAGGGGTCCCAGAAGAAGAACAGAAAAATAAATGGATTGAAAAAATATTTGAAGGGATTAGAGTTCAAAACTTCCATAATAAGGGAAAGGAAATAGTCAATCAAGTTCAGGATGCACAGAGAGACCCATACAGGATAAATCCAAGGAGAAACACACTGAACGCATATTAATCAAACTATCAAAAATTAAAAACAAAGAAAACATATTAAAAGCAGCAAGGGAAAAACAACAAATAACATAAGGGAAACCCCATAAGGTTAACAGCTGATCTTTCCGGAGAAACTCTGCAAGCCAGAAGGGAATGGCAGGACATATCTAAAGTGATGAAGGAGATAAACCTACAACCAAGGTGATTCTACCCAACAAGGATCTCATTCAGATTTGATGGAGAAATTAAAACCTTTATAGACAAACAAAAGCTGATAGAGTTCAGCACCACCAAACCAGTTTTACAACAAATGCTAAAGGAACTTCTGTAGGCAAGAAACACAAGAGAAGGAAAGGACCTACAATAACAAACTCCAAACAATTAATAATATGGGAATAGGAACATACATATCAATAATTACCTTAAATGTAAATGGATTAAATGATCCCACCAAAAGATACAGACTGGCTGAATGGATACAAAAACAAGACCCATATACATGCTGTCAACAAGAGACCAACTTCAGACCTAGGGAAACATACAGACTGAAAGTGAGGGGATGGAAAACGATATTCCATGCACATGGAAATCAGAAGAAAGCTGGAGTAGCAATTCTCATATCAGACAAAATAGAGTTTAAAATAAAAACTATTACAAGACACAAAAACTGACACTACATAATGAACAAGGGATCAATCGATGAAGAAGATATAACAATTGTAAATATTTATGCACCCAACATAGGAGCACCTCAATATATAAGGCAAATACCAACAGCCATAAAAGGGAAAATCGACAGCAAAACAATCATGCTAGGGGACTTTAAAACCCCACTTTCACCAATGGACAGATCATCCAAAATGAAAATAAATAAGGAAACACAAGCTTTAAATGATACATTAAAGTAGATGGACTTAATTGATATTTAGAGGACATTCCCTCCAAAAACAACAGAATACATATTCTTCTCAAGTGCTCTTGGAACATTCTCCAGGATACATCATATCTTGGGTTACAAATCTAGCCTTGGAAAATTTAAGAAAATTGAAATCGTATCAAGCATCTTTTCCAACAACAATGCTATGAGACTACATAACAATTACAGGAAAAGATCTGGAAAAAATACAAACACATGGAGGCTAAACAATACACTACTTTATAATGAAGTGATCACTGAAGAAATCAAAGAGGAAATCAAAAAATACCTAGAAACAAAGGACAATGGAGACACGACGACCCAATACCTATGGAATGCAGCAAAAGCAGTTCTAAGAGGGAAGTTTATGGCAATAAAATCCTACCTTAAGAAACAGGAAACAACTTGAAATAACAATCTGACTTTGCACCTAAAGCAACTAGAGAAAGATGAACAAAAACCACCAAATTTAGCAGAAGGAAAGAAATCATAAAGATCAGATTAGAAATAAATGAAAAAGAAAGGATGGAAATGATAGCAAAGATCAATAAAGCTAAAACCTGGTTCTTTGAGAAGATAAACAAAATTGATAAACCATTAGCAAGACTCATCAAGAAAAAAAGGGAGAAGACTCAAATCAATAGAATTAGAAATGAAAAAGGTGATGTAACAAAGGACATTGCAGAAATACAACAGACTATTAAAGATTACTACAAGCAAGTGTATGCCAAAAAAATGGACAACTTGGAAGAAATGGACAAATTCTTACAAATACATAACCTGCCAAGCCTGAACCAGGAAGAAATAGAAAATATGAACAGACCAATCACAAGCACTGAAATTGAAACTGTGATTTAAATTTTTCCAACAAAAAAAAGCCCAGGGCCAGATGGCTTCACAGCCGAATTCTATCAAACACTTAAAGAAGAGCTAACACCTATCCTTCTCAAACTTTTACATAAGATAGCAGAGGGAGGAAAACTCCCAAACTCATTCTGAGACCACCATAAGCCTGATACCAAAACCAGACAAAGAGGTCAAAAAGAAAGTAAACTACAGTCCAATATCACTGATGAACATAGATGCAAATATCCTCAACAAAATACTAGCAAACAGAATCCAACAGCACATTAAAAGGATCATACACCATGATCAAGTGGGGTTTATTCCAGGAATGCAAAGATTCTTCAATATATGCAAATCAATCAATGTGATACACCATATCAACAAACTGAAAGAAAAAAAATATGATCATCTCAACAGTTGCAGAGAAAGGTTTTGACAAAATTCAACACCCATTTATGATAAAAACCCTGCAGAAAGTAGGCATAGACAGAACTTTCCTCAACATATTAAAGGCCATATATGACAAACCCACAGACAGCATCATTCTCAAAGGTGAAGAACTGAAACCATTTCCACTAAATTGAGGAACAAGACAAGGATACCTACTCTCACCACTCTTACTCAACATAGTTTTGGAAGTTCTAGCCACAACAATCAGAGATGAAATAGAAATAAAGGGAATCCAAATCGGAAATGAAGAAGTAAAGATGTTACTTTTGCATATGACATGATATTATACATAGAGAATCCTAAGGATGCTACCAGAAAACTACTAGAGTTAATCAATGAATTGGGTAAAGTAGCAGGATACAAAATTAATGCACAGAAACCTCTGGCATTCTTATACGCTAATGATGAAAAATCTGAGAGTGAAATTAAGAAAACACTCCCATTTATCACTGCAACAAAAAGAATAAAATATCTAGGAATAAACCCACCTAAGGAGACAAAAGACCTGTATGCAGAAAATTATAAGACACTGATGAAAGAAATTAAAGATGATACAAATAGATGGAGAGATATAACATGTTCTTGGATTGGAGGAATTAATATTGTGAAAATGACCCTACTACCCAAAGGAATCTACAGACTCACTGCAATCCCTGTCAAACTAAGACTGGCATTTTTTACAGAAGTAGAACAAAAATGTTCACAATTTATATGGAAACACAAAAGACCTCGAAGAGCCAAAGCAATCTTGAGTACAAGAAATGGAGCTGGAGCAATCAGGCTCCCTGACTTCAGACTCTACTACAAAGCTACAGTAATGAAGACAGTATGTTACTGGCACAAAAACAGAAATATAGATCAATGGAACAGGATAGAAAGCCCATAGATAAACCCACACACATATGGTCACCTTATCTTTGATAAAGGAGGCAAGAATATACAGTAGGAGAAAAGACAGCCTCTTCAATAAGTGGTGCTGGGAAAACTGGACAGCTACATGTAAAAGTATGAAATTAGAACACTCCCTAACACCATACACAAAAATAAATTCAAAATGGGTTAAAGACCTACATGTAAGGCCAGACACTGTCAATCTCTTTAAGGAAAAGATAGGCAAAACACTCTATGACATCAATCACAGCAAGATCCTTTTTGACCCACCTCCTAGAGAAACGGAAATAAAAACAAAAATAAACAAATGAGACCTTATGAAACTTAAAAGCTATGGCAAAGCAAAGGATACCATAAGCAAGACCAAAAGACAACCCTCAGATTGGGAGAAAATAGTTGCAAATGAAGCAATTGGCAAAATATGAATCTCCAAATTTTATAAGCAACACATGCAGCTCAATAACAAAATAACAAACAACCCAATCCAAAAATGGGCAAAAGACCTAAATAGACATTTCTCCAAAGAAGATATACAGATTGCCACCAAACACATGAAAGAATGCTCAACATCATTAATCATTAGAGAAA
This sequence comes from Kogia breviceps, assembly GCF_026419965.1. NCBI lineage: Eukaryota > Metazoa > Chordata > Mammalia > Artiodactyla > Physeteridae > Kogia > Kogia breviceps. The sequence continues at coordinate 86,430,413 of NC_081330.1, read as the reverse complement.
TGCAAATCAAGTCTACAATGAGATATCATCTCACACCAGTCAGAATGGCCATCATTTAAAAATCTAGAAACAATAAATGCTGGAGAGGGTGTGGAGAAAAGGGAACTCTCTTGCACTGCTGGTGGGAATGTAAATTGATACAGCCACTATGGAGAACAGTATGGAGGTTCCTTAAAAAACTACAAATAGAACTCCCATATGACTCTGCAATTCCACTACTGGGCATATAGCCTGTGAAAACCATAATTCAAAGAGTCATGTACCAAAATGTTCATTGCAGCTCTATTTACAATAGCCAGGAAATGGAAGCAACCTAAGTGTCCATCAACAGATGAATGGATAAAGAAGATGTGGCACATATATACAATGGAATATTACTCAGCCATAAAAAGAAATGAAGCTGAGTTATTTGCAATGAGGTGGATAGATCTGGAGTCTGTCATCCAGAGTGAAGTAAATCAGAAGGAGAAAAACAAATACCCTATGCTAACACATATATATGGGATCTAAGAAAAAAATGTCATGAAGAGGCTAGTGGTAGGACAGGAATAAAACACAGACCTACTAGAGCATGGATTTGAGGATATGGGGAGGGGGAAGGGTAAGCTGTGACGAAGTGAGAGAGTGGCATGGACATATATACACTACCAAATATAAAATAGATAGCTAGTGGGAAGCAGCCGCATAGCACAGGGAGATCAGCTCGGTGCTTTCTGACCACCTAAAGGGGTGGGATAGGGAGGGTGGGAGGGAGGGAGATGCAAGAGAGAAGAGAAATGGGAACATCTGTATATGTATAACTGATTCACTTTGTTGTAAAGCAGGAACTAACACACCATTGTAAAACAGTTATACTCCAATAAAGATGTTAAAAAAAAAAGAAGATGTGGTATATATATACAATGGAATATTACTCAGCCATAAAAATATATGCAACTGAGTTATTTGCAATGAGGTGGATAGACCTCGAGTCTGTCTTACAGAGTGAAGTAAGTCAGAAGGAGAAAAACAAATACCGTATGCTAACACATATATATGGAATCTAAGAAAAAAATGTCATGAAGAGGCTAGTGGTAGGACAGGAATAAAATACAGACCTACTAGAGCATGGAGTTGAGGATATGGGGAGGGGGAAGTGTAAGCTGTGATGAAGTGAGAGAGTGGCATGGACATATATACAGTACCAAACGTAGGGTGGATAGCTAGTGGGAAGCAGCCACACGGCACAGGGAGATTAGCTAGGTGGTTTGTGACCATCTGGAGGGGTGCGATAGGGAGGGTGAGAGGGAGGGAAATGCAAGAGGGAAGAGATATGGGAACATATGTATATGTATAACTGATTCAGTTTGTTGTAAAGCAGAAACTAACACTCCATTGTAAAGCAATTATACTCCAATAAAGATGTTTTTTAAAATTTAAAAAAAATTAAAAAGACTAAGATAAAACTTTAAAAAATAACATCAAAATAATGAAACAAATAATTGCATTGCTGTGTTGCTTTCCTTGAGGTGACATTGAACAATCCTTTGGAGTTTATCAGAGAAAAGATATCTATTTGGAAGGAAAACAACTCGAAATTTGAGCAGTCCAAGAAGGCAGCATTGGAAGATATTCAACTTACCTCCACAAAGGGCCACACCAAATATACAGTTACATATGGAATATTTCCCACTGAAAAAGAATTTAAAATAAACTGAACAGCTGCCTCCACAACAAGGGATAAAAGGGTCACATCAAGACTGCTAGAAGAGACAGAGATGTGGTCTCAACAGAAACCCCACTCCTGACATGGTGACATACAATAAGGAGGGATCTCAGGAGACTATAGTTTCTCTCCAAGGAGACCTCAAAACCTTGAGACCCAAACCTTTGGACACCTAAACCCTTGGGCCTGCACCATAGAGACAGGCCCCCAAAATGTCTCTCTTTCAAAACCAACAGGGCTTACATCCAGGGGACCTGGGGGCTGTAGGGATCTGAGATACTCTTTGTGAGGGGTTCGCATGTGAACTCACTCATCCTAAGAAGCAGCATAAACTCAGCAGTTTAAGAGGTAACTGGATTATGTGTGAAGGAGATTCGTTTGCTAACATTAAAGCATCCAGAAGGGCAGGAAGTAAAGAGGCAATAGAATTTTTTCAGAGACAAAGGCACTGACAAGCACTATTTTTGCACTCTTCCTTTTTCTTCAGTTTTCTAATTTTTTTATTTACAGACTAACAGAGAAAAGCATGACTTTGTCAGCAACAATGTGACCATCAAGGATTTAACTACATTCTGTCTTTTTGTAAATTATCCAGATGCCCCAAGTGAAGATAGACCTATTAATACTGAAATGCAAATGTCATTGAGTTCAAATATTTGCAACTGATAAGGGGCTTGTATCTAGAACATACAAAGAATTTTCAGAACTCATAGATAAAAAGACAACCCAATTTAAAAACAGGCCAATGACTTGAAGATATTTCTCTGAAGAAGATTTACAAAAGGCCAATAAGCTCATGAAAAGATGTTCAGCATCATTAATTACTAAGGAAATGCAAAATCAAAGCATGATGAGGCAGTCATTTTGGAAAATACTTTGGCAGTTCTTTAAAACATTAGAGCAATTCTATTCCTACAATTCTGTTGCTTTGTATGTACCCAGGAGAACTGAAAACCTATGCCCACACAAAGCCTGTACGTGAATGTTCATAACAGAGTCCTCCATAATAGCCAAAAAGTAGAAGCATACCAAATGTCCATCAGTGGATGATGGATAAACAAAATGTGGTCTACCCACACGATGGAATATTATTCGTCTGTGAATGAAGCACTGACACATGCTATAACGTGGATAAACCTTGAAAACATGCTCAGTGAAATAAGTCAGACACAAAAGGTCACTAGTGTATGATTCTGTTAATATGAAACGTCCAGAAAAGGCAAATTATAGCAACAGAAAGTAGATTGGTGGCTGCCAGGGGCTAGAGGAGGAGGACGGGGAGTGATGCTCATGGGTACAGGGGTTTCTTTTGAGGTGGTGAGAATTTTCTGTAACTGAATAGAGGTGATGGTTGAGCACTAAACTGATTGAACGGACTGTGGGAATAACAGACAGACTGTTCTTCCCGTTAGTCACTGGCTTTATTCGGCAGGACTCGAAGGAACAGCAGGATCCACACTGAGCGAGTCAGGAGTCAGCTGGCTGTGCTACGGAGCCACATCCCAGACCTTCTGCAGGAGCAGGTCATTGGGGTTAAGGCAGCCGGGGACACAGCGGGCAAAGCAACTCACAGAAAGTTGGGTGCCATCTCCTGTTGATTCAATGTTAGAATGACAGTTTCCTTCTCAAACTCTTAGGGCACCAAACTAGTACTAAATTATGCAAGCTCTCTTATTTTAACTCAGATATCTCTTAACTCAAGAATCAATAAAAAAAAAAAAAAAGACTCAATCAAACCAGTTACAAAAGTGAATTTCTTGAAGTTAGTTAAATTTCTTATGAACTAGCTGAAACAAACCACGTAACTTTGCTTTGGATGAAAGGAGATGTCCTATAACAGAGATTCTGTACGGTCTTCTTCCTGTGAAGCTCACCTGCTTAATAGCTGTGACAGTGATGACGAAGAACAGTGGAAGTCCACTCATCACTGGACTAATGGGTATATCAATAATCAGTTGTACCAGAAATATGATAAGAAAATAAAAGCTGGCTATTCTTCGGAATTGTTCAAATAAGTTATTGGGTATGAAGTCCCAAAATGTGTACTTGGAGGAGGTTATTTTGTTGCCTGGAGACTCTTCTGTTATACCTCTGCGGCATGTAGGCCTTGGCACCCGACGGGGGCTCCCAGTGACCCACGTAGATGATCCAGCTGTCTACCCAGTCCTCCTCCCCAGCACAGTATCTGTGCACGAGCATCAGTAAGAGGCTGCAGTCCATGGCTCCTTCGGCCGCGTCCGCCTGCTCAGGGCCCCCGCACCCAGCTTGGCGCTCCCATGTGCCCGGGCCACACACCCAGCCCGGATCACTGCCTGAGATGTCCCTCAAGCCAGGCCCGGCACGAAGCGGCCGGCGCGGAGGGGGCAGTGGGGGGAGGGGCTCTCAGCGGGGTGGCTACTCGGAGGCCGGCGGCCAGAGCCAGGGCGCGCCAGGACTTGGGCTGTGGGGCTGCGTGCTGGGAGCGGTGCGGCCGGCAGATCCAGCTGCTGCTCTGCTGCTCCGCGCTCCTGCTCCGCGCTCCTCCTCTCCACTCCACTCCGCTCCTCTCTGCTCTCTCCCTCTATTTTGCTAGTGCAAGTAGGTGTGCATGGGTACACTCTCACTAAAGCCATTTGTGTGCCCTTCCCCCAATGCTCTTCTCCTACATCACTAAAGCCACAGATATGCCATGCCCCCAGTCTTCTTTCTTGCCTTGCTAAAGCCACAGGTGTTCCCAGTTGACATTTTTTTCCCCAGCCTCAAGAAAGCCATGGGCATGACCCACTTCCCAAAATCTTCCCCAGCATTGCTAAAGCCACAGGTGTGCACCACTCAAAGCGCTCCTCCCCTGCCCTTCCCTCAACTCTCTCCCACACCTCACTAAAACCGGTAATCAAGTTCAGTACACACAGAGGGGCCAGAGCGAGTAGCATTCCTAAGCCCTATGGGACTGTAACAACCAGAAAGACAATTTGGGATAGGATACCACCTCCAGGGCACTGCCCAGACATCAGGTAAAACACACCCTCAGTCTGCCTGTGAAAAAGGTCCATTTAATTTTCCAGTAACCTCAATATGAGGGACACGCTGCAGGTTTGTGACACATCAAGAGGCTACAGAGGATCTCTCAGGGAATGTAGGCAAGAAAAACCATCTTTGTGCCCTCCCTTGGCCTCACAACATCTTTCTGGTACCTCTGAGAATGGAGGTTATAGACTTATCTGAAGCCCAGATTCTTGCAATTGTCACACATGGGACACATCCTGATCTTCTGCTCTGGAGGTTAGCAGGGTCTATGATTGCAGTCCCACAAGACTGCATATATTTGCCACCTTAAATGCTGCTGCCTGAGGATCTAGCAGCAAGAAATGAGGTGCTGACTGAAATCAATCCCTTGGGAACACTGACAGTTCTTGGGAAACCCACAACAACTGGGACCTATTAAGAATAACTCAGAATATTTAGGTAATCACAATGTTTCAAGAGACAATCAAGAGCTAGGGAAAGGTTGAACAATAAGGTTCATCTCCTATACAATTACACTCCTTCAATAAGGAGAAGTAGCTGCTTCACCTAGTACATAGAAAGACACAGAAAGTCAAGAAAAATGAGTAAACAGAGGAATATGTTCCAAATAAAAGAACAAGATAAATACTTACAAAAAAACCTTAATAAAATTTAGCTAAGTAATCTACCTGATAAAAAGTTTAAAGTATTGTTTATAAAGATGCTCACTGAACTTGGGAGAAGAATGGATGAAAACAGTGAGAATTTCAATAAAGATATAGAAAATATAAGAAAGTAAAAAACAGAAGTCACAGAGCTGAAGAATACAGTAACAGAACTGAAAGGTACACTATAGGGGTTCAATAGCAGCCTAATGAAGTAAAAGAATGGATAAACAACCTGAAACACAGGGCTGTGGAACTCACTGAAACAGCAGAAAAAATAATAATAATTTTAAAAAGGTGAACAGATTAAGAGACTTACAGGACTACCTCAAGCAGAATAACATTTACATTATAGGAGTCTCAGAAGGAAAAGAGACAAAGAGGCAGAACTTATTTGAAGAAATAATTGATGAGAATGTCCCTGAACTGGGGAATAACCAGTTCCAGGAAGCACAAAGAGTCTCCAAACAAGATTAAACCAAAGAGGTCCACACCAAGAAAAGATTGTAATTAAAATGGTAAAAATTAAAGACAGAATCTCTTTTTTGTTTGTTTGGGGTTTTTTTGTTTGTTTTTGCTAGGCATGCTACTTTTTGAGCATGTAAAGAGAGAATCTTAAAAGCAAAAAGAGAAAAACAACTTGTTAAATACAAGGTAACTCTCATAAGACAATCAGGGGATTTTTCAACAGAAACTCTGCAGGCTAGAAGGGAATGGCATGATATATTCAAACTGCTGAAAGAAAAAATGCCAACCAAGTATACTCTAACTAGCAAGACCATCATTCAGAATTGAAGGAGAGATAAAGAATTTTCCAGGCAAGCAAAAGCTAAAGGAATTCATCACTACTAAACCAGCCTTAAATATTAAAGGGACTTCTTTAAAATGAAAAGACACTAATAACAAGAAAACATATGAAAGTAAAAATCTTACAGGTAAAGGCAAATACATAGTAGTGGTAGTGGATTAACCACTTATAAAACTAGTATAAAGGTTAAAAGACAAAAGTAGTCAAATTAATGATAACTACAATGATTAGTTGAGGGATACACAAATAAAAGATGTAAAATATGGCATCAAAAACATAAAACATGGGGTAAGGTAAAAATGTAGACTTTTTAGAAAAGCATAAATTGTTAACAACTTAAAATACACAGTTTTATAGAGAGAGAGATACTGTGATATGTAATCCTCATGGCAACCACAAAGCAATAATCTACAATAGATAAACAAATATAATGAAAAATAAATCCAAACATAACACTAAAGAAAATCATCAAACCTCAAGAGAAGTGAGCTAGAGAAGAAAAAAGGAACAGAGAGGAACTACAAAAATAGCCCAAAACAATTAACAAAATGGCAATAAATATATACCTATCAAAAACTCCTTTTTTAAACTGAAGTATAGTTGATTAACAATATAATATTAGTTTCAGGTGTACAGCATAGTGAGCCAATATTTTTATACATTATACTCCATTTAAAGTTATGACAAAATAATGGCTACATTTCCCTATGCAATATATCCTTGTTGCTTATCTACTTTTTACGTAGTAGTTTGTAACTCTTAATCCCATACCCCTAATTTGCCCTTCCCATTTCCCCCTCCACACTGATACCCACTAGCTTGTTTTCTATATTTGTAAGCCTGTTTTTCTTTTGTTATAGACATTCTTTTCTTTTATTTTTTAGATTGCCCATATAAGTGATAAAAGTATTTGTCCTACTCTGTCTGACATGTCTCACGAAGAATAATATTTTTTAGGTCCATACACATTGTTGCAAAGAGCAGAATTTCATTATTTTTATGGCTGCATAATATTCCATTGTATATATATGTGTATATATACCACATATTCTTTAACCATTTATCCGTGGATGGACACTTGGGTTACTTCTGCATCTTGGCTATTGCAAGCAAGTAATGCTGCTATGAACATTGGGGTACATGTATCTTTTTGAGTTAGGGTTTTTGGTTTTTGTGGATACATACCCAAGAGTGGAATTACAGGATCTCATGGTAGTTCTATTTTCAGTTTTTTTTAAAGAAACCTCTGTACGGTTTTCCATAGCGGCTGCATCAATTTACATTCCCACCTACACTGTACAAAGGTTTGTTTTTCTCCACATCCTTGCAAACATTTGTTATTTGTAGTCTTCTTCATTATGGCCATTCTGGTAGGTGTGAGATGATATCTCATTGTGGCTTTCATTTTCATTTCTCTGATGAATAGTGATGTTGAGCACCTTTTTATGTGTCTGTTAGCCATCTCCATGTCTTCTGTGAAAAAAAAAGTCTATTCAAATCTTATGCCCATTTTTTGTTTTTTTTTTTGGTTTTTTTGGTTTTTTTCTGGTATGCGGGCCTCTCACTGTTGTGGCCTCTCCCATTGCGGAGCACAGGCTCCAGACGCGCAGGCTCAGCAGCCATGGCTCATGGGCCCAGCCGTTCTGCAGCATGTGGGATCTTCCCGGACCGGGACACAAACCCGTGTCCCCTGCATCGGCAGGCAGATTCTCAACCACTGCGCCACCAGGGAAGCCCTTATGCCCATTTTTGAATTGGGTTGTCTGGTTTTCATATTTTGAAGGAATGAGCTGTTTAAATACTTTGTATATTGACCCCTTGTTGGTCATATCAATTGCACATATTTTCTCCTATTCATTAGGTTCTCTTTTCATTTTGTCCATGGATTCCTTTGTCATGAAAAATATTTAAAGTTTAATTAGGTTCCATATATATTTGCTTTCCTTTCTTTTGCCTTAGGAGAGAGATTAAAAAAAACATTTCTAGGATTTATGTCAGATAGTGTTGTGCCTATTCATTCACCTAGGTGTTTTAAGGTCTCAGGTCTTACATTTAGGTATTTAATCAATTTTTAGTTTATTTTTGTACATGGTGGAAGGAAATGTTCTAATCACATTGTTTTACATGCATCTGTACAGGTTTCTTAGCACCACTTGTTTAAGAGATTGTCTTCTGTCCATTGTATATTCTTGCCTCCTTTGTCATAGATTAATTAACCATAGGTGCATGGGTTTATTTCTGGGCCCTCTACTCTGTTCCATTCATCTATGTTTATGTTTTTGTGCCAGTACTATACTGTTTTGACTACTGTAGCTTTGTACTACAATCTGAAGTCTGGAAGGGTTAGACTTCCAGCTTTTTTCTCTCAAGAGTGCTTTGGAACTTAGGGGTCTTTTGTGTCTCCATATAAATTTTAGGATTATTTGTTTTAGTTCTGTTAAAAATGTCATGGGTACTTTGATAGGTATTGCATTATATCTGTAGATTGCTTTGAGTAGTATGGTCATTTTAACAATATTAACTCTTCCATGGCTTACTTGGTGGCACATTGGTTAAGAATCTGCCTGACAATGCTGAGGACATGGGTTCAAGCCCTGGTCCAGGAAGATCCCATATGCTGAGGAACAACGGAGCCCATGCAACACAACTAGTGAGCCTGCGTGCCACGACTACTGAAGTGGGCATTCCTAGAGACCATGCTCCACAACAAGAGAATCCACCTCAATGAGAATCCCATGCACTGCAATGAAGAGTATCCCCCACTTGCTGCAGCTAGAGAAAGCCTGCACACAGCAATGAAGACACAAAAAAGCAAAAAATAAATAAATAAGATAAATAAATTTAAATATATATACATTAACTCTTCCAATCCAAGAACATGAGATATCTTTCCATTTCTTTGTATCATCTTTAATTTCCTTCATCAGCATTTTATAGTTTTCATACTATAGGTCTTTCACCTCTGTGGTTAAGTTTATTCCTAATATTTTATTCTTTTGATGTGATTTTATTTTTTTAACATCTTTATTGGAGTATAACTGTTTTACAATGGTGTATTAGTTTATGCTTTATAACAAAGTGAATCAGTTATACATATACAGATGTTCCCATTTTTCTTCCCTCTTGCATCTCCCTCCCTCCCACCCTCCCTATCCGACCCCTCTAGGAGGTCACAAAGCACCGAGCTGATCTCCCTGTGTTATGTGGCTGCTTCCCACTAGCTATCTATTTTATATTTGGTAGGGTATATATGTACATGCCACTTTCTCCCAGCATACCCATTCCCCTTCCCATATCCTCAAGTCCATGCTCCAGTAGGTCTGTTTTATTCCCTTCCTACCCCTAGCCTCTTCATGACATTTTTTTTCCTTAGATTCCATATATATGTGTTAGCATACGGTATTTGTTTTTCTCCTTCTGACTTACTTCACTCTGTATAACAGACTCCAGGTCTATCCACCTCATTACAAATAACGCAGTTTCATTTCTTTTAATGGCTGAGTAATATTCCATTGTATATATGAGCCACATCTTCTTTATCCATTCATCTGTTGATGGACACTTAGGTGGTTTCCATGTCCTGGCTATCGTAAATAGAGCTGCAATGAACATTTTGGTACATGACCCTTTTTGAATTATGGTTTTCTCAGGGTATATGCCCAGGAGTGGGATTGTGGGGTCGTATGGGAGTTCTATTTGTAGTTTTTTAAGGAACCTGCATACTGTTCTCCATAGTGGCTGTATCAATTTACATTCCCACCAGCAGTGCAAGAGTGTTCCTTTTCTCCACACCCTCTCCAGCATTTATTGTTTCTAGAGCTTTTGATGATGGCCATTCTGACCGGTGGGAGATGATATCTCATTGTAGTTTTGATTTGCATTTCTCTAATGATCAATGATGTTGAGCATTCTTTCATGTGTTTGTTGGCAATCTGTATATCTTCTTTGGAGAAATGTCTATTTAGCTCTTCTGCTAATTTTTTGATTGGGTTGTTTGTTATTTTGTTATTGAGCTGCATGAGTTGCTTATAAATTTTGGAGATAAATCCTTTGTCAGTTCCTTCATTTGCAAATATATTCTCCCATTCTAAGGGTTGTCTTTTGGTCTTGTGTATGGTATCCTTTGCTGTGCAAAAGCTTTTAAGTTTCATTAGGTCTCATTTGTTTATTTTTGTTTATATTTCCATTTCTCTAGGAGGTGGGTCAAAAAGGATCTTGCTGTGATTTATATCATACAGTGTTCTGTCTATGTTTTCCTCTAAGAGTTTGATAGTGTCTGGCCTTACATGTAGGTCTTTAACCCAGTTTGAGTGTACTTTTGTGTGTGGTATTGGGGAGTGTTCTAATTTCATACTTTTACAGGTAGCTGTCCAGTTTTCCCAGCACTACTTATTGAAGAGGCTGTCTTTTCTCCACTATATATTCTTGCCTCCTTTATCAAAGATAAGGTGACCATATGTGTGTGGGTTTATCTCTGGGATTTCTCTCTTGTGCAATTGATCTATATTTCTGTTTTTGTCCCAGTACCATACTGTCTTGATTACTGTAGCTTTGTAGTAGAGTCTGAAGTCAGGGAGCCTGATTCCTCCAGCTCCATTTATCGTGCTCAAGATTGCTTTGGCTATTCGAGGTCTTTTGTGTTTCCATACAAATTGTGAACTTTTTTGTTCTGCTTCTTTAAAAACTGCCAGCCTTAGTTTGATAGGGATTGCATTGAATCTGTAGATTGCTTTGGGTAGTAGAGTCATTTTCACAATGTTGATTCTTCCAATCCAAGAACATGGTATATTTCTCCACCTATTTGTATCATCTTTAATTTCTTTCATCAGTGTCTTATAATTTTCTGCATACAGGTCGTTTGTCTTCTTCGGTAGGTTTATTCCTAGATATTTTATTCTTTTTCTTGCAATGGTAAATGGGAGTGTTTTCTTAATTACACTCTCATATTTTTCATCATTAGTGTATAAGAATGCCAGAGATTTCTGTGCATTAATTTTGTATCCTCCTACTTTTCCAAATTCATTGATTAGCTCTAGTAGTTTTCTGGTCGCATCCTTAGGATTCTCTATGTGTAATATCATGTCATCTGCAAACAGTGATATCTTTACTTCTTCTTTTCCGATTTGGATTCATTCTATTTCTTTTTCTTCTCTGATTGCTGTGGCTAGAACTTTCAAAACTAGGTTGTATAAGAGTGGTGAGAGTGGACAACCTTGTCTTGTTCCTGATCTCACTGGAAATGGTTTCAATTTTTCTCCATTGAGAACAATGCTAGCTGTGGGTTTGTCATATATGGCCTTTATTATGTTGAGGAAAGTTCCCTCTATGCCTACTTTCTGCAGGGTTTTTATCATAAATGGGTGTTGAATTTTGTCAAAAGCTTTCTCTGCATCTATTGAGATGATCATATGGTTTTTCTCCTTCAGTTTGATAATATGCTGTATCACGTTGATTGATTTGCGTATATTGAAGAATCCTTGCATTCCTGGGATAAACCCCACTTGATCATGGTGTATGATCCTTTTAATGTGCTGTTGGATTCTGTTTGCTAGTATTTTGTTGAGGACTTTTGCATCTATGTTCATCAGTGATATTGGCCTCTAGTTTTCTTTCTTTGTGACGTCTTTGTCTGGTTTTGGTATCAGGGTGATGGTGGCCTCATAGAATGAGTTTGGGTGTGTTCCTCCCTCTGCTATCTTTTGGAAGAGTTTGAGAAGGATAGGTGTTAGCTCTTCTCTAAATGCTTGATAGAATTCACCTGTGAAGCCATCTGGTCCTGGGCTTTTGTTTGTTGGAAGATTTTTTGCAGGAGTCCAGCTCCTGCAGGTCCAGGAATACCCGAGGGATGGACAGTGTTGGTGAGGGGAAGTTAGATAAATCAATAACTCTGTGTATGTGCAAACATGATCTCATATTTTATTTTCTCACAGTCAGGTTTATATACCCTATGTGATCATAGAATGTACCTAATATTTCTAGATATACTTTTAATATATTTCCAAAGGTTCTCAAAACATCAGTGTTTTTTTCCAGAGTAGGTTCAATCCGTACTTATAACAAAGCCAAGCTACTATGTAACATGGCATTAAGAGGAACTATGGAGGAGGAAGTTTCCTGACCTTTGTTATGTGTCCTAGAGGTCCGCATGGACAGGTTTTAACAATGTATCCCCTAAATCATCTACAATATGTTTCACAATTTAATCTATCACTGTGCTCCTCTGGGCATGAAGCCTGTCTGAATAGACGAGTCAACAATTCCAATGTTAGCAGGTGACTCTGTATGATTAATCTATCCTTATACTGGAACCAACGATACCCATAATCATCTATCATTCCCATGTAAGGCCATTGTTTTTCTATATTTGGTGTTTTCCATACAAACATCCCTACATTTCCAGGTTGTTTATTTTTCTCCCACCAGCCAGGGGGCTGTGGTTGAAAAGTCACAATTCGTAGGTTTTGGTTTGGGAGGGAGAAGAGGACGTCTCACATGGTTAAGCTTTGTACGGTTGATAAATCTCCAATATACATTTTCAATGCAGAAGCACAAAATTTAAAAACAGATCAGAAGAGATATAATCAGTTCCCTGGGTTCAGCACTGCCCTGCAGTGCTGTCTTGCATCGTTGTCACATGACCTTGTCACAGCACAGAGGTTCCAGGTTGGCTTCCAACAATTTTCAATCACAGTTTAAATTTCAGTGCTTGTGATGGGAATGTTCATATTTTCTATTTCTTCCTGGTTCAGTCTTGGCAGGTTCTGAATTTCTTTATTGTTTTTAACATCTTTATTGGAGTATAACTGTTTTACAATAGTGTGTTACTTTTTCCTTTACAACAAAGTGAATCACTTATACATATACATATGTTCCCATATCTCTTCCCACTTGCATCACCCTTTCTTCCACCCTCCCTATCCCACCCCTCTAGGTGGTCACAAAGCACCGAGTTGATCTCCCTGTGCTTTGCGGCAGCTTCCCACTAGTTATCTAATTTACATTTGGTAGTGTATCTATGTCCCTGCCACTCTCTCACTTCGTAACAGCTTACCCTTCCCCCTCACCATATCCTCAAGTCCATGCTCTAGTAGGTCTGTGTTTTATTCATGCACTACCAGTAAGCTCTTCATGACATTTTTTTTTCTCAGAGTCCATATATATGTATCAGCATACGGTATTTGTTTTTCTCCTTCTGACTTACTTCACTCTGTATGACACACTCCAGGTCTATCCACCTCATTACAAATAACTCAGTTTCATTTCTTTTTATGGCTGAGTAATATTCCATTGTATATATGTGCCACATCTTCTTTATCCATTCATCTGTTGATGGATTTTAGGTTGTTTCCATGTCCTGGCTATCATAAATAGAGCTGCAATGAACATTTTGGTACATAACTCTTTTTGAATTATGGTTTTCTCAAGGTATATGCCCTGTAGTGGGATTGCTGAGTCCTATGGTAGTTCTATTTTTAATTTTTTTAAGGAAACCCCATACTGCTCTCCATAATGGCTGGATCAATTTACATTCCCACCAGCAGTGCAAGAGTGTTCCCTTTTCTCCACACCCTCTCCAGCATTTATTGTTTCTAGAGTTTTTGATGATGGCCAATCTGGCCGGTGTGAGATGATATCTCATTGTAGTTTTGATTTGCATTTCTCTAATGATTAATGATGTTGAGCATTCTTTAATGTGTTTGTTGGCTATCTGTATATCTTCTTTGGAGAAATGTCTATTTAGTTCTTCTGCCCATTTTTGGATTGGGTTGTTTGTTTTTTTGTTATTGAGTTGTGTGAGTTGCTTATAAATTTTGGATATTAATCCTTTCTCAGTTGCTTCATTTGCAAATATATTCTCCCATTCTGAGGGTTGTCTTTTGGTCTTGTTTATGATATCCTTTGATGTGCAAAAGCATTTAAGTTTCATTAGCTCCCATTTTTTTGTTTTTGTTTTTATTTCCATTTCTCTAGGAGGTGGGTCAAAAAGGATTTTGCTGTGATTTATGTCATACAGTGTTCTGCCTATATTTTCCGCTAAGAGTTTGATAGTGTGTGGCCTTACATTTAGGTCTTTAACCCATTTTTAGTTTATTTTTGTATGTGGTGTTAGGGAGTGTTCTAATTTCATACTTTTACACATAGCTGTCGAGTTTTACCAGCACCACTTATTGAAGAGGCTGTCTTTTCTCCTACTGTATATTCTTGCCTCCTTTATCAAAGATAAGGTGACCATATGTGTGTGGGTTTATCTCTGGGCTTTCTCTCCTGTTCCATTGATCTATATTTCTGTTTTGGTGCCAGTACCATACTGTCTTGATTACTGTACCTTTGTAGTAGAGTCTGAAGTCAGGGAGCCTGATTCCTCCAGCTCCATTTATCGTTCACAAGATTGCTTTGGCTATTCGGGGTCATTTGTGTTTCCATACAAATTGTGAAATTTTTGTTCTAGTTCTGTAAAACATGCCAGTGGTAATTTGATAAGGATCGCATTGAATCTGTAGATTGCTTTGGCTAGTAGAGTCATTTACACAATTTTGATTCTTCCAATCCAAGAACATGGTATATTTCTCCACCTATTTGTCTCATCTTTAATTTCTTTCATCAGTGTCTTATAGTTTTCTGCATACAAGTCTTTGGTCTCCATAAGTAGGTTTATTCCTAGATATTTGATTCTTTTGGTTGCAATGGTAAATGGGAGTGTTTTCTTAATTTCAATCTCAGGTTATCCATCATTAGTGTATAAGAATGCCAGAGATTTCTGTTCATTAATTTTGTATCTTCCTACTTTACCAAATTCATTGATTAGCTCTAGTAGTTTTCTGGTTGCATCCTTAGGATTCTCTATGTATAGTATCATGTCATCTGCAAACAGTGACAGCTTTACTTCTTCTTTTCCTATTTGGATTCCTTTTATTTCTTTTTATTCTCTGATTGCTGTGGGTAGAACTTCCAAAACTAGGTTGAATAAGAGTGGTGAGAGTGGGCAACCTTGTCTTGTTCCAGATCTTACTGGAAACGGTTTCAGTTTTTCACCATTGAGAATGATGCTGACTGTGGGTTTCCCATATATGGCCTTTATTATGTTGAGGAAACTTCCCTCTATGCCTACCTTCTGCAGGGTTTTTATCATAAATGGGTGTTGAATTTTGTCAAAAGCTTTCTCTGCATCTATTGAGATGATCATATGGTTTTTCTCCTTCAGTTTGTTGATATGGTGTATCACGTTGATGGATTTGCATATATTGAAGAATCCTTCCATACCTGGAATAAACCCCACTTGATAATGTTGTATGATCCGTTTAATGTGCTGTTGCATTCTGTTTGCTAGTATTTTGTTGAGGATTTTTGCATCTATGTTCATCAGTGATATTGGCCTGTAGTTTTCTTTCTTGTGAAGTCTTTGTCTGGTTTTGGTATAAGGGATATGGTGGCCTCATAGAATGAGTTTGGGAGTGTTCCTCCCTCTGCTATCTTTTGGAAGAGTTTCAGAAGGAGAGGTGTTATCTCTTCTCTAAATGTTTTACAGAATTCGCCTGTGAAGCCATCTGGTCCTAGGCTTCTGTTTGTTGGAAGATTTTTAATCACAGTTTCAATTTCTGTGTTTGTGATTGGCCTGTTCATATTTTCTATTTCTTCCTGGTTCAGTCTTGGCAGGTTGTGCATTTCTAAGAATTTACCCATTTCTTGCAGGTTGTCCATTTTATTGGCATACAGTTGGTTGTAGTAATCTCTAATAATCCTGTATTTCTGCAGAGTCTGTTGTTACATCTCCTTTTTCATTTCTAATTCTATTGATTTGAGTCTTCTCCCTTTT
Organism: Kogia breviceps; assembly: GCF_026419965.1. Taxonomy (NCBI): domain Eukaryota; kingdom Metazoa; phylum Chordata; class Mammalia; order Artiodactyla; family Physeteridae; genus Kogia; species Kogia breviceps. The sequence goes on along the minus strand of NC_081330.1, from coordinate 86,414,436 downwards.
TTTCTTGATGAGTCTGGCTAATGGTTGATCAATTTTATTTATCTTCTCAAAGAACCAGCTTTTAGTTTTATTGGTCTTTGCTATTGTTTCCTTCATTTCTTTTTCATTTATTTCTGATCTGATCTTTATGATTTCTTTCCTTCTGCTAAATTTGGGTTTTTTCTTCTTCTTTCTCTAATTGCTTTAAGTAAAAAGCTAGGTTGTTTATTTGATACGTTTCCTGTTTCTTAAGGTATGATTGTATTGCTATAAACTTCCCTCTTAGAACTGCTTTAGCTGTATCCCATAGGTTTGGGGCTGTCGTGTCTCCATTGTCATTTGTTTCTAAGTATTTTTTCATTTCTTCAGTGATCACTTCATTATTAAGTAGTGTATTGTTTAGCCTCCATGTGTTTGTATTTTTTACAGATCTTTTCCTGTAATTGATATCTAGTCTCATAGCGTTGTGGTCAGAAAAGATACTTGATAAAATTTCAATTTTCTTAAATTTGCCAAGGCTACATTTTTGACCCAATATATGATCTATCCTGGAGAATGTTCCATGAGCACTTGAGAAAAATGTGAATTCTGTTTTCTTTGGATGGAATGTCCTATAAATATCAATTATGTCCACCTGTGTTATGTATCATTTAACGCTTGTGTTTCCTTATTTATTTTTATTTTGGATGATCTGTCCATTGGTGAAAGTGGGGTGTTAAAGTCTCCTACTATGATTGTCTTACTGTTCATTTCCCCTTTTATGGCTGTTATTATTTCCCTTATGAATTGTGGTGCTCCTATGTTGGGTGCATAAATATTTATAATTGTTATATATCTTCTTCATGGATCGATCCCTTGATCATTTTGTCGTGTCCTTCATTGTCTCTTGTAAGAGTGTTTTTTAAAGTCTATTTTGTTTGATATGAGAATTGCTACTCGAGCTTTCTTCTAATTTTAATTTGCATGGAATATCTTTTCCCATGCCCTTCTTTCAGTCTGTATGTGTGCCTAGGTCTGAAGTGGGTCTCTTGTAGACATCATATATAAGGGTCTTGTTTTTGTATCCATTTAGCCAATCTTTGTCTTTTGGTGAGAGCATTTAATCCATTTACATTTAAGGTAATTATCAATATGTATGTTCCTATTACTCTTTACTTAATTGGTTCGGGTTGTTCTTGTAGGTCTTTTCCTTCTCTTGTGTTTCTTGCCTAGAGAAGTTCCTTTAGCATTTGTTGTAGACCTAGTTTGGTGGTTCTGAACTCTCTCAGCTTTTGCTTGTCTGTAAAAGCTTTATTTTCTCCATCAAATCTGAATGAGAGGGCTTCCTGGTGGTGCAGTGGTTGAGAATTGGCCTTCTGATGCAGGGGACACGGGTTCTTGCCCCGGTCTGGGATGATCCCACATGCCATGGAGCAGCTGGGCCCATGAGCCCTGGCCACTGACCCTGGCGTCCGGAGCCTGTGCTCCACAATGGGAGAGGCCACAACAGTGAGAGGCCTGCGTACCACACACACACACACAAAATCTGAATGAGATCCTTGCTGGGTAGAGTAATCTTGGTTGTTTTTTTTCCTTCATCACTTCAAATATGTCCTGCCACTCCCTTCTGGCTTGTAGAGTTTCTGCTGAAAGATCAGATGTTAACCTTATGGGGATTCCCTTGTGTGTTATTTGTTGTTTTTCCCTTGCTGCTTTTAATATGTTTTCTTTGTATTTAATTTTTGACAGTTTGATTATTATGTGTCTTGGCATGTTTCTCCTTGTGTTTATCCTGTATGGGACTCTCTGTGCTTCCTGGAGTCGATTGACTATTTCCTTTCCTATATTAGGGAAATTTTCAACTCTAATCTCTTCAAATATTTTCTTAGTCCTTTTCTTTTTCTCTTCTTCTTATGGGACCCCTATATTTCGAATGTTGGTGCGTTTAATGTTGTCCCAGAGGTCTCTGAGACTGTCCTCAGTTCTTTTCCTTCTTTTTTCTTTCTTCTGCTCTGCAGTAGCTATTTCCACTACTTTATCTTCCAGGTCACTTATCCGTCCTTCTGCCTCAGTTATTCTGCTATTCATCCCATCTAGGGTATTTTTCATTTCATCTATTGTGTTGCTCATCGTTGGTTGTATCCTCTTTATTTCTTCTAGGTCCTTGTTAACTGTTTCTTGCAATTTGTCTATTCTATTTCCAAGATTTTGAATCATCTGTACTATCATTATTCTGAATTCTTTTTCATGTAGACTGCCTATTTCCTCTTCATTTGTTAGGTCTGGTGTGTTTTTATCTTGCTCCTTCATCTGCTGTGTGTTTTTTTGTCTTCTCATTTTGCTTATCTTACTGTGTTTGGGGTCTCCTTTTTGCAGGGTGCAGGATCATAGATCCCGTTGTTTTTGGTGGCTGTCCCCAGTGGCTAAGGTTGGTTCAGTGGATTGAGTAGGTTTCCTGGTTGGAGGGACTAGTGCCTCTGTTCTGGTGCATGAGGCTTGTTCTTGTGTTTCTGGTGGGCAGGTCCACATCTGTTGTTGTGTTTTGGGATGTTGGTAGCCTTATTATGATTTTAGGCAGCCTCTCTGCTAATGGATGGGGCTGTAGACCTATCTTGCTCTTTGTTGGTTATAGGGTGTCCAGCACTGTTCATTGCTGGTCCTTTTGTGAAGCTGGGTCTTGGTGTTGAGATGGAGATTTTTGGGAGATTTTCGCCATTTGATATTGCGTGCAGCTGGGATGTCTCTTGTGGACCAGTGTCCTGATGTTGGTTCTCCCACCTCAGAGACACAGTCTTGACACCTGGCTGGAGCGCCAAGAGCCTTTAATCCACCCAGCTCACAATAAAAGGGAGAAAAAGTAGAAAGGAAAGAAAAGGAAGGAAGGAAAAAAGGAGGGAGGGAGGGAGGGAAGGAAGGAAGAAAGGGAGGTAGGAATGAAGAAGGGAAGGGAGGAAGGAAGGATGAAATGAAGGAAGGAAGAAAGCAAGAAAGGAAAGAAAGAAGGAGGAGAGGAAGAAAGGGAGGAAGGAATAGAGGAAGGAAGCGAGGAAAGAAGGGAGGAAGGAAGGAAGAAAGGAGGGAAGGATTGAAGAAAGGGAGAAGACAAAATAAAGTAGGATAAAGTATAGTTACTAAAATAAAAAATAATTTTTAAGAAGAAAAAATCTCTATTAAGAAAAAAAACAAAGAAAAACGTGTAGGTCTAACCCTAGGACAAATGGTGAAAACAAAGCTATACAGACAAAATCTCACACAGCAGCACACACATACACACTCACAAAAAGAAAAAAGTTGAAAATAATAGTATATCTTTCTCCTGAAGTCCACCTCCTCAACTTGGGATATTTCGCTGTCTATTCAGGTTTTCCACAGGTGCAGGGCACTTGAAGTTGATTGTGGAGCTTTGCTCCACTGCTCCTGAGGCTGCTGGGAGAGACCTCCGCCTCTCCTCTTTGTTCGCACAGCTCCTGGGGTTCAGCTTTGGACTTGGCCCTGCCTCTGCGAGTAGGTCACCCGAGGGAGTCTGCTCTTAGCTCAGACAGGACGGGGTTAAAGGAGCAGCTGATTCAGGGGCTCTGGCAGAGATCGGGGAGAGGGAGCGCATTGATGCGGGCCGAGCCTGCGGCAGTAGAGGCGCACATGATGCTGCACCGGCCCGAGGTGCACCACGCGTTCTCCCTGGGAAGCTGTCCCTGGATCATGGGATCCCGGCAGTGGCGGGCTGCACGGGCTCCCAGAAGGGGTGGTATGGAGAGTGACCTGTGCTCCCACACAGGCCTCTTGGTGGCGGCAGCAGCAACCCTACCATCCCACACCCGTCTCTACTGTCCATGCCAACAGCCGCAGCTCACGCCCATTTCTGAAGCTCCTTTACGTGGTGCTCTTGAGGTTTTGCATTTCTAAATATTTCTCCATTTTTTCTAGGTTGTCCATTTTATTGGCATACAGTTGCTTGTAGTAATCTCTAATAATCTTTTGTATTTCTGAAGTGTCAGTTGTTACATCTCCTTTTTCATTTCTAATTCTATTGATTTGAGTCTTCTCCCTTTTTTTCTTGAAGAGTCTTGCTAATGGTTTATCAATTTTATTTATTTTCTCAAAGAACCACCTTTTTGTTGTATTGATCTTTGCTATCGTTTCCTTCATTTCTTTTGCATTTATTTCTGATATTATCTTTACTATTTCTTTCCTTTGGTTAACTTTGGGCATTTTTTCTTCTTCTTTCTCTAATTGCTTTAGGTACAAGGTTAGGTTGTTTATTTGATATGTTTCCTTTTTCTTCAGGTAGAATTGTATTGCTATAAACTTCCCTCTTGGAACTGCTTTTGCTGCGTCCCATAGGTTGTGGGTCATCGTGTATCTATTGTCATATGTTTCTAAGGATTTTTTAATTTCCTCTTTGATTTCTTCAGTGATCACTTCATTATTAAGTAGTGTATTGTTTAGCCTCCATATCTTTGTATTCTTTACAGATCTTTTCATGTAATTGATATCTAGTCTCATAGCATTGTGGTCAGAAAAGATACTTGATACGATTTCAGTTGTCTTAAATTTACCATGGCTTGATTTGTGACACAAGATATGATGTATATTGGAGAATGTTCCATGAGCACTTGAGAAAAATATGTATTCTGTTGCTTTTGGATGGAATGTCCTCTAAATATTATTTAAGTCCATCTTGTGTAATGGATCATTTAAAGATTGTGTTTCCTTATTTATTTTCATTTTAGATGATCTGTCCATTAGTGAAAGTGGGGTGTTAAAGTCCCCTACTATGATTGTGTTACTGTCGATTTCCCCTTTTTTTTAACATATTTATTTGAGTATAACAGTTTTACAATAGTGTGTTAGTTTCTCCTTTACAACAAGGTGAACCAGTTATACATATACATATGTTCCCATAACTCTTCCCTCTTGTGTCACCCTCCCTCCCACCCTCCCTATCCCACCCCTCTAGGTGGTCACAAAGCACAGAGGTGAACTCCCTGTGCTATGCTGCAGCTTCCCACTAGCTATCTCATTTACATTTGGTAGTGTGTATATGTCCCTGCCACTCACTCACATCATCACAGCTTACCCTTCCCCCTCCCCATATCCTCAAGTCCATGCTCTAGTAGGTCTGTGTTTTATTCCCATCCTACCACTAATCTCTTCAAGATATTTTTTTTTAGATTCCATATATATGTGTTAGCATATGGTATTTGTTTTTATCCTTCTGACTTACTTCACTCTGTATGACACATTCCAGGTCTATCCAACTCATTACAAATAACTCAGTTTCATTTCTTTTTATGGCTGAGTAATATTCCATTGTATATATGTGCTACACCTTCTTTATCCATTAATCTGTCAATGGACACTTAGGTTGCTTCCATGTCCTGGCTATCGTAAATAGAGCTGCAATAAACATTTTGGTACATGACTCTTTTTTTTTTTTTTTTTTGAAGAGCAATAACATTTATTGAGAACTTACTATATAAAACACATTTAAGCATTTTAATACATTGAATGATAAATATGCTATAATAATATTTTGAGTTAGCTGTTACTTTTATCTTGATTTTACAGATGACAAAACGGAGACAGAAGTTACTTTTGTAAAATAATCTAAACCTTAGTAGTGAACTCAAATTTTGAACACAGGTAGTCTGGCTCCAGAGCTTCCTGCTTCTTGTTTCTTAAACATTACTGCATAAATATTTCAATAAACACACACATACACACAGAGATACACACTCTTAAGGCAGACCTCCCCTGCCATGCCCCCTGATCAATCATACTTATGTATACAAAATCCAAACGATGGAAATAATTTCTATCCAGTACAGTATTAATATAGTTATCCTCCACTTTATAAACAAGATGTTTCCCCCTAAAAATAGAGTTTTATTTTATTTTATTTTTTTTATTTTTTTTTTATTTTTTTTTTAACATCTTTATTGGAGTATAATTGTTTTACAATAGTGTGTTAGTTTTCCCTCTACAACAAACTAAATCAGTTATACATACACACATGCTCCCACATCTCCTCCCTCTTGCATCACCCTCTCTCCCACCCTCCCTATCCCACCCCCCCAGGCGGTCACACAGCACAGAGGTGATCTCCCTGTGCTATGCAGCAGCTTCCCACCAGCTATCTAATTTACATTTGATAGTGTATATATGTCCCTGCCACTCCCCCACTTCGTCACAGCCCACCCCTCCCCCTCCCCATATCCTCAAGTCCATGCTCGAGTGAGTCTGTGTTTTATTCCCGTCCTACCACTAACCTCTTCATGACATTTTTTTCCTTAGAGTCCATATATATGTGTTAGCATACGGTATTTGTTTTTCTCCTTCTGACTTACTTCACTCTGTATGACAGACTCCAGGTCCATCCACCTCATTATAAATAACTCAGTTTCATTTCTTTTTATGGCTGAGTAATATTCCATTGTATATATGTGCCACATCTTCTTTATCCATTCATCTGTTGATGGACACTTAGGTTGCTTCCATGTCCTGGCTATTGTAAATAGAGCTGCAATGAACATTTTGGTACATGAGTCTTTCTGAATTATAGTTTTCTCAGGGTATATTCCCAGTAGTGGGATTGCTGGGTCGTATGGTAGTTCTATTTGTAGTTTTTTAAGGAACCTCCATACTGTTCTCCATAGCGGCTGTATCAATTTACATTCCCACCAGCAGTGCAAGGGGGTTCCCTTTTCTCCACACCCTCTCCAGCATTTATTGTTTCTAGAGTTTTTGATGATGGCCAATCTGACCGGTGTGAGATGATATCTCATTGTAGTTTTGATTTGCATTTCTCTAATGATTAATGAGGTTGAGCATTCTTTCATGTGTTTGTTAGCAATCTGTATATCTTCTTTGGAGAAATGTCTATTTAGTTCTTCTGCCCATTTTTGGATTGGGTTGTTTGTTTTTTTGTTATTGAGCTGCATGTGTTGCTTATAAATTTTGGAAATTAATCCTTTGTCAGTTGCTTCATTTGCAAATATTTTCTCCCATTCTGAGGGTTGTCTTTTGGTCTTGTTTATGGTATCCTTTGCTGTGCAAAAGCTTTTAAGTTTCATTAGGTCCCATTTGTTTATTTGTGTTTTTATTTCCATTTCTCTAGGAGATGGGTCAAAAAGGATCTTGCTGTGATTTATGTCGTATAGTGTTCTGCCTATGTTTTCCTCTAAGAGTTTGATAGTGTCTGGCCTTACATTTAGGTCTTTAACCCATTTTGAGTTTATTTTAGTGTGTGATGTTAGGGATTGTTCTAATTTCATACTTTTACATGTAGCTGTCCAGTTTTCCCAGCACCACTTATTGAAGAGGCTGTCTTTTCTCCACTGTATATCCTTCCCTCCTTTATCAAAGATAAGGTGACCATATGTGTGTGGGTTTATCTCTGGGCTCTCTATCCTGTTCCATTGATCTATATTTCTGTTTTTGTGCCAGTACCATATTGTCTTGATTACTGTAGCCTTGTAGTAGAGCATGACTCTTTTTGAATTATGGTTTTCTCAAGGTATATGCCCAGTAGTGGGATTGCTGAGTCATATGTTAGTTCTATTTGTAGTTTTTTAAGGAACCTCCATACTGTTCTCCATAGTGGCTGTATAATTTTAAATTCCCACCAGCAGTGCAAGGGTGTTCCCTTTTCTCCACACCCTCTCCAGCATTTATTGTTTCTAGAGTTTTTGATGATGGCCAATCTGGCCGATGTGAGATGATATCTCATTGTACTTTTGATTTGCATTTCTCTAATGATTAATGATGTTGAGCATTCTTTAATGTGTTTGTTGGCTATCTGTATATCTTCTTTGGAGAAATGTCTATTTAGTTCTTCTGCCCATTTTTGGATTGGGTTGTTTGTTTTTTTGTTATTGAGCTGCATGAGTTGCTTATAAATTTTGGATATGAATCCTTTGTCAGTTGCTTCATTTGCAAATATTTTCTCCCATTCTGAGGGTTGTCTTTTGGTCTTGTTTATGGTATCCTTTGCTGTGCAAAAGCTTTTAAGTTTCATTAGATCCCATTTGTTTATTTTTGTTTTTATTTCCATTTCTCTAGGAGATGGGTCAAAAAGGATCTTGCTGTGATTTATATCATAGAGTATTCGCCCTATGTTTTCCTCTAAGAGTTTGATAGTGTCTGGCCTTACATTAAGGTCTTTACCCCATTTTGAGTTTATTTTTGTGTATGGTGTTAGGGAGTGTTCTAATTTCATACTTTTACAGGTAGCTGTCCAGTTTTCCCAGCACCACTTATTGAAGAGGCTGTCTTTTCTCCACTGTGTTTCCTTCCCTCCTTTATCAAATAAGGTTACCATATGTGTGTGGGTTTATTTGTGGGCTTTCTATCCTGTTCCATTGATCTATATTTCTGTTTTTGTGCCAGTACCGTACTGTCTTGATTAGCTGTGGCCTTGTAGTATACTCTGGAGTCAGGGAGCCTGATTCCTCCAGCTCCATTTTTCGTGCTCAAGATTGCTTTGGCTATTCGGGATCTTTTGTGTTTCCATACAAATTGTGAAATTCTTTGTTCTAGTTCTGTAAAAAATGCCAGTGGTAATTTGATGGGGATCGAATTGAATCTGTAGATTGCTTTGGCTAGTAGATCCATTTTCACAATGTTGATTCTTCCAATCCAAGAATATGGTATATTTCTCCACCTATTTGTATCATCTTTAATTTCTTTCATCAGTGTCTTATAGTTTTCTGCATACAAGTATTTTGTCTCCTTAGGTAGGTTTATTCCTAGATATTTTATTCTTTTTGTTGCAATGGTAAATGGGAGTGCTTTCTTAATTTCATTCTCAGATTTTTCATCATTAGTGTATAGGAATGCCAGAGATTTCTGTTCATTAATTTTGTATCCTGCTACATTAGCAAATTCATTGATTAGTTCTAGTAGTTTTCTGATAGCATCCTTAGTATTCTCTATGTATAGTATCATGTCATCTGCAAACAGTGACAGCTTTACTTCTTCTTTTACTATTTGGATTCCTTTTATTTCTTTATTTTCTCTAATTGCTGTGGCTAGAACTTCCAAAACTAGGTTGAATAAGAGTCGTGAGAGTGGGCAACCTTGTCTTGTTCCAGATCTTACTGGAAAATGGTTTCAGTTTTTCACCATTGAGAACAATGCTGGCTGTGGGTTTGTCATATATTGCCTTTATTATATTGAGAAAAGTTCCCTCTATGCCTACTTTCTGCAGCGTTTTTATCATAAATGGGTGTTGAATTTTGTCAAAAGCTTTCTCTGCATCTATTGAGATAATCATATGGGTTTTCTCCTTCAGTTTGTTGATATGGTGTATCACGTAGATTGATTTGTGTATATTGAAGAATCCTTGCATTCCTGGAATAAACCCCACTTGATCATGGTGTATGATCCTTTTAATGTGCTGTTGGATTCTGTGTGCTAGTATTATTTTGATGACTTTTGCATCTATGTTCATCAGTGATATTGGCCTCTAGTTTTCTTTCTTTGTGACGTCTTTGTCTGGTTTTGGTATCAGGGTGATGGTGGCCTCATAGAATGAGTTTGGGAGTGTTCCTCCCTCTGCTATCTTTTGGAAGAGTTTGAGAAGGGTAGGTGTTAACTCTTCTCTAAATGTTTGATAGAATTCGCCTGTGAGGCCATCTGGTCCTGGGCTTTTGTTTGTTAGAAGATTTTTAATCACAGTTTCAATTTCAGTGCTTGTGATTGGTCTGTTCATATTTTCTATTTTTTCCTGGTTCAGTCTTGGCAGGTTGTGCATTTCTAAGAATTTGACCATTTCTTCTACGTTGTCCTTTTTATTGGCATAGAGTTGCTTGTAGTAATCTCTAATAATGTTTTGTATTTCTGCAGAGTCAGTTGTTACATCTCCTTTTTCATTTCTAATTCTATTGATTTGAGTCTTCTCCCTTTTTTTCTTGATGAGTCTGGCTAATGGTTTATCAATTTTATTTTTCTTCTCAAAGAACCAGCTTTTACTTTTATTGATCTTTGCTATTGTTTCCTTCATTTCTTTTTCATTTATTTCTGATCTGATCTTTATGATTTCTTTCCTTCTGCTAAATTTGGGGGTTTTTTTGTTCTTCCTTCTCTAATTGCTTTAGGTGCAAAGTTAAGATGTTTATTCGACATACTTCCTGTTTCTTAAGGTATGATTGTATTGCTATAAACTTCCCTCTTAGAACTGCTTTTGCTATATCCCATAGGTTTTGGGTCGTCGTGTCTCCATTGTCATTTGTTTCTAAGTACTTTTTGGTTTCCTCTTTGATATCTTCAGTGATCCCTTCGTTATTAACTAGTGTATTGTTTATCCTCCATGTGTTTGTATTTTTTACAGATCTTTTCCTGTAATTGATATCTAGTCTCATAGCGTTGTGGTCAGAAAAGATACTTGATACGATTTCAATATTCTTAAATTTGCCAAGGCTAGATTTGTGACCCAAGATATGATCGATCCTGGAGAATGTTCCATAGGCACTTGAGAAAAATGTGTATTCTGTTGTTTTTGCATGGAATGTCCTATAAATATCAAGTAAATCCATCTTGTATAATGTATCATTTAAAGCTTGTGTTTCCTTATTTATTTTCATTTTGGATGATCTGTCCATTGGTGACAGTAGGGTGTTAAAGTCCCCTACTATGATTGTGTTACTGTCGATTTCCCCTTTTATGGCTGTTAGTACTTGCTTTATGTATTGAGGTGCTCCTATGTTGGGTGCATAAATATTTACAATTGTTATATCTTCTTTATGGATCGATCCCTTGATCATATGTAGTGTCCTTTTTTTTCTCTCTTGTAAGAGTTTTATTTTAAAGTCTATTTTGCCTGGTATGAGAATTGCTACTCCAGCTTTCTTCTGATTTCCATTTGCATGTAATATCTTTTTCCATACCCTCACTTTCAGTCTGTATGTGTCTCTAGGTCTGAAGTGGGTCTGTTGTAGACAGCATATATATGGGTCTTGTCTTTGTATCCATTCAGCCAGTCTGTGTCTTTTGGTGGGACCATTTAGTCCATTTACATTAAAGGTAATATCGATATGTATGTTCCTATTTCCATTTACTTAATTGTTTTGGCTTGTTCTTGTACATCTTTTCCTTCTCTTGTGTTTCTTGCCTAGAGATGTTCCTTTAACATTTGTTGTAAAGTTGGTTTGGTGGTGCTGAACTCTCTCAGCTTTTTATTCTCTGTAAATGTTTTAATTTCTCCCTCAAATCTGAATGAGATCCTTGCTGGGAAGAGTAATCTTGGTTGTAGGTTTTTCTCCTTCTTCACTTTAAATATGTCCTTCCTCTCCCTTGTGGCTTGCAGAGTTTCTGCTGAAAGATCAGATGTTAACCTTATGGGGATTCCCTTGTGTGTTATTTGTTGTTTTTCCCTTGCTGCTTTTAATATGTTTGCTTTGTATTTAAGTTTTGATAGTTTGATTAATATGTGTCTTGGCATCTTTCTCCTTGACTTTAACCTGTATGGGACTCTCTGTGCTTCCTGGACTTGATGGATTATTTCCTTTCCTATATTATGGAAGTTTTCAACTCTAATCTCTTCAAATATTTTCTCAGTCCCTTTCTTTTTCTCTTCTTCTTCTGGGACCCCTATAATTCGAATGTTGGTGTGTTTAATGTTGTCCCCAAGACACTGAGACTATCCTCAGTTCTTTTCATTCTTTTTTCTTTATTCTGCTCTGCAGAATAAACTTAACTTCCACTTAACTTCCACTACTTTATAATAACTTTATAATAACTTCCACTACTTTATAATAACTTTATAATAACTTCCACTACTTTATCTTCCAGGTCACTTATCCGTCCTTCTGCCTCAGTTATTCTGCTATTCATCCCATCTAGGGTATTTTTCAATTCAGTTATTGTGTTGCTCATCATTGCTTGCTTCCTCTTTATTTCTTCTAGGTCCTACTTAAAGCTTTCTTGGGCTTCCCTGGTGGCGCAGTGGTTGAGAATCCGCCTGCCGATGCAGGGGATGCGGGTTCGTGTCCCGGTCCGGGAAGATCCCACATGCCGCAGAGCGGCTGGGCCCGTGAGCCATGGCCGCTGAGCCTGCGCGTCCGGAGCCTGCGCTCCACAATGGGAGAGGCCACAACAGTGAGAGGCCCGCGTACCACCAAAAAAAAAAAAAAAAAAAAAAAGCTTTCTTGTAATTTGTCTATTCTAATTCCAAGATTTTAGATCATCTTTACTATCATTATTCTGTATTCTTTTTCCGGTTGACTGCCTATTTCGTCTTCATTTGTTAGGTCTACTGGGTTTTTACCTTGCTCCTTCATCTCTTGTGTGTTTTTCTTTCTTTTCATTTTGCTTACTGTGTTTGGGGTCTCCTTTTTGCAGGCTTCAGGTTCATAGTTCCCGTTTTTTCTGGTGTCTCTCCCCAGTGCCTACGGTTGGAACAGTGGTTTGATTAGATTTCCTGGTTGGGGGGACTAGTGCCTATGTTCTGGTGGATGAGGCTGGATCTTGTTTTCTGGTGGGCAGATCCACATCTGTTGGTGTGTTTTGGGATGTCAGTAGCCTTATTATGATTTTATGCATCCTCTCTGCTAATTGATGGTACCGTAGTCCTGTCTTGCTATTTGTTTGGCATAAGGTGTCCAGCACTGTACATTGCTGTTCATTGAGTGAAGCTGGGTCTTTGTGTTTAGATGGAGATCATTGGGAGATTTTCGCCATTTGATATTGTGTGCAGCTGGGAGGTCTCTTGTGGACCAGTGTCCTGAGGTTGGTTCTCCCACCTCAGAGACACGGCCCTGGTGCCTGGCTGGAGCGCCAAGAGCCTTTAATCCACCCGGCTCACAATAAAAGGGAGAAAAAGTAGAAGGGAAAGAAAGAAAAAAGGAAAGAAGGAAGGAGGGAGGGAGGAAGGAAGGAAGGAAGGAAGGAAGGAAGGAAAGAAGGAAGAGAGGAAGCAAATGGTAGGAAGGAAGGAAGGGAGGTAGGAAGGGAGGAAGGATGGATGGAAGGAAGGAAGAGAGGAAGGAAGGAAGAAAGGGAAGAAGAAAGGAAGGAAGGAAGGGAGGAAGGAAGGAAGGCAGGGAGGAAGGAAGGAAGGCAGGGAGGAAGGAAGGGAGGAAGGAAGGAAGGAGGAACGGAAGGAAGAAATGATTGAAAAAGGAAGGAAGAAAGAAGATAAAATAAACTAGGATAAAATAAAGTTATTAAAATAAAAACAATTATTTAAAAAATTTATTTAAAAAGGACGGGTCCATCAGAACCCTAGGACAAGTGGTGAAAGCAAAGCTGTACAGACAAAATCTTACACAGCAGCACACACATACACACTCACAAAAAGAGGAAAAGGGGTAAATAATAATGTATCTTGCTCCCAAAGTCCACCTCCTCAACTTGGGACGATTTGCTGTCTATTCAGGTATTCCACAGTTGCAGGGAACTTCAAGTTGATTGTGGAGATTTAATCCGCTGCTTCTGAGGCTTGTGGGAGAGACCTTCCCCTCTCCTCTTTGTTCGCACAACTCCTGGTGTTCAGCTTTTGACTTGGCCACGCCTCTGCGCGTAGGTCTTCCGAGAGTGTCTGCTCTTAGCTCAGACAGGACGGGGTTAAAGGAACAGCAGATTCAGGGGCTCTGGCTCTGGCCTGGGGGAGGGAGGGGCACAGATTCGGGGTGAGCCTGTGGCGGCAAAGGCCAGCGTGATGTTGGACCAGCCCGAGGTGCACCGTGCATTCTCCCGGGGAGGCTGTCCTTGGATCCCGGGACCCCGGCAGTGGCAGGCTGCACAGGCTCCTGAGAGGGGAGTTGTGGAGAGTGAGCTATGCTCACACACAGGCCTCTTGGTGGCAGCAGCAGCAGCCCTAGCTTCCCTCGCCCGTCTCTGGTGTCTGCTCCAATAACCGCGGCTTCCGCCTGTTTCTTGAGCTCCTTTCCGCGATGTGCTTAATCCCCTCTCCTCTCGCACCAGGAAACAAAGAGGCAAGAAAAAGTCTCTTGTCTCTTTGGCAGCTCCGTGCCCGTTTCTGGAGCTCCTTTAAGTGTAGCGCTTAAACTCCTCTCCTCGTACATCAGGAAACCAAGAGGCAAGAATAACTCTCCTGTCTCTTCAGCAGCTCCGCGCCCGTCTGTGGAGCTCCTTTAAGTGGCGCGCTTAATCCCCTCTCCTCGCACCCCAGGAAGCAAAGTGGGAAGAAAATGTCTCTTGCCTCTTTGACAGCTCCAGGCTTCTCCCAGACTCCGTCCCAGCTAGCCTTGGTGCACTAACCCCTTCAGGCTGTTTTCACGCTGCCAACCCCAGGCCTCTCCCTGGGATCTGACCGAATCCAAAGCCCAAACCTCAGCTCCCAGCCGCCCCCCCACCATCCCGGCGGGTGAGCAGACAATTCTCTCAGGTTGGTGAGTGATGGTCGGCACCGATCCTCTGTGCGGGAATCTCTCCACTTTGCCCTCTGCACCCTGTTGCTGTGCTCTCCTCTGTGGCTCTGAAGCTGCCCCCCTCTGCCACCCGCAGTCTCCGCCCATGAAGGGGTTTCTAGTGTATGGGAACATTTCCTCCTTCACAGTTCCCTCCCACTGGTGCAGGTCCCGTCCCTATTCTTTTCTCTCTGTTTATTCTTTTTTATTTAGCCCTACCCAGGTACGTGGGGTGTTTCTTGCCTTTTGAGAGGTCTGAGGTCTTCTGCCAGCATTCAGTGGGTGTTCTATAGGAGCAGTTCCACGTGTAGATGTATTTCTGATGTATGTGTGAGGAGGAAGTTGATCTCCGCGTCTTACTCTTCCTCCATCTTCTCTCTTCTCCTTTTGATGTGATTTTAAATGAAATTATGTTCTTTCTCTTTCTGATAGGTCATTATTAGCATATAGGAAAGCAACAGATATTTGTATATTAATTTATATTCTGGAACTTTACTGAATTCATTTATTAGTTCCAATAGTTTTTAGTTGGAGACTTTAGTGTTTTCCATATAAAGTATCATATCATCTCCAAGTAGTGACTGTTTAACTTCTTCCCTTTGAATTTGGATGTCTTTTATTTCATCTTCTTGTCTTCTAACTGTGGCTAGGACATCCAATACTATGCTAAATAGAAGTGGTGAAGTTGAGAGTCCTTGTCTTGTTCCTGAATTTAGAGAAAAGGCTTGCAGCTTTTCACCTTTGGGTATGATATTATCTGTGATTTTGTCACAAATACCCTTTATTATGTTGATATATGTTCCCTATATGCCAACTTTGATGACAGTTTTCATCATTCATGGATGTTGAATATATTAAATGTTTTTTTCTGCATCTATTGCGAGGATTATGTGATTTTCATCCTTCTTTTTGTTAATGTGGTGTATCACACTGGTAGACTTGCAAATATTGAATCCCCCTTGCAACCCTGGAATAAATCCCACTTGATCATGGTGTGTGATCCTTTTTATATATTGTTTGATTCAGCTTGTTATTACTTTATTGAAGAATTTTGTATCTATATTCATCAAAGGTATTGGCCTTTAATTTTCTTTTCTTGTCATGTCTTTGTCTGGTTTTGGATTAGGGTAATGGTGGCCTCATGGGGTGAAGTTGGGAGTGTCCCATTCTATTTAATTTTTTGGAATGACTTCAGAAGTATAGATAATAGCTCTTCTTTATATGTTTGGTATACTTCCTCTCTGAAGCTGTCTAGTCCTGGTCTTTTGATTGCTATAAATATTTTATTAAAAATTTAATTTCAATACTGTGATCATTCTGTTCAGATCATCTATTTCTTCCTGATTCAGTGTTGCATTTTGCATGTTTATATAAATTTTCCCATTTCTGCTGATTTTGGCATATAACTCTTCATGGTATTCTCATGATTTTTTGTATCTCTGTGGGATCGGTGGTTATTTCTCTTCTTTCATTTCTTTTTTTTTCCTTCACCTCTAAAGCAAATTTATTTCTGATTTCTGAACTCTATATGGATTCAGAGTTTTTTTAAAATTTTTATTCATATATAGTTGATTGACAATGTTGTGTTAGTTTCAAGTGTACAGTAAAGTGATTCATATATATGTATATATGTGTGTGTATATAAATATATTTTACATTATCTTCCATTATAGATTATTATAAGCTTTTGAGTATAATTTCCTGTGCTATACAGTAGGTCTTTGTTCATCACCTATTTCATATATAGTAGTGTGTATATTTTAATCCCAAACTCCTAATTTATCCCTCACCTCACCTCCCCTTTATTAACCATAAGTTTGTTTTCTATGTCTGTGAGTCTCTTTCTGCTTGGTAAATAAGTTCATTTGTATCCTTTTTTAGAGTCCACATATAAGCAATATTATATGATATTTGTCTTTGTCTGGCTTACTTCACTTAGTAGGATAATCTTTAGGTCCATCCATCTTGCTGCAAATGGCATTATTTCATTCTTTTTATGGCTAAGTAATATTCCATTGTGTATATATATATATTCTCTAACATCATATACAAAAATAAATTCAAAATGGATTAAGGACCAAAGTGTAAGACCAGATACTATGCAACTCCTAGAGGAAAACATAGGCAGAACACTCTTTGACATAAATTGAAGCAGTATCTTTTTGGATCCATCTCCTAGAGTAATGGAAATAAAAACAAAAATAAACAAATGGTACCTAATCAAACTCTTTCATTTCTTATTTTGTTTATTCGAGTCCTCACTCTTTTCTTCTTCATGAGACTGGCTAAGGACTTATAAATTTTGTTTATGCTTTCCAAAAACCCAGCTCTTTGTTCTATTGATCTTTGGGGTTTTTTTGTTTAATTCCTCTCTGACCTTTATTATTTTTCTTTCTTCAGCTGAATTTGGGCTTTGTTTATTTTTCTTTTTTACTTCATTTGATGGTAGTTGAGGTTGTTTATTTGAGATTTTTGTTTCCTGAGTAAGTTTTATTGTTATAAACTTCCCCCTCATAACTGCTTTTCCTATGTCCCATAGATTTTGTAAAGTTTAGCTTTTATTTTCATTTGTCTCAAGGTATTTTTTGATATAATTCTTTGATTTCTTCATGAGCTCATTGACATTTTTAGTAGCATGTTGTTGAGTCTCCACATGTGTCTGTTTCTCCCAAATTTCTTTCCATAATTGATTTCTACTTTCATAATGCTGTGGCCAGAAAAAAAAATGCTTAACATAATTTCTGTCCTCTTAAATTTGTTGAGACTTCTTTCATGGCCTAGTATGTGATCTATCCTGGAGAACATTCCATGTGCATCTGGAAAGAATGTATATTCTGCTATTTTTGTATGGAATATTCTATAGTTATCTATTAAGTCCTACTGGTTAATGTGTCCTTTAAGACTACTCTTTCCTTATTGATTTTCTCTCTGAATAATTTGTCCATTGATATAAGTGGGTTGTTAAAGTCCCCTGCTATTTTTGTATTATTGTTAATTACTTCCTTTATGTCTTTTAATATATGCTTTATATATTTAGGTGCTCCCATAACAGGTGCATGTATGTTAATGAGCATTATATCCTCTTCTTGTACTGAATGCTTTATTATTATATAATGTCCACTTTGTCTTTTGTTATAGACTTTGTTTTAAAGTCCACTTCATCTCATATGAGTATCATTACACCTACTTTTCTGTCAGTTCTATTTGCATGAAATATCTTTCTTCATCCCCTCACTTTCAGTCTGTGTGTGTCTTTAGCTCTAAAGTGAATCTCTTGTAAACAGCATATAAATGGATGATGTTCTTTAATCCAATCAATCATCCTAAATCATTCATTTGGAGCATTTAATCCATAGACATTTCCATGATTGTTGATACGTATGTACTTGTTGTGTTTTTGTTACTTGTTTTTGTGTTGCTTTTATCATTCTTCTTTGTCCTTTTACTCTTCTTTTAGTTTCTTCCCCTGTGGTTTGATGATTTTCTTTAGTGGTATGCTTCTGTTCCATTCTCTCAAGTCTTTGTGTATCTATTGTAAGTTTTTGATATGTGGTTACCATGGGGTTCATGTATTTTGACCTGTATGTGTATCTACTAGTTTTAAGCTGATAGTCATTTATGTTTAAATACATTCCAAATGGTGTACATTTTTTTTACTCCTCTTTCCCCTTGTTTTGTGCTTTTGATGTTTTATTTTACATCTTCATGTTTACCCCTTTACTCTTTATTGTAGTTATGGTTGATTTTATAATTTTTTGTTTTTTAATTTTTGTTCTAGCTTATTTTCATGGTTGATCTACTGCCTTCACTATATATTTGCCTTTACTAGTGTGATTTTTCCTTTTTTATAGATTCTTACTTCTTGCTGTAGCCCTTTCTCTTCCACTTAGAGAAGACTCTAAGATTTATTTTAAATTTCTTTTAAATTATTTTAGCTATTGCTTGTCTGAGAAGTTCTTTATCTCTCTTTCAATTCTGAATGAAAATCATGCTGGGTAGAGTTTCCTATGTTGCAAGACTTGCCCTTTCAGCACTTTAAATATATCATGCTCTCCCTTCTGGCTTGCAACATTTTTGTAGAAAAATCAACTGACAGAGTTATGAAGGTTCCCTTATGTGTGACTCTTTGTTTTTCTCTTGCTGCCTTAAGAATACCCCCTTTAATGTTAACTTTTGCCATTTTAATTATAATGTCTTGGTGCAGGTCTCTCTGGGTTTATCTTGTTTGGGAATCTCTGAGCTTCCTGTACTGTTTTCTTCTTCAGGTCTAGGAAGTTTTGTTTTGTTTTTTTTTAACTTTTATTGGAGTATAGTTAATTTACAATGTTGTGTTAGTTTCAGTTGTACAACAAAGTGAATTTGTTATACATATCTGTATATCCACTCTTTTTTAGATTATTTTCCCATATAGGCCATTAGAGAGTATTGAGTAGAGTTTCCTATACTATACAGTAAGTCCTTATTAGCTATCTGTTTTATATATAATAGTGTGTATATGTCAATTCCAATCTTCCAATTTATCCCTCTCCTCTTTATCCCTCTGCTAACAATAAGTTTATTTTCTACATCTGTAACTCTATTTCTGATTTGTATATAAGTTCATTTGTATGCTTTTTTTAGATTCCACATATAAATGATATAATATGATATTTGCCTTTCTCTATCTGACTTACTTCACTCAGTATGACAATCATCAGGTCCATCCATGTTGCTGCAAATAACATTATTTCATTCTTTTTTATGGCTGAGTAATATTCCATTGTATATATGTTCCACATCTCCTTTATCCATTCCTCTGTTGATGGACATTTAGGCAGCTTCCATATCCCAGGTATTGTAAGTAGTGCTGCAATGAATACTGGGTTGCATGTATCCTTTCAAACCATGTTTTTCTCCAGATACATGGCCAGGAGTGTGATTGATGGATCATATGGTAGCTATATTTTTAGTTTCTTAAGGAACCTCCATACTGTTCTCCATCGTAGTTTCACCAATTTACTTTTCCACAGACGGTGTAGGAGGGTTCCCTTTTCTCTACATCTTCTCCAGCACTTATTGTTTGTAGTTTTTTGATAATGACCATTCTGAGTAGTTTTGATTTGCATTTATCTAATAATAGGTGACATTGAGCATCTTTTCATGTGCTTTAAAACCATCTGTATGATTTTTTTGGAGAAGTCTCGATTTAAATCTTCCACCCATTTTTTGATTGGGTTTTTTGGTTTTTTTGATATTGAGTTGCGTGTGTTGTTTGCATATTTTTGTGAATAATCCCTTGTCAGTTGCTTCATTTGCAAATATTTTCTCCCGTTCTAAGGGTTGTCTTTTCATTTTGTTTATCATTTCCTTTGCTGTGCAAAAACTTTTAAGTTTAATTCAGATACATTTCTTTATTTTGTTTTTATTTTCACTACTCTAGGAGCTGGATTGAAAAAGATCTTGCTGCGATTTATGTCAGAGAGTATTTTGCCTATGTTTTCCTCTAAGAGTATTAGAGTATCTGGGTTTACATTTCAGTTTGTAATACATTTTGAGTTTACTTTTGTGTGTAGTGCTAGGGAGTCTTCTAATTTCATTCTTTTCCATGTAGCTGTCTAGTTTTCCCAGCACCACTTATTGACGAGATTGTCTTTTCTCCTTTGTATATTCTTGCCTCCTTTGTCATAGATTAAGTGACTGTAGGTGCATGGGTTTATCTGTGGGCTTTCTATCATCCTCCATTGAGCTATATTTCTGTTTTTGTGCCAGTACCATACTGTTTTGATGACTGTACTTTGTATTATAGTCTGAAGTCAGGGAGCCTGATTCTTCTAGCTCAATTTTTCTTTCTCAAGATTGCATCAGCTATTCATGGTCTTTTGTGTTTCTATACAAATTGTGAAAATTTTTGTTCTAATTCTGTGAAAAATGCCATTGGTAATTTTATAGGGATTACATTTAATCTGTAAATTGCTTTGGGTAATATAATCATTTTCACAATATTGATTCTTCCAATCCAAGAACATGGTCAGCTCTAGGAAGTTTTAAGCCATAATTTCATTAAATACATTTTAAACCCTTTATCTCTCTCTTCTTCTGGGACCCATATAATACAAATGTTAGTATGTTTGATGTTGTCTCAGAGGTACCCTGAACTGTGCACATTTTTGTAATTTTTTTTTTGCTGTTATGATTGGGTGACAATTACTCTATCTTCTAAGTCACTTATTCATTCTTCTGTATCACCTAGTGTTTTGTTTATTCATTTAATGTGTTTTTCATTTCAGTGAATTTATTCTTCATTTCTGAATGGTTCTTTTTTTATATTTTATACTTCCTTTTTATAATTCTCACTGTATTCATTTTTTCTTTTCCCTAATTAAGTTAGCATTCTTCTTACTAATGCTTTGGACTCTTTATCTAGTAAATTATTTATTTCTGTTTATTAGTGCATTTAAGGCACTTTCTCTTTTTCTTTGATTTGAAATAAATGTATCTGTCTTCTCATTTTGCTTAATTGTCTCTGTCTCTTTGCAATTATGTGGAAAAGTTACCTCTCCTGGTCTTGAAGGGGTGTCCTTGTGTGGGAGCACCCATATAGAGTCTTTGTGTGCCCTGTGGCTTTGGGGGGAGTGCTGAATTTGATGTGAGCTCGTCACATATTCCCCTGGGTTGTGCTGGCAGCTATCACCTTTTTAGGAGGTGGTGCTGGTGATGGAGGGGCTAGAGCCAAAACCAGGTGTGAGCTAAGGCTTCTCCTATGCTTAGTGGTCAACAGCACCCTTTTCAGGGTGGTGTCAGGTACCTTGTTGCTGGGAAAAGGATCCCCATGATTTGAATCCAAGTTGTCCTATTCCATCTAAACACTGGTACCCTCATCCCAGTGTGGAGCAGTGCTGGAGTAATTTAGGAGTGTCCAGACTGGGTGCTCGGCATGGGTTGTGCACTGGTGGTTCTGATCCATCAGAGTTCAAGATGACTTCTGATGGGCTGTCTACACAATCTCTAGCAATGGTCTTCCATCAATTTTCATAAGAGGGGCCATGTCTGAGCTGGCTCTGTTCCTCACCACTACACACTCTGCTCTCCAGTGAGACCTCTCACTCTAGTGTGGAGCTGCACCATGGAGCAAGTGGGGCCAGGGAAAATGTTTGGCTCAGGTTAAGGTATGTGCTGGGGTGGTCATAGGAAATTCTCTATAGTTCCAGGCAGTTTAAATCTTCTTCCTTCACTTTGTTTAGGGAGTAAGCAAGTGTATACATGCTCTTCACGAGTGGAATCTAGGTTTCTTACAGGCTTCTTTTACTACCACTGGTTTTCAAACCAGCTAAGTGGACTCATTTTCTCAGTGTTGGACCACAGAGCAGAGTTCCTAATATGTGGCTTGAACTACTTGCTCCTCAGGGAGGATTTCTGAGTCCATTTAATCCCTTTCCTCTTCTGTGTTCTCTCCTAGGAGGGCAAGTTCCGACCTGATCACTTCCCTTCCCTTTCTACTCAATTCTGTGTGGATTTTTCTTACTGCATTAATTTTACAGGAGTCTTTCTGCTGGTCTCCAGTTTGTTTTCAGTGAGAATTTTTCCACATGTAGAGGTAGTTTTAATGTGTTCATGATAGGAGGTGAGCTCTGTGTCCTCCTACTCCACCATCTTGATTTCTTCCACCCTCTTTATGGTTTTAATTTGCATTTCCTTAATGATTAGTAATGTATCTGTTGGACATTTGAATACGTTTTATGTAAAAATGTTAAATCAGGTCCTTTGCACATTTTTCCTTGTATTATTTCTGCTATTGAGTTTTATGAGTTCTTTATATATTTTGTATATTAACCCCCATCAGATGTATGATTTGCAAACATCTCTGTCATTCTGTAGGTTTCTTTTCTATTTAGTTGATCATTTATTTTCTTGTGCAGAGTTTTAGTACTACTAATCTATGAATTTGTTATTTTTATCCTATGCTTTCTTTGATTTGGAATTGAGGTTCAAGAAGAGAAGTGACTTGACTAAAATAATAAGCCTTGCTATTAGGCATGCTCTGGTCTTGGACTACAGTTCAATAATTAGTGTTTATAATTGCTCCTTATTTATTTTTCAATTGAAGTTCAGGGTTTTTTAGATTTTATTTATTTATTTATTTATTTATTAAATTGATTTTTATTGGAGTATATTTGCTTTAAAATGTTGTGTTAGTTTCTACTATAAGGCAAAATGAATCAGCCATGTATATACACATACCCCTCTTTTTGGATTTCCATCCCATTTAGGTCACAACAGTGGATTAAGTAGAGTTCCCTGTGTTATACAGTATGTTCTCATTTGTAGTCTATTTTATACATAGTGTCAATAGTGTATATGTGTCAATCCCAATCTCCCAATTTCTCCCACCAGTCCCCCTTTCACCAGTGAACAAATCCATACATTTGTTCTCTACATCTGTGTCTCTATTTCTGTTTGCACATAAGATCATCTATACCATTTTTCTAGATTACACATATATGCGTTAATATACGATATTTGTTTTTCTCTTTCTGACTTACTTCACTCTGTATGACACTCTCCAGGTCCATCCACATCTCTACAAAAGACTAAGTTTCATTCCTTTCTGTGCCTGAGTGATATTCCATTGTATATACATATCATATCTTCCTTAGCCATTCCTTTGTTGATGGACAGTTAGGTTGTTTCCATGTCCTGGCTACTGTAAATGGTGCAGCAACGAACATTGGGGTGCATGCCTCTTTTTAAATTATGGGTTTTTTTCTGGGTATATGCCCAGTAGTGGGATTGCTGGGTCATATGGTAGTTCTATTTTTAGTTTGTTAACAAACCTCCATACTGTTTTCCATAGGGCCTGTATCAATTTACATTCCCACCAACATAGTAAGAGGGTTCCAATTTCTCCACACCCTCTCCAGCATTTCTTGTTTCTAGAATTTGTGGATAATGGTCATTCTGACCAGTGTGAGGTGATACTTCATTGTAGTTTTGATTTGCATTTCTCTAACAATTAGAGATGTTGAGCATCTGCTCATGTCTTTATTGGCCATCTGTATGTCTTCTTTGGAGAAATGTCTATTTAGGTCTTCCACCCATTTTCTGATTGGGTTGTTTGTATATTTGATATTGAGCTGCATGAGCTGTGAGTATACTTTTGAATTAATCCTTTGTCAGTTGCTTCATTTGCAAACATTTACTCCCATGATGAGGGCTGTCTTTTCATCATATTTATGGTTTCCTTTGATGTGCAAAAGCTATTAAATTTAAATAGGTCCCATTTGTTCATTTTTATTTTTATTTTCATTATGTAAGGAGGTGGGTCAAAAAAGATGTTGCTACAATTTATGTCAAAGAGTGTTCTGTTTAGGTTATCCTCTAAGAGATTTTTAGTGTTTGGCTTTATATTTAGGTCTTTAATACATTTTTGAGTATATTGTTGTGTATGGTGTTAAGGAGTGTTCTAATTTCATTCTTTTACATGTGGCTGTCCAGTTTGTCCATCACCATTTATTAAAGAGGTTCTCTTTTCTCCATTGTATATTCTTGCCTACTTTGTCACAGACTAGGTGACCATAGGAGTGTGGATTTATCTCTGGGCTTTCTATCCAGTTCCATTGATCTATATTTCTGTTTTCTGCCAGTACCATACAATCTTCATTACTGTAGCATTGTTGTATAGTCTGAAGACAGAGAGCATGATTCTTCCAACTCTTTTTCTTTCTCGAGATTGCTTCAGCTATTCATGGTCTTTTGTTTTTCCATACAAATTGTGAAATTTTTTGTTTTAGTTCTCTGAAAAATGCCATTGGTAGTTTGATAGGCATTACATTGAACCTGTAGATTGCTTTCGGTATTATAGTCATTTTCACAACGTTGATTCTTCCAGTACAAGAACATGGTATATCTCCCATCTGTTTGTATCATCTGTAACTTCTTTCATCAGAGTCTTATACTTTTCTCCAAACAGGTCTTCTGTCTCCTAATCATTTTATTCTTGTGTTGCAATGGTAAACGGGAGTGTTTCCTTAATTTCTCTTTCAGAATTTTCATCATTAGTGTATAAGAATGCAAGAGATTTCTGTGCATTAATTTTGTAACTGGCTACTCTACCAAATTCATTGATTAGCTCTAGTAGTTTTCTGGTAGCATCTTTAGGATTTTCTATGTATACTACCATGTCATCTGCAAACAGTGACAGATTTACTTCTTCTTTTCCGATTTGAAATCCTCTTATTTCTTTTTATCTCTGATTGCTGCATCTAGGACTTCCAAATTTATGTTGAATAAAAGTGGTGAGAGTGGATATCCTTGTCTTGTTCCTGAACTTAGAGGAAATGTATTCAGATTTTCAACATTGAGAATACTGGTTTCTGGTGGTTGGTCATTTGTGGCCATTTTTATGCTGAGGTACGTTCCTTTTGTGCCCAATTTCTTGGAGGTTTTCTCATAAATAGGGGTTGAATATTGTCCAAAGCTTTTTCTGCATCTATTGAGATGATAATATGGTTCTTATTCTTTAATTAGTTAATACTGTGTATGACATGGATTGATTTGTATATATTGAAGAATCCTTGCATCCCTGGGATAAATGTCACTTGGTCATGCTGTATGATCCTTTCAAACTGTTGTTGCATTCGGATTCCTAGTATTTTGTTGAGTGTTTTTACATTTATGTTCATCAGGGTTATTGCCTTTTATTTTTCTTCTTTTGTAATATATTCATCTGGGTTTGGTACCAGGGTGATGGTGCCCTTGTATAATGAGTTTGGGAGTTTTCCACCCTTTGCAAATTTTTGGAAGATTTTGCAAAGGATAGGTTTTAGCTCTTCTCTAAATGTTTGATAGAATTCACATGTGTAGATATCTGCTCCTGGACTTTTGTTTGCAAGAAGATTTTTAATCAGAGTTTTACTTTTATTACTTGTCTGTAAAAGATATTTATTTAACATCTTTATTGGAGTATAATTGCTTTACAAAGGTGTGTTCGTTTCTGCTTTATAACAAAGTGAATCAGTTTTACATATACATATGTCCACATATCTCTTCCCTCTTGCGTCTCCCAGCCTCCCACCCTCCATATCTCACCCCTCTAAGTGGTCACAAACCACCTAGCTGATCTCCCTGTGCTATGCAGCTGCTTCACACTAGCTATCTATTTTACGTGTTGTAGTGTATATATGTCCATGCCACTCTCTCACTTCATCACAGCATACCCTTCCCCCTTCCCATATCCTCAAAATCATGCTCTACTAAGTCTGTGCCTTTATTCCCATCTTACCCCTGGGTACTTCATGACCTCTTTTTTCCTTTTCTTAGATTCCATATATATGTGTTAGCATACAGTATTTGTTTTTCTGTTTCTGACTTACTTCACTGTAAGACAGACTCTAAGTCCACCCACATCACTAAAAAAACTAAATTTCGTTTCTTTTTATGGCTGAGTAATATTCCATTGTATATATGTGCCACATCTTCTTTATGCAGTCATCTGTTGATGGACACTTAGGTTGCTTCCATGTCCTGGCTATTGTAAACAAAGCTGCAATGAACATTTTGGTACATGACTCTTTTTCATTTATGGTTTTCTCAGGGAATAGGCCCAGTAGTGGGATTGCTGGGTAGAATGGTACTTCTATTTATAGTTTCTTAAGGAACCTCCATATTGTTCTCCATAGTGCCTGTATCAATTTACAATCCCACCAACATTGCAAAAGTGTTTCCTTTGCTCCACACCCTCTCCAGCATTTATTGTTTCTAGGCTTTTTGATTTTTGCCATTCGGACCGGTGTGAGATGCTATCTTATTATAGGTTTGATTTGCATTTCTCTAATAATTAATGATGTTGAGCATTCTTTCATGCATTTGTTCACAATCTGTATATCTTCTTTGAGGAATATCTGTTTAGGTCTTCTGCCCATTTTTCATTGGGCTGTTTGTTTTTCTGTTATTGAGCTACATGAGCTGCTTGTAAATTTTGGAGATTATTCCTTTGTCAGTTGCTACATTTGCAAATATATTCACCCATTCTGAGGGTTGTTTTTTGGTCTTGTTTATGGTTTCCTTTGCTGTGCAAAAGCTTGTAAGTTTCATTAGGTCTCATTAGTTCATTTTTTAAATTTTCATTTATCTATGAGGTGAGTCACAAAGGATCTTGGTGATTTATGTCATAGAGTGTTCTGCCTACGTTTTCCTCTAAGAGTTTGATACTGTCTGGACTTACATTTAGGTCTTTAACCCATTTTGAGTGTATTTTTGGGTATGGTGTTAGGGAGTGTTCTAATTTCATACTTTTACATGCACCTGTCTAGTTTTCCCAGCACCACTTTTTGAAAAGGCTGTCTGTTCTCCACTGTATATTCTTGCCTCCTTTATCAAAGAAAAGGTGATCATATGTGCGTGGGTTTATCTCTGGGCTTTCTATTCTGTTCCATCGATCTATATTTCTGTTTCTGTGGCAGTACCATACTGTCTTCATTACTGTAGCTTTGTAGTATAATCTAAAGTCAGAGAGAACTGATTCCTCCTGCTCCATTTTTCGTTCTCAAGATTGCTTTGGTTATTTGGGGTCTTTTGTGTTTCCATACAAATTTTGAAATTTTTTGTTTTAGTTCTGTGAGAAATGCCAGTGGTAGTTTGATAAGGATTGCATTGAATCTGTAGATTGCTTTGGGGAGTAGAGTCATTCTCACAATGTTGATTCTTCCAATCCAAGAATATTCTATACCTCTCCATCTATTTGTATCAACTTTAATTTCTTTCATCAGTGTCTTGTAATTTTCTACATACAGGTCTTTTGTCTCCTTAGGGACCTTCATTCCTAGATATTTTATTCTTTTTGCTGCAATGGTAAATGGGAGTGTTTTCTTAATTTCACTTTCAGATTTTCCATCATTACGGTATAAGAATGCCAGAGTTTTCTGTGCATTAGTTTTGTATCCTGCTACTTTACCAAATTCATTGATTCGCTCTAGTAGTTTTCTGGTAGAATTTTTAGGATTCTCTATGTATATTACCATATCTTCTGCAACCAGTGACAGCTTTACTTCTATTTTCTGATTTGAATTCCTTTTATTTCCTTTTCTTCTCTGATTGCTGTGGCTAAAATTTCCAAAACTATGTTTAATAAAAATGGTGAGAGTGGGCAACATTGTCTTGCTCCTGATCTTTGTGGAAATGGTTTTTAGTTTTTCACCACTGAGGATGATGTTCGCTGAGGGTTTGTCATATGGCCTTTATTAAGTTGAGGAAAGATCCCTCTATGCCTACTTTCTGCAGGGATTTTATCATAAATGGGTGTTAAATTTTGACAAAAACTTTCTCTGCATCTATTTAGAGGATCATATTGTTTTTCTCATTCAATTTGTTAATATGGTGTATCACGTTTATTGATTTGTGTATATTGAAGAACCTTGCATTCCTGGAATAAACCCCACTTGATCATGGTGTATGATCCATTTAACATGCTATTGGATTCTGTTTTTGTTGAGGATTTTTGCATCTATGTTCATCAGTGATATTGGACTGTAGTTTACTTTCTTTGTGATGTCTTTGTCTGGTTTTGGTATCAGGGTGATGGTGGCCTCATAGAATGAGTTTGGGAGTGTTCCTCCCTCTGCTATCTTTTGGAAGAGTTTGAGAATGGTAGGTGTTAGCTCTTCTCTAAATGTTTGGTAGAATTCGCCTGTGAAGCCATCTGATCCTAGGGTTTTGTTTGTTGGAAGAGTTTTAATCACAGTTTCAATTTCAGTGCTTGTGATTGGTCTGTTCGTATTTTCTATTTCTTCCTGTTTCAGTCTTGTCACATTGTGCATTTCTAAGAATTTGTCCATTTCTTCCAGGTTGTCCATTTTATTGGCATAGAGTTGCTTGTATTAATCTCTCATAATCTTTTGTATTTCTGCAGTGTCTGTTGTAACTTCTCCTTTTTCATTTCTAATTTTATTGATATGAGTCTTCTCCCTTTTTTTCTTGATGAGTCTGGCTAATGGTTTACCAATTTTGTTTATCTACTCAAAGAACCAGCTTTTAGTTTTATTGATCTTTGCTATTGTTTCCTTCATTTCTTTTTCGTTTATTTCTGCTATGATGTTTATGATTTCTTTCCTTCTACTAAATTTGGGGATTTTTTGTTCTTCTTTCTCTAATTGATTTAGGTGCAAGGTTAGTATTTATTCGAGTTTTTTCCTCTTTTTAAGGTAGGACTGTATTGCTATAAACTTCCCTCTCAGAACTGCTTTGGCTACATCCCATAGGTTTTGGGTCATCGTGTCTCCATTGTCATTTGTTTCTAAGTATTTTTTGATTTCCTCTTTGAAGTCTTCAGTGATCACTTCGTTATTGAGTAGTGTATTAGTTAGCCTCTATTTGTTTGTATTTTTTACAGATCTTTTCCTGTAATTGACATCTAGTCTCATAGTGCTGTGGTCAGTAAAGATACATGATACGATTTCAATTTTCTTAAATTTACCATGGCTTGATTTGTGACACAAGATATGATGTATATTGGAGAATGTTCCATGAGCACTTGAGAAAAATGTGTATTCTGTTGTTTTTGGATGGAATGTCCTCTAAATATCAATTACGTCCACCTTGTTTAATGTATCATTTTAAGCTTGTGTTTCCTTATTTATATTCATTTTCGATGATCTCTCCATTGGTGAAAATGGGGTGTTACAGTCCCCTACTCTGATTGTGTTACTGTCGATATCCCCTTTTATGGCTGTTAACATTTGCCTTATGTATTGAGGTGCTCTTATGTTGGATGCATAAATATTTACAATTGTTATATCTTCTTCATGGATCGATCCCTTGATCATTATGCACTGTCCTTTGTCTCTTGTAATAGTCTTTATTTTAAAGTCTATTTTGTGTGATCTGAGAATTGCTACTCCAGCTTTCTTCTGGTTTCTATTTACATGGAATATCTTTTTCCATCCCCTTACTTTCAGTCTGTATGTGTCTCTAGGTCTAAAGTGGGTCTCTTGTAGACAGCATATATATGGTTCATGTTTTTGTATCCATTCAGCCAGTCTGTTTCTTTTGGTGGGAGCATTTAATCCATTTACTTTTAAGGTAATTATTGATATGTATGTTCCTATTACCATTTTCTTAATTGTATTGTGTTTGTTATTGTAGGTCTTTTCCTACTCTTCTGTTTCTTAGCTAGCGAATTTCCTTTAGCATTTGTTGTAAATCTGCTTTGTTTGTGCTGAACTCTCCCAGGTTTTCCTTTTCTGTAACAGTTTAAATTTCTCCATCATGTCTGAATGAGACCCTTGCTGGGAAGAGTAATCATGGCTGTAGGTTTTTCTCCTTCATCACTCTAAATATATCCTGCCACACCCTTCTGGATTGCAGAGTTTCTGCTAAAAGATCAGCTGTTAACTTTATGGGGATTCCCTTGTGTGTTATTTGTTGTTTTTCCCTTGCTGCTGTTAATATGTTTTCTTTGTATTTAATTTTTGATAGTTTGATTAATATGTGTCTTTCTTCTTGGTCTCTGTGCTTCCTGTATTTGATTAACTATTTCTTTTCCCATATTAGGGAAGTTTTCAACTATAATCTCTTCAAATATTTTATCAGTCCCTTTCTTCTGCTCTTCTTCTTCTCGGACCCCTATAATTCGAATGTTGATGCATTTAATGTTATCCCAGAGGTCTCTGAGCCTGTCCTCAGTTCTTTTCATTCTTTTTTCTTTATTCTGCTCTGCATTAATTATTTCCACTATTTTATCTTCCAGGTCACTTATCCTGTCTTCTGCCTCAGTTATTCTGCTATTGGTCCCTTCTAAAGGATATTTAATTTTATTTATTGTGTTGTTCATCATTTCTTGTTTCCTCTTTACTTCTTCTAGGTCCTTGTTAATTGTTTCTTTCATTTTGTCTATTCTATTTCCAAGATTTTGAATCATCTTTACTTCATTATTCTGAATTCTTTTTCTGGTAGACTGCCTATTTCCTCTTCATTTGTTAGATCTGTTGGGTTTTTATCTTGCTCCTTCATCTGCTGTGTGTTTTTCTGTCTTCTTATTTTGCTTATCTTACTGTGTTTGGGTTCTCCTTTTGGCAGGCTGCAGGTTTGTAGTTCCCGTTGTTTTGGGGGTCTGTCCCTAGTGGCTAAATTTGGTTCAGTGGGTTGTGTAGGCTTCCTGGTGGAGGAGACTAGTGCCTGTGTTCTGGTGGATGAGGCTGTATCTTTTCTTTCTTGTGGGTTGGTCCACATCTGGTGGGGTGTTTTGGGTTGTCTGTGGCCTTGTTATGATTTTAGGCAACCTCTCTGCTAATGGTTGGGGTTGTGTTCCTTTCTTGCTAGTTGTTTAGCACAGGGTGTGCAGCACTGTACCTTGCTGGTCATTGAGTGAAGCTGGGTCTTGGGTTGAGATGGAGATCTCTGGGAGATTTTCACAATTTGTTATTACATGGAGCTTGGAGGTCTCTTGTGGACCAGTGTCCTAAAGTTGGCTATCGCACCTCAGAGGCACAGCACTGACTCCTGCCTGTAGCACCAAGAGTCTTTCTTCCACATGGCTCAGAATAAATTGGATACAAAATAGAAAGAAAAAGAGGATAAAATAAAATAAAGTTATTAAAATAAGAAATAAAAAATAATTATTAGGAAAAAAACAATTTTTTAAAGTAAAGAAAAACAAACAAATGCAAAAGGATGAATAGAACCCTAGGACAGATAGTGAAATCAAAAGCTTTTCAGACAAAATCTCACAGAGAAGCATACACATACACACTTACAAATGAGGAAAAGGGGAAAAATAATATATCTTGCTATCAATGTTCACCTCCTCAATTTGGGATGATTCGTTGTGTATTCAGGTATTCCAGAGATGCAGGGTACATCAAGTTGATTGTGGAGATCAATTCCATTGCTCCTGAGGCTGCTGGAGAACTTTCCCTTTCTCTTCTTTTTCGCACATCTCCCGGCACTCAACTTTGGATTTGGACCTGCCTCACGATGTAGGTTGCCTGAGGGCATTTGTTCTTTGCTCAGACACGATGGGGTTAAAGGAGCAGCTGATTCTAGGTCTCTGGCTCACTAAGGCCGTGGGGGTGGGAGTAGTATGGATGCAGGGTGAGCTTTCATTGGCTGAGTCCACATGACATTGCACCAGCCTGGTGCGTGCCGTGCGTTCTCCTTGGGAAGTTGTCCCTGGGTCACGGGACCCTGGCAGTGGCAGGACGCACAGGCTACCGGGAGAGGAGGTGTGGATAGTGAAGATCTATGCTCATACACAGGCTTCTTGGTGGCAGTAGCAGCA
Source organism: Kogia breviceps (assembly GCF_026419965.1). Lineage (NCBI taxonomy): Eukaryota > Metazoa > Chordata > Mammalia > Artiodactyla > Physeteridae > Kogia > Kogia breviceps. The sequence continues at coordinate 86,382,861 of NC_081330.1, read as the reverse complement.
GCCTTAGCATCTCATGCCCGTCTCTGGGGATCTGCGCTGTTAGCCATGGCTCATGCCTGTCTCTGGAGCTCCTTTAAACAGACCTCTTAATCCCCTCTCCTCACACACCAGGAAACAAATAGGGAAGAAAAAGTGTCTTCCCTCTTCAGCAGGTCCAGACTTTTCCTGCACTCCCTCCCGGTTATCCATGGTGCACTAACCCCTTCAGGCTGTGTTCTCACTGCCAACCTCAGTCCTCTCCCTGGGAACCGACTGAAGCCCGAACCTCAGCTCCCAGCCCCCGCCCACCCCAGCGGGTGAATAGACAAGCCTCTTGGGCTTGTGAGTGCCGGTTGGCACCGATCATCTGTGTGGGAATCTCTCCTCTTTGCTCTCCACACCCCTGTTGCTGTGCTCTCCTCCGTGGCTCTGATGATTCCCCACTCCGCCACACACAGTCTCCGCCTGTGAAGGGGCTTCCTGGTGTGTGGAAACATTTCCTCCTTCACAGCTCCCTCCCACTGGTGCAGGTCCCACCCCTTTTCTTTTGTCTCTGTTTATTCTTTCTTCTTTTGCCATACCCAGGTATCTGGGGAGTTTCTTGACTTTTGGGAAGCCTGAGGTTTTCTGCTAGCGTTCAGTGGGTGTTCTATAGGAGCAGTTCCACGTGTAGACATATTTCTGATGTATCTCTGGGGAGGAAGTTGATCTCCGCAACTTACTCTTCCACCATCTTCCTAAAATCCCTGATCATATTTTCTATTCCTTCCTGGTTCTCTCTTGGAAGGTTGTACCTTTCTAAGAATTTGTCCATTTCTTCCAGGTTGTCCATTTTATTGGCATATAGTTGCTTGTAGCAGTCCTTTATGATTCTTTGTATTTCTGCAGTGCCTAATGTAACTCTCCTTTTTCATTTCTAATTTTATTGATATGAGTGCCCTCCCTTTTTTCTTTATTAATCTGCCTGTTTATCAATTCGGTTTATCTTCTCAAGGAACCAGCTTTTAATTTTATTGATCTTTGCTATTGTTTTCTTTGCTTATATTTCATCTATTTCTGCTCTGATTTTTATGATTAATTTCCTTCTACTAACTGTGGGTTTTTCTCTTCTTTCTGTAATTTCTTTAGGTGTAAAGTCAGGTTGTTTATTTGAGATTTTTCTTATTTCTTGAGGTAAGATTGTACTGTTACAGTTGTCTCTCTTAAAACAGATTTTGCTGCATCCCAAAAGGTTTTGGGTCATGTTGTTTTCTTTGTCATTTCTTTCTAGGTATTTTTTAATTTCCTCTTTTATTTCTCCAGTGATCTCTGTTATTTAGTAACATGGTGTTTAGCCTCCATGTGTTTGTATTTTTACAGTTTTTTTCCATGTAATTGATTTCTAATCTCATAGTGTTGTGGTCTGAAAAGATTCTAGACATGATTTCAATTTTATTAAATTTACCAAGGCTTGATTTTTGACCCATGATGTGATCTACCCTGGAGAATGTTTCATGAGCACTTCCGAGGAAATTGTATCCTGCCACTTTTGGATGGAATGTCCTATAAATAACAATTAAGTCTATTTGGTCTATTGTGTTTTTTAAAGCTTGTGTTTATTTATTTTCTCTCTGGATGATCTGTCCATTGGCGTAAGTGGAGTGTTAAAGTCCCCCACTAATATTATGTTACTTTCAGTTTCCCCTATTATGGCTGTTAGCATTTGCCTTATGTATTGAGGTGCTACTATGTTGGGTGCATATATATGCACAATTGTTATAACTTTTTTTTTGATTGATCCTTTGATGATTATGTAGTGTATACCTTGTCTCTTGTAATAGTCTTTATCCTATCTTATCTGATGAATACTGCTACTCCAGCTTTCCTTTCCTTCCCATTTTCATTGAATAACTTTTTCCAACCCCTCACTTTCGATCTGTATGTGTCTCTTGGTCTGAAGTTGGTCTCTTGTAGACAGTATATATATGGCTCTTATTTTTGTATCCATGCAGCTAGTCGCTATATTTTGGTTGGAACATTTAATACATTTATATTTAAGGTAACTTTTAAAATACATCTTTTTTGGAGTAAACTTGCTTCACAATACTGTTAGTTTCTGTTGTACAACAAGGTGAATCAGCCTTATGCGTACATATATCCCCTTATGCCCTCCTTATTGAGCCTCCCGCCCACCCTCCCTATCACACCCCTCTAGGTCATCACAGAGCACTGAGATGACCTCCCTGTGCTATGATGCTGCTTACCACTAGCTAACTATTTTACATTTGGTATTGTATATATGTCAATGCTACCATCACTTTGTCCCATCTTCCCTTTGTCCCCCCATGTTTTCAGGTCCATTCTCTATGTGTACATCTTTACTACTGCCCTTACACTAGGTACATCAAACCTTTTTTTTTTAGATTCCATATATATACATTAGCATACAGTATTTTTGTTTTCCTTAAACAGTTTTATTGGAGCATAATTGCTTTACAATGGTGTGTTAATTTCTGCTTTATACAAAGTGAATCAGTTATACATATACATATGTTCCCATATCTCTTTGCTCTTGCATCTCCCTCCCTCACACCCTCCCTATCCCACCCTTCTACGTGGTCACAAATCACCGGGCTGATCTCCCTGTGCTATGTGGCTACTTCCCACTAGCTATCTATTTTATGTTTGGTAGTGTACATATGTCCATGCCACTCTCTCACTTTGTCACAGTTTACCCTTCCCCCTCCCCATATCCTCAAGTCCATTCTCTAGTAGGTCTGGGTCTTCATTCCTGTCTTACCTCTAGGTTCTAAATGACCATTTTTTTCTTAGATTCTATATATATGTGTTAGCATACAGTATTTGTTTTTCTCTTTCTGACTTACTTCACTCTGTATGACAGACTCTAAGTCCATCCACCTCACTACAAATAACTAAATTTCATTTCTTTTTATGGCTGAGTAATATTCCATTGTATATATGGGCCACATCTTCTTTATCCATTCATCTGTTGATGGACACTTAGGTTGCTTCCATGTCCTGACTATAGTAAATAGAGCTGCAATGAACATTTTGGTACGTGACTCTTTTTGAATTATGGTTTTCTCAGGTTATATGCCCAGTAGTGGCATTGCTGGGTCATATGGTAATTCTATTTTTTAGTTTTTTAAGGAACCTCTATACTGTTCTCCATAGTGGCTGTATCAATTTACATTCCCACCAGCAGTGCAAGAGTGTTCCCTTTTCTCCACACCCTCTCCAGCATTTATTGTTTCTAGATTTTTAAATGATGGCCATTCTGACCGGTGTGAGGTGATATCTCATTGTAGTTTTGATTAGCATTTCTCTAATGACTAATGACGTTGAGCATTCTTACATGTGTTTGTTGGCAATCTGTATACCTTCTTTGGAGAAATTTCTATTTAGATCTGCCCATTTTGGATTGTGTTGTTTGTTTTCTTGTTATTGAGTTGCATGTGCTCCTTGTAAATTTTGGAGATTAATCCTTTGTCAGTTGCTTCATTTGCTAATATTTTCTCTCATTCTGAGGTTTGTCTTTGGTCTCGTTTATGGTTTCCTTTGCTGTGCAAAAGCTTCTAAGTTTCACTAGGTCCCATTTGTTTATTTTTGTTTTTATTTCCATTTCTCTAGGAGGTGGGTCAAAAAGGATCTTGCTGTGATTTATGTCATAGAGTGTTCTGCCTATGGTTTCCTCTAAGAGTTTGATAGTGTCTGGCCATATATTTAGGTCTTTAATTCATTTTGAGTTTATTTTTGTGTATGGCATTAGGGAGTGCTCTAATTTCATAGTTTTACATGTACCTGTCCAGGTTCCCCAGCACCACTTATTGAAAAGGCTGTTTTTTCTCCATTTTGTATTCTTGCCTCCTTTATCAAAGATAAGGTGACCATATGTGCGTGGGTTTTTCTCTGGGCTTTCTATCCTGTTCCATTGATCTATATTTCTGTTTTTGTGCTTGTACCATACTTTCTTGATTACTGTAGCTTTTTAGTGTAGTCTGAAGTCAGGGATCCTGATGCCTCCAACTCCATATTTCATTCCCAAGATTGCTTTGGCTATTCGGGGTCTTCAGTATTTGTTTTTTTCTTTCTGACTTACTTTACTCTGTATGACAGTTCTAGGTCCATCCACCTCACTACAAATAACTCAATTTTGTTTCCTTTTATGTCTGAGTAATATTCCATTGTATATATGTGTCACATCTTCTTTATCCATTCATCTGTGTTGGACGCTCAGGTTGCTTCCATTTCCTGGCTATTGTAAATAGTGCAGCCATGAACATTGTGGTACATCACCCTTTTTGACTTATGGTTTTCTCAGGGTGTATGCCTAGTAGTGGGATTGCTAGGACATGTGGCAGTTCTATTTTTAGTTTTTAAAGGAACCTCCATACTGTTCTCCATAGTGGTTGTATCGATTTACTTTTCCACCAACAGTGCAGGGGGGTTCCCTTTTCATCACACCCTTTCCAGCATTTACTGTTTCTAGATTTTTTGATAATGGCCATTCTGTCCAGTGTGAGTTGATACCTCACTGTAATTTTGATTTTCATTGCTCTAATAATTAGTTATGTTGAGCATCTTTTCATGTGCCTCTTGGCCACCTGTATGTCTTCTTCTTTTTTGAAATGTCTATTTAGGTCTTATGCCATTTTTAAAATTAGATTCCTTTTTCAAAATATTTATCTCCATGAGCTATTTTTATAGTTTGGGGATTAATCCTTTGTCTGTTGTTTCATTTGCAAATATTTTCTCCCATTCTGAGGGTTGTCTTTCACATTTAAGGTAATTATAGATATGTATGATCCTCTTGCCATTTTCTCAGCTGTTTTGTGTTTGTTCTTGTTGGTCTTTTTCTTCTCTTGTTTTTTTCACCTAGAGAAATTCCTTTAGAATTTGTTGTAAAACTCTTTGGTGGTGCTGAATTCTCTTAGTTTTTGTTTGTCTGTAAAGCTTTTGATTTCTGTTGAATCTGAATGAGATCCTCACAGGGTAGAGTAATCTTTGTTGTAGGTTTTTCCCTTTCATCACTTTGAATATGTCCTTCAACTCCCTTCTGGCCTGTTGAGTTTCTCTTGAAAAATCAGCTGATAAATTTACGGGGATTCCCTTGCCAGTTATTTGTTTCTTTCCCTTGCTGATTTTAATATTATTTTCTTTGTATTTAATTTTTGTTATTTTGATTAATATTTGTCTTTGTGTGCTTCTCCTTGGGTTTATCTTGTATGGGACTCCCTGTGCTTTCTGGGCTTGATTGACTATTTCCTTTCCTATGTTAGGGAAATTTTTGAGAATAATTTCTTCAAATATTTTCTCAGGTCCTTTTCCTTTCTTTTCTTCTTCTGAGACCCCTATAATTTGAATGTTTGTGTGTTTAATGCTGTCCTAGAGGTCTCTGAGACTGTCCTCATTTCTTTAGATTCTTTTTTCTTTATTCTGCTTCTCAGAAGTTATTTCCATCATTCTATCTTCCAGCTCCGTTATCCATTCTTCTGTCTCAATTATTCAGCTACTGATTCCTTTTAATGTATACTTCATTTCAGTTTTTGTGTTATTCATCACTGTTTGTTTGTTATTTAGTTCTTCTACGTCCTTATTAAACATTTCTTGTATCTTCTTGATCCGTGCCTTCATTCTATTTCTGAGAACTTGGATCATCTTTACTATCATTATTCTGAATTCTTATTCAAGTAGATTGCCTTTTCCCTCTTCATTTATTTGGTCTTGTGGGATTTTACCTTCCTCCTTTGTCTGCAACACATTTCTCTGTCATCTCATTTTGTCTAACCTACTGTGTTTATCATCTCCTATGCACAGGCTGCAGGGTTGTAGTTCCTCTTGCTTCTTTTGTCTGTCCTCTGGTGAGTAAAGTTGTTCCAGGTTCTTGTGTAGGCTTCCTGGTGGAAGGGACTGTTACCTGTGCTCTGGTGTAGAGCTGTGTTTCTTCACTCTGAATAGCAAGGCTGCATCAGGTGGTGGTTTTGGGGGTGCCTGTGAGCTTCGTACAACTTTAGACAGCCTGTCTGTTGATTGGTGTGTCAGTGTTCCTGTCTTGCTCATTGTTTGGTGTAAGGCATCCAGCACTGGAGGCTGTAGGCAGTTGTGTGGGGCCAGGTCTTGGTGTTAATACGGATACCTCCAGGAGCACACACACTGATTAATATTGCCTGAGTCTGGTAATTCTCAGCACTCCCACCCTGGAGGCCCAGGTCCAACTCCTGGCTGGGGAACCAAGAGCCCACAAGCCGCACAATGCAGCCAGAAAAAAAAAGAAAGGAAAGAATACAAAAGAAAAGAAACAGACAAACAAAACCCAAGACAAACAGCAAAAACAACAGCAAACATACAGCAGCAACAACAACACAACACACACGCACACAGAAAAAAGAAAAATAAACAAGAAAAAAAAGAGTACAAACAAAAGAATTCAATAATGAGAACAGTCAGTAAGGACTAAACTAACAGAAACCAAAAAAATGAAAAATAATACAAAAACAGAAAGCAAATAAATACAAAAAAGTGAGGAAAACATAAAATATACATAAAAAGCAATCAAAATAATAAAGAAAAAATAAAATAAAAAACAAAGACCAAAAACAAGCAAAAATCCACAAAGCAACAAAAAGTTAAATAAAAATAGAAAAATAAATATATATATTTAAAAATTAAAATATTAAAACTAAAAATAAAATATAAAATTAAAGCAACAATGCCAACAGCTGAATGAAGTGAAACAAACAAAAAAATAATAGTAATAATAATATTTTCCTGGAGCCTCCTCTGTCAGTGTCATTGCCCCCACAATGAGCCAGAGTCAATCCCTGCCTTCCCAGGAGGCCTTCCAGTACCTCTAGGTAAGTCTCTGGATCTGCTGTGGGCTCTGGGGCCAGCGGAGGTTCTGACCTGGCCTGAGTCCCATGTGTATTTGCCCCCAAAGTCCACTGCTGTGAAGGCTAGACCAGTCTCCATTGTAGGAACACTCTTTGTCTATTCAGATATTCCACAGATGCAGGATTTACCAAGCTGATCTCGGAGATTTAATATGTGGATTGTGCAGCTGCACAGAAAGATTTCTGTTCCTCTTCCTTAGTCACACCGCCCCTGGGGCTCACCTTCGATTTTGATCCCTCTTCTGTATGTGCGCCACACTCAGTCATCTTTCCTTGCTGACGAGAGAGGGGGCAAAAGCAGTAGCTTCTTGGGACACACTTACTCAGGCCTGTGAGGGGTGTGGCAGGCACAATTGGGATGCATGTGAGTTGCCTGCAGCGGCAGGGAGCAGCAGGCAGTTGAAACAGACTGTGGTGAGCTTGCTTTGGGTGGAGACCCTCTCGGTGCGTAAGGAGGCAGTAGCTGGCATGTGGGGGCAGCGGGGGCCCTGCCCCCCATGCACCTCTCACCAATGGCACCTCATTTTCCAGGCAGACCATGCTTCCTCTAGGGGCATTCCTGGTCACACATCCCCTCACTCCCATCCCCTCCACTGTATCTGCACAGCCAAGAGTGTTGCTCTCTCTGGATCTGTTTACCCAACTCCACACTTTAGCACTCAGCCCCTGGCAGCATCGGTGGTCTCTCATACCAGGCAGGGGTGTCCAGGGCTGATTCCCAAGGAGGCTTTGGGATGGGTGACACTCAGGCCCCTGGAGTACACGTGGGTGGAGGAGACACCGACCTGAATGGTGGGAGGGACTGCTCAGATGGGAGCCTCTCCCAGTGCCTGCAGATGCAAAAGAAGCTGGTGGGAGTGGAAAGGGGTTGTAATGGTGGCTCTGTCCCTTGCACATCAGTCAACCATGACATTTTGCTTCTATGGTGTCCCGGACTTTTTCTGCAGCCTTTCCTGGATGTGGAGCTCCTTACTCCTGTCCCTTCAGGCTGTATTTTCCCAGCCAACATCTGTCCCCTCCCTGGGTCCACACTCCAAACCACGTTTTCCAGCACTAATTCCTCCTTTGAAACAGGAGACTCACAATTCTGGTTGGAATGTGCAGAGTTTCAGTGTAGACCATATGTGCAGTTCTTAATTTGTCCTGCCTTCCACAGACCATCTTTTGCATTCTCCTTTGATCCCCCAAGTGTCCTTTTCTGTCCCAGCTGATTTTCCCACCGTGAGGGAGTTTTTCTGAGTGCAGGGACCTCCCTTCACCTTCAGCTTCCCACCAGGGTTGCTGGTCCCTTTTTTGATTCCTCTATTCTCTTTTTCTTCTTTCTTAATGTACACGTGAGGAGCAATGAATTCCATATCCTCCTATTCCGCCATCTTGACTCCTCCTCCTATTTATTTTTGACATATACGATTTGTGTGTATATATAAAATGTATATATATATATATATATACATATATATATAGTACAAAGTGATATTTAGATGTATGTATACATTTTGAAATATTAACACAATTAAACTCATTAATATATCTATCATTAATAGTTAACATTTTTGGTGTGTGTGAGAACACTTATGATCTATTTTCTTAATAAATTTCAAGTATACAATATAATATTATTTACTGAAGTTCACAATGTTGTACATTAGGTCTCCAGATCTTATTCATCTTTTAACTGAAAAACTGTACCATTGATTTATTTTTTTTAAATAAGATTATCTGTTTATTTCAGAGTTGAGAGTTTCAACTTTTGAACTTGCAGATTTCAGTTAATTTTCTTTTTTAAATTTAATTTAATTTATTATTTATTAATTTGGTTATACCGGGTCTTAGTTGCAGTATGTGGGCTCCTCAGTTGTGGCCAGTGGGCTCCTTAGTTGTAGCTTGCTGCCTCTGTATTTGTGGCATGTGAACTCTTAGTTGTGGTATGCATGTGGGATCTAGTTCCCTGACCAGGGATCAAAGCCAGGCTCCCTGCATTGGGAGTGTGGAGTCTTAAACACTGCACCACCAGAGAAGTCCCTTTACCCATTGATTTCTATCTCCCTCTTCCCCATCAGCCCCCAGCATCTGGAAACCACCATTATATTCTGTTACTATGAGTTCATCTTTTTTTTTAGATTGCCATATAGGTGATATCATGCAATGTTTGTCTTTCTCTTATCTGACTTATTTCATTTAGCATCACTTCCTTAAGTTTTGTCCATATTGTCACAAATGGCAGAATTATTTCTTTTGTATGGCTAAATAATTATCCATTGGATATAAATACTACATCTTCTTTATCCATTCTTCCATTGAAGAACACAGGGTTGTATCCATGTCTTGGTATTGTGAATAATGCTGCAATAAACATGAGGGTACAGATGTCTCTGAGATAGTAATTATATTTTCTTCAAATATAACCCTGGAAGTGGGATTTCTGGATTATATGGAAGTTCCATTTTTAATTTTTTGAGGAATCTTCACACTGTTTTCCATAGTGGATATAAAAGTTTACATTTCCACCAACAGTGCCAGAGGGTTCACTTTTCTCCTCATATACCTCAAAGTTATTTTTGATTCTTCATAATAGCAATCCTAACATACATGAAGTGTTATCTTATTGTGATTTTTATTTACACTTCCCTGATGATTTGTAATATTGAGCATCTTTTCATATACATGTTGGCTAATTGTATGTCTTCTTTGGAAACATTTATTCAGGGGCTTTGCCCACCTTTTAATTAAGTTATTGGGGTTTTTGCTATTGACTTGTATGTGTTCCTTATGTATTTTGGGTAGTAACTCTCTATGGTTTTCAAATATTTTCTTCCATTCTGTGGTTTAACTTTTTAATGTTGTTTCCTTTGCTGTAAAAATAATTTAGTTTGATATAGTTCCACTAATTTTTCCTTTTTTGCCTATGCTCTTGGTGTCAATTTCAAGAAATTATTGCCAAGACCAATGCCAAGACGTTTTTCCACTGTTTTCTTCTAAGAGTTTTACAGTTTCAGGTTAAAGTCTTTAATCCATTTTGACTTGATTTTTGTGAATGTTGTAAGACAGGGTTAAAACTTCACTTTTTGCATGTATATATGCAGTTTTCCAAACTCCATTTATTGAAGAGACTATTCTTTCCCCAATGTTTACTCTTGGTACTTTTGTTGAAAATTAGTTAATCTTATACGTGTTGGTTTATTTCTAGGTTCTCTACTCTGTTCCTTTGGTATATGTGTTTATTTTTATGACAATACCATTACTGTTTTGAATACTATAGCTTTGTAATATAGTTTAAAGTTACAGCATTTAATGCCTTCAGCTTTGTTTTTGTTACACAAGATATCTTTCCATTGGGGCTTCCCTGGTAGTACAGTGGTTAAGAATCCACTTGCCAATGCAGGGGACACAGGTTCGAGCCCTGGTCCAGGAAGATCCCACATGCCACAGAGCAACTGAGTGCATGAGCCACAACTACTGAGCTTGCACACCACAACTACTGAAGCCCACGCACCTAGAGCCTGTGCTCTGCAACAAGAGAAACCACCACAATGAGAAGCCCACACAGCACAACTAAGAGAAGCCCCTGCTCACCACAACTAGAGAAAGCCCACATGCCACAATGAAGACCAAAAGCAGCCAAAAATAAATAAAATAACATAAAGATATCATTCCATTTATTGTGTCTTCAACATCTTTCATCATTGTTTTATAGTTTTCAGTGTACTGATTTTTACTTCCTTGGTGGTGTGGAGCACGTGGAGATATCCCTTCTAAAGTGAAGGGATCTTCATCCTTTCATACAACCAAAAAAAAGGCATAATGCCTAGCGAGGCTCTTTGAATTTTAGAGGCAACATATTCCACATTTGGGTGTGTTACTCTGGCCCATTTACCAAGTGATCCAAAAATCTTCTAGTTTTTAGTGAGGTCCATAACAGGAGATGGCTCTACAACAGGTCCATACTGTGCAAGTTGCTCTGCAACTTGGGCTATATGGTATAGCAGGTCCAGTGGTACTTGGAGTGGCAGTGGCAGAAGGGGATGCTATTTGGCAGACCCCTACATATAAGTGAATCACAGTGCCAGTTCTTAGGATCTTTGAGTCATGACCTGCGATTCTCTGCAGATAACTACTTTTGTTTTTTGAGAAACAGCTCTTATTATGCACTGGGCCTTAGTAGAGACTGAGCACTTAAACATTGGCTACCAAGTTACCATGTAAACTGAGTTGCCTATTAAGAACTGGATGTTATCTGATCCACCAATCCATAAAGTTGGTTGTGCACAGTAGCACTTCATCATCAAATGGATCAGGACCTTAATTCATAAGCATGTTACATGAGGAAATGGCTCAAATGTCCATGGTCCCCATTCCTGCTACACTGCCTTATTATCTCCCAGCCTGTGCATATGGTTTTAAGGGGAGTTCCCTATAATCAGTTTATGGAGGAAGAGAAGAATTTGTAAACTATAATTTACAAATTGTTCTGCAGGTTATGCAGGCATCACCATATGCATTGAACAGCTCCAGCTCTACAGCTCCTTTCTGGGAGATCATTGAAGTAAAGTGGTGAAGGAAAATCCACCCAGTGGGCAGAACTGCATACAGTGCTCTTGGTTGTTCACATTGCTTCAAAGGAGAAACAGCACAAAGATTTGTGATTATATATATATTTTATGGGCTGTAGCCAAAGTGTTACCTGGAAGGTCAGGAACTTGGAAAGAATATGATTGGAAAACTGGTGAAAAGGAAACTTGGGAAAGAAGTATGTGGATAGACTTCTCTGAATGGGCAAAAAATGTGAGGATATTTGTGTTCCATATGAATGTTGCCCACAATTGACCTCAGCAGAGGAGGATTTTAATAATTAAATGGATAGAATGACCTATTCTGTGGATACCAGTCATCTTCTTTACCCTCTCTTAGCAGACATGGAGATATGCATGAGCCCAGCTACAAGGACTTTTACTCACCAAGGCTTACCTGGCAATGGTCAAACATTGAGTGTGCAATCTGCCAGCAGCAGAGACCAAAATTGAATTCCTGATATGACACCATTCGCAGGGGGATCATCCATTTACCTGCTGGCAGGTTGATTACATTAGACAACTTCAATCACCGGAGCATTTTGTTCTTACAGGAATAGACACTTACTCTGGATACAGATTTGCCTTCCTTGTACACAAGATTCTGAGAAAACTACCATCTGGGGGCTTGCAGAATGTCCTCTCCACTATGATGGTATTCCACACAGCATTGCTTCTGATCAAGGGACTCATTTCACAGGAAAATAACTGTGCTAATGGGCCCATGATCATGAATTCACTGGTCTTAGCATGCTTCTCACCATTCTGAAGCAAGTGGCTGGATAGAGCAGTGTAATGGCCTTTTGAAGACCCAGTTGCAGTGCTATCTAGATGGTAGTACCTTGCAGGGCTGGGGCAAGGTTTTCCAGGGCGTTGTATAAGCTCTTAATCAGTATGCAACACGTAGTGTTTTTTCTCCCATAGCAAGGATTCACAGGTCCAGGAATCAAGGGGTGGACATGGGGGTTGCACCAATCACTTTTACCCTTAGTTACCCACTAGTTAAATGTGTTTCCTGTCCCCCATGACGTTATGCTCTGCTGACCTAGAGGTCTTTGTTTAAAAAAGAAGAATTTTTCCACCAAGAGACACAACTATAATTCCATTGAACTGGAAGTTAAGACTCCCATCCACTTTGAGTTCTTCATGCTTCTGAATCAACAGGCAAATAAGGGAGTTACAGTGTTGACTGGGGTGACTGATCCTGACTACTAAGGGAAAATTGGACTGCTACTCCACAAGGGAGGTAAGGAAGGGTATTTCTGAAATTTGAGTGATCCCTTAGAGGGTCTTTTATTTTTTATTTTTTTTTAATTTTTTTATTATTATTTTTATTGATGTATAGTTGATTACAATGTGTTAATTACTACTGTACACCAAAGTGATTCAGTTATACATATATCTACATTCTTTTTTTTTAACATCTTTATTTGAGTATAACTGTTTTACAATAGCGTGTTAGTTTCTCCTTTACAACAAAGTGAATCAGTTATACATATACATATGTTCCCATAACTCTTCCCTCTTGTGTCACCCTCCCTACCACCCTCCCTATCCCACCCCTCTAGGTGGCCACACAGCACAGAGGTGCACTCCCTGTGCTATGCTGCAGCTTCCTACTAGCTATCTCATTTACATTTGGTAGTGTGTATATGTCCCTGCCACTCTCTCACATGGTCACAGCTTACCCTTCCCCCTCCCCATATCCTCAAGTCCATGCTCTAGTAGGTCTGTGTTTTATTCCCATCCTACCACTAATCTCTTCACGACATTTTTTTTTAAGATTCCATATATATGTGTTAGCATACGGTATTTGTTTTTATCCTTCTGACTTACTTCACTCTGTATGACACATTCCAGGTCTATCCACCTCATTACAAATAACTCAGTTTCATTTCTTTTTATGGCTGAGTAATATTCCATTGTATATATGGGCCACATCTTCCTTATCCATTCATCTGTTGATGGACACTTAGGTTGCTTCCATGTCCTGGCTATCGTAAATAGAGCTGCAGTGAACATTTTGGTACATGACTCTTTTTGAATTATGGTTTTCTCAAGGTATATGCCCAGTAGTGGGATTGCTGGGTCATATGGTAGTTCTATTTGTAGATTTTTAAGGAACCTCCATACTGTTCTCCATAGTGGCTGTATCATTTTACATTCCCGCCAGCAGTGCAAGAGGGTTCCCTTTTCTCCACACCCTCTCCAGCATTTATTGTTTCTAGAGTTTTTGATGATGGCCAATCTGGCCGGTGTGAGATGATATCTCATTGTAGTTTTGATTTGCATTTCTCTAATGATTAATGATGTTGAGCATTCTTTCATATGTTTGTTGGCTATCTGTATATCTTCTTTGGAGAAATGTCTATTTAGTTCTTCTGCCCATTTTTGGAATGGGTTGTTTGTTTTTTTGTTATTGAGCTGCATGAGTTGCTTATAAATTTTGGATATGAATCCTTTGTCAGTTGCTTCATTTGCAAATATTTTCTCCCATTCTGAGGGTTGTCTTTTGGTCTTGTTTATGGTATCCTTTGCTGTGCAAAAGCTTTTAAGTTTCATTAGATCCCATTTGTTTATTTTTGTTTTTATTTCCATTTCTCTAGGAGATGGGTCAAAAAGGATCTTGCTGTGATTGATGTCATAGAGTGTTCTGCCTATGTTTTCCTCTAAGAGTTTGATAGTGTCTGGCCTTACATTTAGGTCTTTAACCCATTTTGAGTTTATTTTTGTGTATGGTGTTAGGGAGTGTTCTAATTTCATACTTCTACAGGTATGGAAACACCAAAGACCCCAAATAGCCAAAGCATTCTTGAGAACTAAAAATGGAGCTGGAGGAATCAGGCTCCCTGACTTCAGACTATACTACAAGGCCACAGTAATCAAGACAGTATGGTACTGGCACA